>NC_058098.1:71170000-71492500 GCF_020171115.1 Neogale vison | reverse complement strand
AAAAACTTGTTGGACATCACCATGACCAAGTGATCAAAATTATCAAAACCAAGAAGACAACTTGACACGGTACACTTCTTGATGTGGTATACCAAACAGGTCACAATATCACATACAGTACTCATACCAAAAGTATATAACTTAATTGTAATTATGATAAAACAAACAAATCCAATGGTAGGATATTCTGTGCTCTATTTTAAAGACTAGGAAGATTTGAGAACTAAATGCAACACCTGATCCTGGGCAGGAAAGGAAAATGACTATGAAGGACATTATTGGGGAAACTGCTAAAATTTAAATATGTACTGAATATTATTAGGTAATAACATTGCATCAATATTAAATTCCTGAATCTGATGACTATGTGGTAATTATGCAAGAGAATATAAATGTCATTTTTCTTAGAAAATATAAACTAGAATATTTAGAGTAAGGGGTATAATATGTCTATGAAATATTCTTAAATGATTCTACAAAAGATACATGTCTGTACACATGAATGGTATAAGTGACCCTCTAAATGTACATGTCTCACCACCCTGACATTTACCATTTGCAGTGAGGAGATGGGACTAGATAATCTCTTAGTTTCTTCTTCTTCAAAAAAAAAAAAAAAAAAAAGATTTCATTTATTTGAGAGAGAGGGAGTACAGGAGCAGGAGGAAGGGGCAGAGGGAGAGAGAGAGGGAGAAGCAGGTTTCCCACTGAACAGGGAGCCTGACTCAGGGCTCAATCCAAGGACCCTGGGATCATGACTTGAGCCAAATGTAGACACTTGACTGACTGAGCCACCCAGGTGCCCCTCTCTTAGTTCCTTCTATCTTAAAAATTATAGGACACTGATTTTACCCAATTTCTCTCATCTTTTGCATCTCAATCACTTCCCTCAATTCGCCTCAAAGCTGCTCCACAATCCATTTCTCACAGAGGCCAGCTATTATGAATAAGCTCTATTCATTTAAGGAGGTAGGGGAAAAACATGAATAAAATGGAGAGAGCTGTGGAAAAATACAAAAACACACTAATTAAACTTCTGGAGGTGAAAAAAATGCACTGGAAAATACTACACCTTACAGTTTATTCACCATCTAATTGACAAACCCATTTCCCATATTATACAGCAACTCTTCAAACATCATTTCCTTTAGGTATTCTTCCCAGATTGATTCAAAGACCCTTGTGACCCTCCTATAGCTGCTTCCTTTAGTGTATATTTAACTTGGTTCAAAATGTTCTAAGGTAATAATTTTTTTGACCTGTATTAACATATGCAATTACCAATTTATTTGTGGCTTGACTTAATGTGCTAAATCTGACTGTGAATCCTCTATATGTATATTCATGAATGTTTATCTGTCTTTGATTTTAAAGGGACTGTGTTCTCATAGTTTAGTAGGACTGGCTTTACTATAAAAAAATTAATCAAAATAAAAATCTGATGGCCCACTTTCTTTCATCATGTCCCTAACTCTCTAATAGAAAGTCATACAGGACTTCTGCTTTGAGGAAGACAGAGGATCTATACCTTTTCCTATTCTTCCTACTAAGTACAACTAAAAACTCTGGACATTATATTTGAAAACATAGGTACTCTAAATGGTAGAGAGAAGACATTAGACTGGCCAGAGACCTCAGGACCCAGGGAATGACATGGTGATGAGTTACCTGAATTTTCTTTTCTTTTTTTTTCTTCATATACCCAGACTGGGTATTGGAAGAAGATGGCAACATGGAAATGCCAACAAGCACAGACATAAAAGTCCCAATAAAAGCTTGCTTTCTCTAGCCAAGAATCTGAAAGATGAAAAGCTTTTAAACAATAACTGCTTTACTGTAGCCAAATACGACAGGAGAAGAAACCACAGCCCCAGGCCTAGGGCCCTCCAAAGCACAATCCATGGAAGGAAAAATTGATAAGTGAGAATTAGTAAAAGTTGAAAATTCTTGCTCTGTGAAAGACCCTACTAAGTGGATAAAATGATAAGCAAGCTATGGTCTGGGAGAAATTATTTGCAAAATGCGTATCTGACAAAGGAGTAGTATCTAGAAAATATAACGAGCTCTCAAAATGCAATAGTAAAAAACAATCCAATGAGAAAAAGGGAAAAAGACATCAACAGACATTTTACTAAAAAAGACATACATACAGCACAGAATACATAAAAAGATGTTCTACTCTGTTAGTCATTAGGGAAGTGTCAATCAAAACCGCAAGGAGATATCATTATATACCTATTGGAATGGTTAAAACAAAAAATAATGACACCATATACTGATAAGGATCTAGAGAAACTAGGTCCCTCACACATTTCTGGTAAAAATGCACAATAGGAAAGCTGCTCAGGAAAATAATTTGGCAATTTCTTCTAAACAACTACAATGGCACATAACTACCACATAACCACACAATTAAACTCTTGGGTGTTTATCCCAGAAAAATGAAAATTTACATTCACACAAAACCTGCACATAAATATTTATAGCATCTTTTTCATGATAATCAAAAACTAGGACACAGGTGTCCTTCAATGTGTAAATGGTTTAAAAAAAACTGTGGTATATTCATGGCATGGAATACTACTGAGCAATAAAAAGGAACGAACTATAATATAAACAGCAACTTCAGTGAATCTCCAGAGAAGAAGGCTGAGTAAGAAAAGCCAATTCCTAAAGTTTACATATTGTATGATGTCATTTATATAATGTTCCTGAATGACAAAATTATAGAAAGGGCAAGCATATTTGTGGTTGCCCAACATTAAGGAAGCAGCAGGGGGTGGGAGGGAAGTGGATGGGTAGGGCCATGAAAGGGCAACATAAAGGATACCTATGGGGATGGAAATGTTCTAAATCTTGAGTATCAATTTCAAGACCTCGTTAGGATATCGTGGTCCAGTTTTTCGAGATGTTATTTTTGGAGGAAACTGGCAGAAGGTGCATAGGATTTCTGTTTTACTTCTTACAACTACATGTGAATCTACAATCATCACAAAATAAAAAGCTTATGTTTAAAAAAAGTAAATACACTGGATGAGATGACATTTGTTGGTTTTTAGCCCTTTAGACCTTAGTGTAAAAAATATTTTTATTAGAAGGAAACTTCAGGGGGCGCCTCTGTGGCTCAGTGGGTTAAGGCCTCTGCCTTCGGCTTAGGTCATGATCACAGGGTCCTGGAATTGAGCCCCGCATTGGGCTCTCTGCTCATCGGGGAGCCTGCTTCCTCCTCTCTCTCTCTGCCTCTCTCTATGCCTGCCTCTCTGCCTGCCTCTCTGCCTACTTGTGATCGCTCTGTCAAATAAATAAATAAAATCTTTAAAAAAAAAAAAAAGAAGAAGAAGAAGAAGGAAACTTCAGGGAGAACAGGATGACCCCAGGTGCCTTGTGAAAAGAAGATGGGCACACACCAGAGGTTTAAAGGGCGCCTGGGTGGCTCAGTGGGTTAAGCCTCTGCCTTTGGCCCAGGTCATGATCTCAGGATCCTGGGATCGAGCACTGCATCAGGCTCTCTGCTTGGTGGGGAGCCTGCTTCCCCACCCCCCACCCCACCACCTGCCTCTCTGCCTGCCTCTCTGCCTACTTGTGATCTCTCTCTCTCTGTGTGTCAAATAAATAAATACAATCTTTAAAATAAATATATAAATATATAAAGGACCTGATGAAGCCAGATGCAGAAGTTGAACTTCATCAGCTTCTTAATTAAGTCCAGGGCTGGCCCTGGTAGGTGCCTTGCAAAATTTTTTTATAAAGCTCTCTCTGTCTCTCTGTCTCTCTCTCTCTCTCTCTCACACACACACACACACACTGCTAAATACAATATATCCTTCATGCTACTGCTACTCAAAACATTACTGATTTATGTCATGGGACTACAGTCAAGGAGGACTACTTTCAAGCCAAGGCAAGCTTTGTTTACTGAAGCCACATCTGTTTAGTGGCAATTATAGCCTTAAATGGCAAGTCCATGAAATAGTTCTCTTTGACTCCTCTCCAAACCTCCATGTGTCCTCTCTTCTAGAGATCACAGGTGGCTTATGCTCTTATCTGATCCATTCTCCCTTAAAAAAAGGTTAGTTCAGTGTTTATGGATTTCTTGTTGCTATTCTCTGTGCATTGACCGCCCTGTTCAGTGGCCAGTTGAGCATTATTGCTCCAACATCAGCTCTCAGTCTTCCACTACATTCCAACTACCACCCCTGTGTTCCCTGGTGTTAAGGGAGTGTTTTCTGAACTATGGTAATTTGTTAACCAGAAAGTTAAGCTTCTTTCCACTTTTCTGTTTTCTTTGTTTTAAGAGTAAGCTGGTAACGGGACAGAATTATTTCAGTTTGCTCTCTGTCTCTAATCCCAGAGGTATTATGTATTTCCAAATTTAAATGGTAGATTTGAAATAAACCCTCATACCATAGTGCTTGTAAAAACAAAGAAATAGAACTTGAGTTGCCAAAATTCCATCTTTCTATGTGACCACTTAGACATTTTTATTGTGTTTGAAATCAAAAATGGTAAGACAGAATGAATGTAAACTTTGAGGTGTATTATTTTTGTTTAGTGAGTACAAATTTTAGTTCATTCAAAATGATTCTTACTGAATATTAATATCTTTAAAACTGAAATTTCTTTTTAGTTGTTATTTCTTCTGATTTGTTTTTAAACTGTTATTATTCATAACATAATATGTAAAAATAAAGGTTTTTAATCTTTGACTCCAAAAATGCATTGTCATTAAAAAGTGTTAATCTATTACCAGTTTCCTTTTATACATCATAATATTTATATTTATATATATTTTTCACTCCACAGAATCATTTCAGAATTTACAAACACCCACTACCATCCAGCAACAGAGTATATCATTCTTAACATTCCCTCCCCTGGATGACAAAACTATTTCAGTAATAATCACAAAATTAAACAAATAATCATGATGGCCAGAAAAGAAAACAGAAAGAAAACCGGTATTTTATTTAATGGTATGTATGTTTACTGGAACACACACAGGGTATTAAAAAGTATATAGCTATAAATATTACAATGCATAAAAGGAAATCAGTATTAATAATTTTTAATGATAATGCATTTTTGATAATGCATTTTGGAGTCAAAGATTAAAAACCCTGGGTTACCTGGATGGGTTCAATCGATTAAGCGTTCAACTCTTGATTTCGGCTCAGGTCATGAGGATCTCATCTTCATGATCTCATCCAGCTCGGCCCTCAGCTAGTCTGCTTGAGTCCTGACCCTCTGCCCCCCACCACTCACACACCTGAGTGTTCTCTCTCTCTCTCCCTCCCTGTCTCCCTAAAATAAATAAATCAATCTTAAAACAAAAGAAGAAAAACCCCTTTATTTACATATAGTATGTTATGGTAATGAATAGCAGAGTTTAAAAACAAGAAGAAAAAGAAGAGAAATTTCAATTTTAAAGATATTCAGTAAAAACCATTTTGAATGAACTAAAATTTGTCCTCACTAAACAAAAATATTACACCTCAAATTTTACATTCTGTCTTACTATTTTAAATTTCAAATGTAATGAAAACGTCTAAGTGGTCTCATAGAAAGACGGACTTTTGGTAACTCAGGTCCATTTCTTTGTTTTTATAAGTACTGTGGTATGAGGGTTTATTTCTGATCTACCATTTAAATTTGGAAATACATAGTACCTCTGGGGTCAGAGACAGAAAGCAAACTCAAATAATTCTGTCCCATTACTAACTTACTCAAGAAACAAAAGCGTGTGGGTAAGTCTCAATGTATTGGAAGCTGACTGTATAACAGGGACTTTTCCATATTAACTTTCATGTAGAATGCAGTATTTATTAAAGGATAAGTAATACAAATGTGCTCATTTTAAGTTTACATATACTATTAAAATGTGACAGCATGCCAACAACTGTTAGACCAACAAAAGATTTTGAGGGGATGAATATTTTATCACTGACATCATTTAGAATTGCCGGCACATGGTGATAAGCAAAAACGTATCGACTCTAACTCGGCTTTACAATTGTTTTCAGCACTTCTAGAGAAACGCAGCCCCTATCACCTGCAGCCAGGGTGGATCGCTTTCACCTCCTCACACTTACTTTGCTACTACATGAAAAATCTGGCCCGTAGTGTGTACCCTGATTGGTCTCTCCTACTAACAATTAAGTGCTTCTTACATTTGTAGCAGGAAAATAATTAAATCTATTAAGGGTAGGAGAACAGAACTTCCTTTCCCTTCTGCTTTTTTACTGCTGTGAGAAGTCATCTGATATATTCTTCTGAAATGGGAGGAAACCTTCCGCAAGGTTGAAAAGAGTAGTGTTTGGGCAGTTTGGTTGGGGAGATGGGTTGGTAATCTTTAAGGAATTGCTGCTTGCTTCCCGTTCACCCCTTTGGGATTTGTTCTCCTCAGTATTGAAGAATAGCTTACTAGCTCTTTCAGAGAAGGTTTATAGGTACTAAGGTCTCTTAGTGAGGTTGTTGAAGAACAAAATTTTCTTTTTTCTCCGTGTCTCATGTGGTGATTCAGGTCATGGTTCCTCAGTATAGTCCCTACAATAGTAGAATCTGAAATATGTAGGAACTTGTTAGAAAGTATATTCTCATCCCACCTAAGACCTCCTGAGTCAGAAACTCTGGGGGTTATGTGTTTGCATAAATCCTCCAGGTGATTCTGATAGACACTAATGTTGGAAAACCACTGATTTAACTAATGAACGACTTCCTAGGTTGATACTGTTTTCCTTATAGTTTAAAATTATTATGTTATGACTTATACCATCTACTGTTACTGATGAAAAGACTGCTGCCATTCTGTCTTTATGTTTTATTGAACTGTATGAAATTCCCGGTATCCAACCATATTTTGTTGCGGTAAATTTACAAATAATAAAACTCACCAATTTAAAGTACATAATTAAATGAATTTTGGCAAGTGTACAGCAATGTAACCACCATCACAATCAAGATATAAAACACTTCCAACACCTAGGGCACCTGGGTGGCTTAGTCAATTAAGCGTCCAGCTATTGATTTTAGCTCAGGTCATGATCTCAGGGTCATGGGACCAAAACCGGCATAAGTCTCTGTGCTCAGTGGGAAGTCTGCTTGAGATTCTCTCTCTCCATCTCCCTCTGCCCCTCCCCGCAAAATAAAAAAATAAATCTTAAAATAAAAAACACATTTACAACACTCAAAAATATTCCCTCGTTACCCATTACATTCTATCCCTCTTCCCTTCCCTGACAAGCACTAATCTCTTTGTCGCTATAAATCAGATGGAATTTTCTAGAATTTTGCATACATGGACTCATACAGCATATACTCTTTTGTATCTTGCTCCTTTCATTTAGCGTAATGCTTTTGAGATTCATTCTTATTATCATATTTGTTGGGAGTTTGCTCCTTTTTATTGCTGACTAAAATTCCACTATATGCATAAACTACAATCCAAGTAGTGGACATTTGGGTCAATATAGTTGTCTTGCTTTCTAGCTCTTTACAGAGGAAGGGGAAATCCCATAGCAGTTACACTTTCAGAGGCAGAAGCAGAATCCTTGCTCATTTTTGATCTACAGCTGATCTCTATTTCACATGGCTTAATTCAATAGCTAACCTTTTCTTTCTATCTTGAAATGTTAGGGTTTTCTCTTGTACCTTGCCTTTCTATGTTTCCACTCTACTATGTACATTCATATTTGTTTGTATTTATTCTACTTAATTCATTTGTACAATTTTTACCTGAAGACTCATATCTTTCCTTGATTCTGGGAAATGTTCAGCCATTATCTCTTTAAATATTTGCTCTCCTCTTGTCTCTTTTTTCTTTCTCTGCAATCTCTCCCAGACATCTGGTGTAACCTCTTATTTTATATTTTAATTTCCACGTCTCCTAATTTCCCTTTTGATTTTTCTGATTTTTCTCTCTGTGCTCTGCATTCTGTATAATTTATATATATATATATACACACACACACACACACACATATATACACACATATATACACACACACATATATGTGTATATATATATTCTATAATTCTAATTCTGTAATTTTCTCTTCAGCTAATCTAAACTACTATTTAATCCAATTGTCTTAATAAGTTTTCTCAATATTTTAACTTCTGGGGTTTCTGTATGTTCTAGTTACTGATTGCTAGATAGCAAACTATCTCAAAAATTAGCAGCTTATAACAACCTTTTAATTTTGCTTGTGATTTTATAGATGAGGAATTCAGAAGCGTTTCCATCTGAGGTTCTTGCTTAGGGTCTCTTACACAGTTGCAGTCAGACAGTGTTTAGAGCTAGAACAGCAGGTGCTGGAGAAGTTGTAGATGGCCAGAGATCTCTCTTTCTTTAGTCATAGGACCTCTACGTGGGGTCACTTGGGCTTCCTCACCCCTGACCACTCCTAGGCATCTGGACTCCTTACATGGCAGCTCAGGACTCTAACACAAGTGATCCAATTAGCAAGGCAAAGACTATCCCACATTTCTGATGTAACCTCAGAAGTCTATTCTATAATTACAAATTTTCCTCATTCTATTAATTACAAATGAGTCACAATCATGTTCCTTAAGGGAGGTGACATAGACCTTACTTCTTGATGGAAGGAGTGAAAGGACACATTGCACGAGAAAAGCATGTAGGATGGGAAGCATTGCTGTGGCCATCCATGAGTAACAATTTTGGAAGACACAATCTGCCATGCAATGTGATTCTCTTTCAAATGCCTCCTTTTAAAAAAAAGGATGTACGGGGCGCCTGGGTGGCTCAGTGGGTTAAAGCCTCTGCCCTCGGCTCAGGTCATGATCTCAGGGTCCTGGGATCGAGCCCCGCATCGGGCTCTCTGCTTAACAGGGAGTCTGCTTCCCTTCCTCTCTCTCTGCCTACTTGTGATCTCTATCTGTCAAATAAATAAATAAAATCTTAAAAAAAAAAAAAGGATGTCCTATACTTACAAGTTCTATTCCTCTCCTCCCCGCCACCCAACTTTTTGAATACTTTTAAGAACATTTAAAATCTACTTTGCATGGTGTCCTGGTTTGTGGATAAGAACCTATCAAGCTTTTCCAAGGTTGTCTTTGCTGGGGGTTCAATGGGATTCACTGATTACACACAAATATTTAGTTTATATTTTGGTACAGGGCTTCTATATGATGGGATTACTGTGAGAATTTGAGCCTGAATAAGCAACAAAGAATAAGGATCTATATTTCTTAGCTGATTCTTTTGATATCCATGGCCTAAGGATGGGGGCCTGGCCCGTGATCTGCAAAGAGCCTAACTATAGCCTTCCCCCATGTACAGAACTAAAGACTTGACTGAACTTTTTTTCTGGTTGTTAAAATCCATACCCAAAGATGCTAGGATTACTCATCAGACATAAGTAGCATTCACCTCTATAGATTCTCAATTTCTGACACATGGACATTTCTATTTCTTATTTACAAGTTTAGCTATATACTTTTTAAAAAACATTTTTTAGTGTCTAGTAACTTGATGTGTAGGAGGGGGAAAGAAGATTTCCCATGTTTTCTTGGTCCTCATCTTGACCAAAGTCAACTGTGTTTCTAAACGTAGAACTTTGGATTGCTGAATGCTTGAATTTAATGAACAGATAAGCTTTTTTTTAATGGATCACCTAGCCTCATTTTAGGAGAGAGAAAATAAGGCTTTTTGTGTGGAGGGACAAAGAAGGCAGGGGTGTGTATTTGAAGAATAGGCAAGTTCAGCACCAGCTGGATTCAGGTCAAAGGTGTCAAAGACCCATTCTTGAAGAGTTGTTCCAGTGTGAGTCTGCTCCCCGCAGAGTCTGCAGAGGACTGTAGTGACAATCACTATTCAATGATCTTTCTATCCCTATCAGCTCACTATCCAGTCATCAATTGAGTAGAACTCTAAACTGTACATTTTCTCAGAACCCTTGACCATAATCTTTCCACTTGAGAGGTGAAGAGTAGCAACACCCTACCCAGCCATGATTCTATCCAGGCCACAATATTTGCCAACTTTAGGAAAATTCCTCAGAAAACTGAAATGAACATTCTGGAAAGCCAGCAAGTTTTGGCTTACTTTTCCTTCATGGAGAAATAAGGCATAATAGAGCATTAAGAATCGGGGCAGCTGGAGGATTCACCCGTGTCACAAGTGCAGATTTTAGGCACAGGTGAGATAAGAGGTGGTGAGAATCCTAAGGAAACTGAATCTAATCCAGCAGAGCCAGTTCTTGGGAGGAAAATGTGATGTTATTAAAATTAGTCTTCAGTGTATTTTTCCCATCTCCCCCTCTTCTTGATATTTATTCAAAGGGAATTATTTTCAGACTTTTGTCTGAAAACTCCTTTAAAATGGAGACTTGTAAGGGTTCATATTTATGCAACTGCTCTTGTATAAGCAAGATGATAATGATAAAGATGACTCACCAAACACTACCCATTCCCCAAGGTCCAGTCAAATTATCACCCCCCTGTGTGAAGTCTTCTCTGTCAACACGAGCCCATTCTGACTTCTTCTTTCCTCTGACCTCCAACTTATTGTCTATTTCATTCACTGGTCACCTCATACATGCCTCAGGATTTTTCCTGTCATTGTTTCAAGTTATTTATCTCTAAAATTTTTGTAAACTTCTAGTATATTGAGGTTTAGACTCTCTAACCAGATTATAGAATTTTTAAGTCCAGGAATATACATTGCACATCTTCATCTTAATAATTTATAGCACTCACTATAGGCTAAGCATGACACAAGGGCTCCATAAATATTCATAAATGATAGCTTATTTGTTCACTGTTCTTGTTTGGAAGTTTACATGATATACCATATATTCAGAAACTGGGATGCTCCAGAATACAAAGAACTCTTGAAGAAATGAGTCTGTTTCAGCATGCCTCCATTTCCCACTGCAGCAATGAGATGGCAAAACTTTCTAGTCTCTGCTACACTGGTAGATGAGAAGCTGCTTGTTGTGGTTATTAGTGTTTTAATTGTACAACATAAATATTTTTAAATATAAGGTTACTGTAAAGCCTTGGCACAATTATGCCTCACTTTCTACAAGTGACATAGCTCTGAAAAATTGGATGAAAAGTGTTTCCACTGATTTATTGTTTGACTTTATCATTTAAAGTATGATATGGATCTGTCAGTTACAAATTAAATATACAGTAGGAACTTGTAAAAAAGGAAAAAACTTAAGTCAGATTAAATTGACTTGAAATAAGGACTCTGCCCTAATTGTATATTGTATAATGTATTATATAAATACAATTTAAATTACAATGTAAATTGTATAAATACAGACTTTTCTCCTGCACCATCCTCCAACAACACAGAGAATATCCATCAGTGATCCATCATCCAAGTCCCTCTGTCTGATTTATACCCTCCCTACTCTTGCTTATTCTCTTTGGAGCCTACCTGGTGAAACTCTAAATGGAGTAAGCCAACTTTCTGCTTTCAGGGCTCTTGAGCCTTAAATATTGAACTCCTCTGAAGATCATATAGCCCAGTGGATTTCACCATTACCAATCTCCTCAACCACCTCCCCAGTGGTATCACCACCACCAGAACTCATAGTAACTACTTCACCTCCCACTTACCTGGAAAAAAAAATGCATATATGTGTGTATGTGATAAAATGGGAACAACCTCAACAAAATTACTGCTTTGTTCAACCCCACCCACATCCCTTCCCTAACAAACTGTTATAACTGAAATGTGACTTTGGGTGTCCCTCTGATGATCAGAGACCTAAATAATTTGACCTAAGCCTTCAGCCCTCAATTTCTCTACCTGTGTAAGTCAAGAGATCCTCCTTAAGATTTATGCAAATGCAACACTTAATTGCCTTTGCCTTATCTATTTGTTTTGCACCATGTGTTTTGTCTCTAAGGAACCCCTCATAGCCAGTATGCTTACCGTGGCCCCTTCACTATTTTCCACAGGTAATCCTATTACAATAGTGGTTTTGTGAATTTCATAGCTTCACTGAGGCTTGAAGTTATGGGGAGGTATCATATGGGACACACATTGCCTTTCACCAGTACAGTGTCTTTACTCCCTATCTCTTATGTCAGAAACCATCCAAAGCCCCTGCTCCTTATCCATGAACTTTAACACCATGAGCCATTGAAGTGTGGCTTACTTCCTAATGCTTCTCTTTTGAGGTCCAGTCTTCAGATCTTTGGGATTCTGGAAAATGAAATTTTCAACATCTCGTTTTACTTATCTTTTTTGAAACTTTTCTTTGCTTCCATTTTCAGTGGAAAGGCCATCTTTTATTTTTTTCAACAGTTGAAGCCTTATTCCACTACTCATTCTTGGGGTTCTATCATCCTCTGAGGCCTTGCTTTACAAATTATCTCTCTTCTTTCTTGCAACTCTCCCCACAGCCTATAAACAAGCAAAGTTAATTTCCTCTTGAAAGAGACGGACAGTATTAAACTTAAAAACTTCTACATAACAATGAACAGATGAAGAGACAAACTATAGAATGGGAGAAAATATTTGCAAACTATACTTTTGATAAGGGTTTAATATCTAAAATATATAAGAAACACAAACAACACAATAGCAAATAATAATAATAATAACTCAAATTTTAAAATGGGTATATGAAAAGGTGCTATAAATATCACAAATCATCTAGGAAATGTAAATCAAAACTGCAAAAAGATATCCCTCTCTCCTGTTAGAATGGCTACAGTCAAAAAGACAAGAGCTAACAAGCATTGGTGACGAGGTAGAGAAAAGGAAACCCTTGTACACTGCGGTTGTAAATTGGTATATCCATTATGGAAAATGGTATGGAGATACCTCAAAATATTAAAAATAGAACTACAATATGTTGCAGCAATCCCCCTTCTGGGCATATACCTGAATGAAATTAAATCAGGATCTGAAAGTGATATCTGCATCCCCTTATTCACTGAAACATTATTCTCAATAGTCAAGATATAAAACCAACCCAAGTGTCCATCAACAGATGAATGGATAAAGAAGATGTGAATTTATACACAATGGAATACTATTCCACTATTAGAAAGACGGAAATCTTGGCTTTGGGAAAAACATGGATAAACACGGAGGACATTATGCTAAAGTGAAATAAACCAGACAGGAAAAAAAAATGCTATGTGATCTGACTTATATGTGGAATCTGGAGGAAAGCAAAAAACATGTAACTCATAGAAGTAGAGAGTAGAAAGAATGGTGGCTTCTAGGGGCTTGGTTGGGTGAATAGGGAAAGGTTGATCAAAGTGTACAAAGTTGTAGTTACATAGAATGAAGAAGTCTAGAGATCTAACATATATGCCTGATTGCTATATTTAATAATACTGCACTGAACACTGGAAATATGCTAAAAGAGTAGATTTCAGATGCATTTATAACACCAAAATTGTAACTATGTGATGAGATGACATATTAATTAGCTGGACTACAGAAATCATTTTACTATGTATATATATATCAAATCATCATGTTTGTACACTTTAAATATATACAATTTTTATTAAAAATACAGAAATGAATGGAAAAAAGAAACAAAACTATTAAAATTTTCTTCTATTGTACTTCCCTTCAAGTTACTACTCTATATTTTTTTCTCTCCCTTATGTTCAGGCAACAGAGTTTTCTACCTTAGTGTCACCAGTTCTCCTGCTCAGTCCCTTCCCAATACAACCTGGCTTCTGTCCCACCACACCATTAAAACTGCTGTCCCCTTGATCACCCATGACTTCCTCTTGCTAAGTAATGGCTAACAGTAATAATGGTTAGGATTTAATGAAGAAGCATCAGTGCTCCGTATCTCTACAAACTCATTTGTTGTCCCATCAGTCATATAAAATAGATACTAAAATTATTCCCTTCTTACAGGTCAGAAAACAACCTTGGAGAGGTAATGTGTCACACAGCTATAAATTGCTGAACCAGGACTTGAACCCAATTCTTTTTGGTTCTAGTACCAGTGATTGGATGTCTAGGTCATATACATTCTCTCTCTGTAAAATTTAACCCTGTTACCACTCCCTCCTTTATGCAATTCTTTACTGTTTTGATTTCCATGAAGCCACTGTCTCCTACACTCTACAGCTACTCAGTCTCTTTTCTAGGCTCTTCTTTTTTGACCCATGCTTTTAAATGTCAGAACTCTCTAGAGGTCTGTTCTCAGCCGCCTTTTACTTTTGTACCACATCATCTCCTTGGGAAAATTCATATATTCACCAGGAAACTCTTACTGTTGTTTGTTGACAACAAACAACTCCAAGTGTCCAGGCAGTTTACTCTCTTGCTCTCCAGATCTGAATATCTAAATGTCTTCTCAATATAACTTGGAAACACAAAGTCAGTATGTTCTAAATGAACCTACCTGTCTGCCTCAGCTGCCATCTCACCTTGAAAAAATGTCTTTTCTTGAGTGAAGAGCACTCTATCTATCCTGCTAATCGGCCAAGTCACCCTTAACATTCCTCTCCTGCAACTCTCACATGCAATTAAACAAACACCAAGACCAATTTTTTACAGTCACTTTCCAACTTCAAGCCTACATGATTGCAGTAGTCTCCTTTCTGGTCTTCCTGAACCCAGTCTTGCTATCTTTGATCCCTTCTTCAGTCTTCAAGCTACAAGTTGGTTCAGATATTCACTACTTGCCTCTCATTATCTTTGGACTGGCAGCTACTTAGGTCTTCACAGTTGCTCCATGTGCCTCATTAGGCACCCAGCATAAAGAGTAATGGCCACCCATAAGCCTATTGTGGCCAAAGAGATTATTCTACTGCCTTCGGCTCAGGGCGTGATCCTGGAGTCCCGGGATCGAGTCCCACATCGGGCTCCCAGCTCCATGGGGAGTCTGCTTCGCTCTCTGACCTTCTCCTCGCTCATGCTCTCTCTCACTGTCTCTCTCTCTCAAATAAATAAATAAAATCCTTAAAAAAAAAAAAAGAGAGATTATTCTAAAATTCAAAAGTTATCAAGCTCTCCCTTGATCAAAATTCTTAAGGGGCTCCCTGATGCTCTTAGAAGACAATCCAAGCTTATCATGATGTATCAGTCAGCTATTACAATAATGCTATGTAACAAACAACCCCCAAATCAGAGGCTTACAAAAATAGTCTCTTATTCTCATGTTCACAAGTCCATAGGTTGACTACAAGTAGACTGAGCTAGGTTAGAATTCATCTTCTTGAGCTCCAGGATCCAAATTATAAAGGTAGATCAGGTTCAGATCTGTACACGACATAAAGGATTTCACAATAAAGGTCCTGCCTTGTCATCCAAGTTCTTAGCACAGAACCTAGTCTATAGGAGATGATTACTAAATGTTTGCTGAATGACAATGAAGCCAGATAGGGCTGGCTTTGGGGAAACCAAGAAGTTAATTTCTGTGTCTGCAGCCTCCCGATTCTCTATGCCATTTTCACCTTTATAGTGTATTTTTTTTAGGAAGCTGGTTCCCTTGTGATCACTTCCCTTGGTTCACCACTAAAACCCACTCTCACAAAGGTGGTACACCCAGTAATTTACACATTAATAAAAAATATCAGACTGTTAACCCTTACAGATTTATTTTGCATCTGAGCTTACACTGAAGAATCTGTAGCAGGACTTTGACTCCTACTAAAAAAATTTAAATTACCTAGTAAAAGTAAAAGATAAAGAAAAATTTAACACTAAATAAATGGCAAGTTATATTGTCTTCCAGGTAAGGTTCATTCAAAAACCAGACTCAACTCCCATTAATTTATCATACAGATGTCAGCTCAACCCCTTCACAAGTATGTTACAAAAACTTTCATTCCCTGAGGTGCTTTATTTTAAGCCCTCCAGGATGAAAGCTTTCTTTGAATATGCTACAGATAAAGACAGCTGCCACAGACAACGATCTTCCCATAACACACCAACATTCATGCCAGCCTCTCCCACAATTAATCCTTCAGCCTATGGTGTACACATGGCTTCTTCCAGTCAGATCCCAGAATGCCCCTAGAAATAGGTCATCTGAAATAAACATCAACCTCGCTCTAAAAAGATTCTATGCCTATGTGGTCATAACCCAATAAAAGAGTCCTTTGGGAAACAAGACATGTAAACAGCAGAGCCCAGGCATTCTTGCATCCTGTTCCTTCCTTCTGAATGGCAATTTCATATTTGGCCTCTCTCAAATCAACAGCTCTCTGTTCTCTCCATTGAGTTTGGGCAATTTCTTTCCCTCCTCCCCTGATTTCCACTGTTTGGCCCCTCAACATAATACTCGTAACAGTAAATATAACTAAGATGCATCTCTAAGCCAGATTGCTGGGAGCGGGAATTGCAGGGTCCAGTGTGGGATTGCAGAGGAAACTAATATTTATTGTGAGATTTCCACACACCCTGTTCTATTGTTTTACATTCAGGATGGAGTTTAACCCTCATAACATTTATCTGAGATATCTGTTATTATTTCTCTTTGTAAATAGGAAAGCCACAGCTCAGAGAGGCTAATTAACTGGTCTTTGGGTCCCACAGCTAGTAATCAGTAGAGATAGAATTAGAACCCAAACCTGATGAATCTCCAAAATCCATGTCCCCAGCACCTGCTATATGTCTCAATGATTGAGTCTTCTTAATAAAAGTAAAAGACACATTTCTAGAATTGTTTAGTAAACAAGAAACTTGTTTTGATGAACCAATCAACAGTTTCCCAATTAACAACCTCATAAGTGTTGAACTTCAGGTTAGACATTGCAGGTGAGACAGAGAAGTAGGTAATGGTCTCTTTGACCTCGAGTAGCTTATGACCTTGGAGAGGAGAAGAAAATCTTGCATCCAAGCAATGGATGAATGTTCAACTGTGTAGTATAGTCCAGAGATAGGACAGGCCATTGTGCACTGAACCAGGAATCGATCAGTCAGGGCTAGTTGCAAGAAACTAGATTTAAGCAGAAGGATTTTATTTAACAGCTAGTGGGCAATACCACCGTAATTTGGTGTCACTAGAATGGCTGTAATAAAAAAGACAGAGAATAATGAAGATTATTTGGCAACTAAGATGTGGAGAAATTGGAACCCTCACGTATTACAAAATAGTGCAGCCACTCTAGAGAACAATTTATCAATTTCTCAAAGATTAATCACAATTAGCATGCCAGAAATTCTACTCCTAGGTATATACTCAAGAGAAATGAAGAGAAAACATCTATACTTGTACACAAATGCTCATAGAGACATACAAATATCTATCAAGAACCCAAATACTCTATCAACAGATGAATGGATAAATAAAATGTACTAGCCATACAATGGAATATTATTCAACAATAAAAAGGAATGAATTACCAATACATGCTAAACATGGATGAAATTTAAAACCATTTATCGTACATGAAAGAAGCCAATCACAAAAAAACTCATGCTGTACAATTCCATATATATGAAATTCCAGGATAGGCAAATTTATGGAGGTATTAAATAGATTAATGGTTGCCTAGATCCAGGAGTAGGGAAAAGAATGGAAAGTAACTGCTAATGGGTATGGGATTTCTTCTGCAAGGACAAAATGTTCTAAACTTAGATTGTGGTGATCATTGCTCAAACCCATTAATTTACCTTAAAACATTGAATTGTTCACTTTAAATGGGTGAAATTATATGGCATGTGAATTATATCTCAACAAAACTGTTTAATAAACTAGTGGGTAACTCACAGAATCTCAGGGAGGCTGGAGAACGGACTTAGAGGTTGTGGAGGCAGAAACAATACTCTAAATTATTCAGGCAACTGGAATGGCAAACACATCACACCCATTGCTACTGGGCACAGACTGTGTTGCTTGCCCAGAGGACAGAAACAATTCAGCTACAGGGAACACACCCATTACTGCCTCTGGAAGACAGATTACTTGCTGCTGCTACTGCTGCTGCTGCAGCTCCCACTGGCCACCAGAATGGATTCTGCACCATTCCTGCTTCCTCTCACAGCTAGTTTAAGATGGGGACATCTCACTGGAAGAGCCTAGGTCACCTGCCCACACCCTACCTAGCTGCAAAGAAGGCTGGGAAAGTGTGTATCTGGCATTATCAGGGTTGTAGGGGAAAATGGACCATGCCCTACAAGGGTAATTAATTCTCCAAACATAGAAAGGAGGCTACCACAAGGAATGACTAATGGTGCTACAGAAGGTTTCTCAAATTGGAAATAATTTTAGCTACCCTTTGAAAATTTTTTAAAGATTTGTTTATCTTGGGAGGGGGCCAGGGCAGAGGAATAGGGAGAGGGAGGGAGAGAATCCCAAGTAGGCTGTATGCCCAGCAAGAAGCCCCATGTGGGGGTCGATCTAATGACCCTGAGATCATGAACGGAGATGAAATCAAGAGTCAGTCATTCATTATGGACATTGGGGAAGGTATGTGCTATGGTGAGTGCTGTGAAGTGTAAACCTGGCAATTTACAAACCTGTACCCCTAAAGCTAATAATACATATATATGTTAATAAAAAAATTAACAACAACAAAAAAAGAGTCAGTCATTCAACTGACTGAGCCATCCAGGAGTCCGTCTTTAGCTGCTCTTTTGGGTGGGGGAGGGGAGTGGACAAGATTTGGACCCAGAAAAACGAGAAAAAACATTGCAATTGAGGAAATTCCATTCGGTGAGTGGGACTAAAAGCCTAGGTTTTTCAGGAATTCACAAGCTCCTCCAACATGATGGAAAGATAAGACATGCCAGTGTCTTAATGGATAACAGAGAAGGCAGAGTGACACCAAGCTCTGGGCTATGTAGTTGTAGAGATTTTAAAAGAAAAAAGTCACCAAAGGGGGGTTATTAGAGGAAACCCTCAAGGTCCAAATCACTTGTTAGAATTTCTTTGTACTCTTTGTAGTCACCAGGGGATTCAGTGACAACTGGAAAGTTAGAAGCAACCAGTCCCTCAAGTATCAGGAAGGAGGCACCCAGGTGGTTTCTTCACTTCCTTTGTTTTGTCCCCTTGCAGGCCTGGGCAGGAAACAAAGCAGTGGAAACAAGGGCTGCTTTTGAGGTGTATTCAAATGGGGGCCACGGTGGCAGTTTGGGGGTGGGACATGTTATTTCTAGCTTAGACTGTTGAGACTTTGCTGAATGATTTTTTTCTCCCTGTATCTCCCATGAACACAGGATAGATTGATCCCTTCCTCAGACCATCCCACATCATTTCTTTCCATTCTTGAGTTCTATTTGGAGCTCTAAATCTTTGTTCCACCTGGGTAGCTGCGATGATGTAGGGCAGTCTGGAAGAGGGTCTGGCCCTTTCACCATAGTTCATTTCATTTTTATGCTCCCTTTCTAGCTGGCTTTTCTTAATAGCTTTGAGATGAATTTCCTTTCAGCCTTGCTCTGGCCTTGTGAAAGCAAAGAGTTGAGTTATTACGCACGATAGGAGCATTTATTTATCTGGCTTTCATCAAGATAAATAACAAATTTATATAAAATCTTAGCACATCAAAAAAAATCCCAATATAGAAAAAATAAGGATGGTTTACTTAATGGTTTTGCAAAACTTTGCCATAAAATCTCAACATGGCAAATTAATTTGCTAAATGGTATCTTAACCTAAAGTCGCTTGTAGCACTATGGGGGCAGATGGAAGATGTGAATTTTAGGAAAGTCTCACCATGGAGCTTTAAAAAAAAAAATCAGCACATCAGCGACATCATACATAAAAAGCAGGGATGATGGATTTGCCATCAATAAATTTAATAGCAGCCAGAGCACCATTTGCTAGAAATTCACTTTGAGTCTGAATTATTTTAAATAAGGCATCACACAGAAGGGTACGAAAGAAAGAATTCCCAGCTCAGTTTCCATTAATTTCCCAGCCAGTAACTTTGAAATAGTGTAGAATTTACAGATCAGCAGCAAAAACTCACTCAACCAGGAAGAAAATGGGCCATTTCTCTTTGGTGTCCAACTGAAGACTCCACTTAGGAGCTAATTCCTAATTCTTGAAGTCTTTTAACTATATCATTTCTTGATTTTAACTGGCCTGAAGCACTTCCCATGACGCAGGGAAGTGTGAGTGGTTTGAGATTTCCCTGCATTACAAAGAGCATTGTCCAGGCCCCCAAGTGGCAGCCCACTCAGGTTATCCTTAAGGACTATGTCACACCAACTGAGAGGAAGAAACAAGACACTAACGTTGGCTTTTGTCACTGGCAACTTGGAAATGCTGAGCAAGTGGAAGAGAGAAATGTGTATGCCTCATTTTTGCACCTCATTAGAGGAGTTTGCCTTTCTGTCCTGCCTTCTTCCATAGAACCTGCCTATCGCAGGGGCTGGGATTCGGGACAGTTATTTGGCTGGTTCTCACACTCACAAAGGGCTTCAAGTTCAGATGTTCGATGTTATCATCAAAGGAGGTCATCCATCCAGTCCCAGAGATGCACAGTGACTAAAAGAGGAAGACATTCATGTAAAACTTTCATGCAGTCTGTGATGCACTATACAATAGCATTGCAAATATTATTATTATGCAGATAACACAAAAACAACACTCTACATTTAATGTAAATGATATTTAAAACACAATTTTTTTGCAACCCAGTTTTGAAATTTTTAATATGTATGTATATATATCTGTTATTGTTATTATTATATATTATATAATACCAAGAGCCTCAAAAATAAATAAATAGAGGAATAAAGGAGAACACAAATAGACTCCGTCTGGTAGGCTGTTTTACCTTGTTGTTGTTGTTTTTAATTTAATTTAATTTTTTTCAGTGGTCCATAATTCATTGTTTATGCACCACACCTAGTATGTTTTACCTTAATGACAAAATGCTATCCATTTGACTCAGTTTAATTTGTTTCCAACTATTAAGCAGTCCTTAAGATTTTAAGTTGCAGAGACGATAAAAGCAATCTATAAATAAAAATAATAGTTACTATTCAGTAAGCACTAACTACATGCTGGCCAATGTACTAGACCTTTCCTATTACTTTCCTTAACCCATGACAATATTCACATAAAGATTATTAAAGTAAAGATTACTAGCCACATATTACCTATATATAAACTGAATTGACATGTGCCTAAAATCACCCAGACGATAAAAAGAACTGAGCCTGGGCTGCTCAGGCAGTTAAGCATCTGCCTTTGGTTCAGTTCATGATACCGGAGTCCCAGGATCAAGCCCCATGTTGGGCTCCCTGCTTCCCTCTCCCTCTGCTCCTCCTTCTGCTCCTCTCCTTGCTCATGCTCACAACTCTCTCTCTGTCTCTCTCTCAAATAAATCAATGAAATCTTAAAAAAAAAAAAATAAGGAAGAAGAACTGGGATTTGAGCCCACATCTATTTGTCTCCAAAGGCTGTGTTTTTAGCCACTAGTCAAAGATCATTTAAATGACAGTTACAAATTCTATAGGAAAAGTAAAAGACATAACTGACCCAACATTCCAGAGAACATCTCCCTGAGTCGGTACTAGACAAATACTGTCAAATTCTACTCTTGGCCTCCTTTTTCTAAACCTCTTATTGACCACCTCCCGTCTATCAGTTCAGTTTTCCTTTGGACAGATAATAATCATACACCTAAACAGGCTTCAGCTTTAAATTTTTGTGTTCTCCTGAGGTTAAACCTTGACTGAGATTTGGATAGTTCAGAAAGTCCTCAGCAACCATTCACAGATCATTAGTAGAATGATAACCTTATTTGCAGATGATAATGTTATACTTAAGTATTGGACTACCTTGCTTTTTCTCCAGTACCCAATACTGTGCCTTCAGGGATGGAACTACCAATAGTCAAATATTTTCACTAGCCTAGTTATAGGTCTTGTCTTATTTTTAACAATTAATTGTAGCACTTTAATAGGTAAGATAGGTACGTGGAATAACATTTGAAAAATGCAAAAGGATATGTACTGAAAAGTAAGTCTTCCTACCCACCTACTCACTCCTGCCCTAGTTCTCTACCGGAAAGTAACCACGATCCTTAGGATATATTCCATGAAAGCATAAGTATTAAGTGTATCCATTGAAATGTCAATGTCCCACTCTGAACATTGCATTTCTAATGATAGGTCTTTAGGAATGTTTTCTATCTGTACAGGGCTGCTCTCAATTCTTGTGTGTGTGTGTGTGTGTGTGTGTGTGGCTGTATAGTGTTCTATGGATGGATGTACCATTATATATTTAACCAGTCCCTTTTGATAGACATTCAGGTTGTTTTCAGCATTACAACTATTAGAAACCAGGACTTTCTGGGGCGCCTGGGTGGCTCAGTGGGTTAAGCCTCTGCCTTTGGCTCAGGTCAAGGTCCTGGGATCGAGCCCTGCGTTAGGCTCTCGGCTCAGCAGGGAGCCTGCTTCCCCCGCTCTCTCTGCCTACTTGTGATCTCTCTCTCTCTGTGTCAAATAAATAAGTAAATAAATTGAAAAGAGAAACAATGCGTTTCTGCATGTAACAATTTATGTGCGTAGACATATCTATAACATTAATTTCTAGAGATGAAGCTATTTGGTCAAATTTAAGCTGCCTTTTCCAGAAGTTGTGCCAATTTACACTTGTTCAAACAGTTGCTTGCTTCTTAGTATGTTACAAACTTTTGGATCTTTGCCAATCTGTCAGTTTCAACTTGCATTTCTCTTATTATAGGGGTGATTGAACAACTCTTCTTATGTTCACAAATCATCTGTATTTCTTTTTTTGATAAAACACCTAATAATATCCTTGGCCAATTTTTCTATCAGGTTGTTGATGTTTTTTCTTATTAAGAATTTTTTTTCTATATTAAGGAAATGGAATGTGGAATATGTGTTATTAATATTTTTTTCCTCGATTTGTTTCTTGTCTTTATTATTTCTTGGCAAGCAGAATTTTCTTATTTTTATTCATTAAAATTTATCAATCTTTTCTCTTAGGGCCTCTGAGACTTGTAAAACTTGAAAACTTTTTCCCACAATGATGTTGTATAGGAATTCTTGTATACAGTCTTGCATGACTTCCTTATTTATATTTAAATCTTTCCTCCATCTGGAATATGTTAGATAATTAGATAGGAGAGGAAAGGTAGTGATCCAAATTGATTTTAATGTTCTAATGACCATCAAGTGGCTCAAAAACCATGTTGAATTTCCTTTTTTCAGATAATGCTTTATTAACACACTAAGAACTCCAAAACTAGTGTCACCTTCATCCTCGGGTTCCTTGTAAAACCAGTCCCAAGCAGTACATGGAAAGCAGCATCATTACCCCTTAAGAAATAACCTAGTATAAGTAGAATGTGTTTCAATGAGAAGGAAGGTGACTGGGCAGACAAGTTTTAGAAGCCCTAAAGCTTATGAATTTGTGGGGTGGGGAGGAGGTAGAAGGAGTGTTCTTTAAGAAAAATAATATAAAATTAAAATTAAAAAAAATACAAAATTAGATATAAACCTGAATATTTATTTAGAGTGTAAAGAGAAGTTACATAACAAATTTAAAAATGGAAAAGTAAATGTATTCTGAAAATATTAGAAAATACAGAAAAATAACAAAATAAAGTAATCTAATAATATTTTTATTAACTTCCTGATATCCTCCATAGTATTTTGGCTGCATATTCTTTGATTACCTTTTCATATGGCAATGATATTATAATATTATTTTTCATAGAGAAACTAGAAAGATAATTCAGTTTTCCTCTAGTATTCCTCTAGGTTGATCAAAATTTGTTTTTTATTAATGATGGTTTAGAAATTTTCCTTCAGATTAGATGTGATATTGTTATTATCATATAACTTTGTAGGACTGTTGTCAAATTTGAGGAAATCTCTATCAAATTTCTATCATATATAAACTATAAGATTTCAGGCCATTTCAAAGTTTCTTATTCAATGACTAACCTTAAATTGTCTTTGAATTGATGATATCCACTCACTAGTTTGTCATCAATGCCCTCATTGTAAAGTTCACATGTATTTTATATAATTATTTGTTATCCAGTATTTTCTGCCGAATCATAAAGTAATATAAATTTTTTTCCAGTATGTTCACATGATTTTATCATTTTCACTAGTTGGACTGTCAAACAATACAGGAGTTTGTTCATTACTACTATTCAAAATGCATCTCTTCCATTTAGTGAATTAACTGCAAATTTGGGGGGATCAAATGCACTTTCTATTGCTTGTTTGCATTGCTTTCATTTCAATTTTATTTAATTCAGCATTGCTTTTATTCCATTAATTTTTACATGAAATTTTCTTGATCAAAGAGGAAAACCAGAGCACCTGGGTGGCTCAGTCACTTAAGCATCTACCTTTGGCTCAGGTCATGATCCTGGGATCCTGAAATCAAACCCCATTCTGGGTTCTTTGCTCAGCAGGGAGCAGCTTCTACCTCTCCCTCTGCTCTTCCCCCTGCTTGTGCTCTCTTCTGTCTGTCAAATAAATTTTAAAAATTTAAAAAGAAAAAGAGGAAAACCAATAAGTTACAGCTAAAACTGTACTCTGAGGAAAATATATAGCCTGAGTCCCAAAAAATACATTTCTTTGTAATGAATTTTTTTTTAAGAAGATAGCAAAAGAATGGGGAAACCAAAAGAAAGTATTATGGAGATAATAAAGACAAGGTTGGGATTTTTGAAATGTATAAAATGTTGTGGAACTCTTATTAAATCCTCAAAGTTTAATATTTGAAAAAGACAAATAAAAGGGGTAAATCTCTCTCAAACCTAATAAAGGGGTAAATATAGAAAAGAAAACCACAAGACTGGGAATAAGAAAGAAGATATTATGAGAAAATATGATGAGTGAACATTAAATTGAACTCTACAGCTATGATTTGAGAATATAGAGGATACAAATGTATTCTTATTAAAACATGACATTACAGGGGCGCCTGGTGGCTCAATGGGTTAAAGCCTCTGCCTTCGGCTCAGGTCATGATCCCAGGGTCCTGGGATCGAGCCCCGCATTAGGCTCTCTGCTTGGCAGGGAGCCTGCTTCCTCCTCTCTCTCTCTCTCTCTCTCTCTCTGCTTGCCTCTCTGCCTACTTGTGCTCTCTGTCTGTCAAATAAATAAATAAAGTCTTTTTAAAAAATGACATTACATTAAAATTGAAGTTTCACCTATGTTGCAAGGTACATCAGACTCTGTCTGCATCACTATATTCCAAAGGAAGGTACTTTAGTCCTTATAAAGGCAAATTGATAAAGGCAATTTATAAATACAGAATTTATAAAGGCAAAAATTTATTACATAATTTTAAAATTTCTCACCCATCTTGCAGTCACAAAAGGGTCAAGAGTTGGAAATTAAAGAGAAATTTGTCAGGAGGCTTTCTTTGGAAATAGCTGAGCTGTGGTTCCTACTTTCCTTCTCCACCAAGCACAGGGGAATGTTACCAGCTGACCTCAAGTCTAATCCTAGAGATTTCAATTGGACAGCACAGAAAACCTGATTTGTATCACTGGGAGGGAGAGGGGTTGGTGGAGAACAAAACAGTTATCTGGGGTCTTAGTCCCATCTAAGAAGTCTCCTGAGCAAGAGAATAGCCATTCCAGTGGCAGAATGTAGGCAGGTATATTGGAACTGATCTGCCCTGCGGTGTTTGTTGGGACAGAGGACAAAACTTTCTTCCCTTAGACCAGACATAAGCCTCGAGGGAGAGAGAATCAGCTCTTTTGATTCTTGCCAAGAGCACAGTGTGAGAGGGCTATGACAATCCAACAGAGAGAGTTTATACAGTTTATAATAGTAATGTGGAAAGTAGAGATTGAGGGCAGAGAAAGTGCATAGAATTCATTGCCCACATCACTAGATTTCCTGTCAGAAGTACCCAGCTGGAAAATTCTGAAAAATTATACAAGTGGCCATGAGAGAAAAGAAAAAGAAAAGAAAGAAAAAAAAAAAAAAAAAAAAAGAACAGGCCTAGGAAATGTGAAGCCAGCTTATAACAGTATCTGTCAAAAATGAACTTTCTACCCATCTTTTCTCTCCTTCCTCTGGGCACATTCCAGCTCTAAAGGAATTGGAAATAGCAACTAATAATTGAGTGGAGGTGAGTAAGAGAGAGAAAAGGTTTCTCCCCAGCAATGACAGTGGTGGTAGTGTCCTTCTTTAATCTCTCTTATTTCCTATTTAAAAACAGACAGAGCAATAGATAGCAGAATGAAACACCCATGCACGGGTAACATTTATACTGAAACTAATTGACAGGGTATCTACACAAGTCCCAAAATACAAGCAGCTGAAGACAGACTGTCAGGAGCCACAGACCCGCATGGTATCCCAGAGCTTGCATAGGAGAAAGCAGAGGAAAGCAACACAGCATCAGACAGATATGCAAACAGAAGACCCCAAAATGGCTAAAAGGTATTTACTGCAAAAGATGGAAGGACAATGAGGGAGGAGCAGGTAAAATAGTGAGGGATTTGGCCCAACCAAATAGCAGGTGAGCACCAGGAGCCCCTAGCAAAGCTGAAGCCCTCTGGCCCCTGTGCGCTGCCCAGCCCAATTTCCCAGGGCTCCCTTGCAGGATGGGGCCTCACACTGATGAAGAACCACTGGAACGACTCAGGGTTTGGTCATCTAAGCAAAAACAGAAACTGATGTGTAAGGTTAAGAAAACTAGATTAGCATAGAACCTTTCAATGGCCACACCATATAACAGAGGATATGGAAGTAAAATAATTAAGATACTCAAAAGAAGAAAAATGTGAGCCAAGGATCTTATATCCAGAAACATTGACTTTCAAATATAAGGGGCACAGATCAAAGATGATCAAAATACAGTAATTCAGAGAATATTGTATCCATGAGGCTTTCCTGAGGAATCTACTAGAGAATAAACTTCAATCAATCAAAAGGGCTAGAGAGACATTGACATAAGACTAACGGTGAACCTTAAATATGGAATATATAATTATCTGTAGAGACAAAAGTAAATGAGTATTAAAAGGAAGAGTGTCTGTCTAGTAGGTAATGTTTATATGCTCAGGCAATATAGATGTAATACAATTATTAAAAAGATGAGGGGAGTTAGGGAGAGCATAATGAAAAAAATAATTCTAATTATTCTCAGTAAATAGTATTGTTTTACTGAGACTATTGTATATGTGATATATGGAATTAAATAAATGAGTAATCACGAGACATCTGAGTCTCTCATCCCCCTTTTCCTTGAGAACCAAGATTATTGCGGAAGAAAGGACATGCAATTATCATATAAAAGAAGCTAAGTAAAAACCCATAGACCTGAATTTAAATTAGAAATATCATATAAACTCATGAGATAGTTTACCTTTGAAAATATAAATATAGATTTAGACACCTATACTACCTAGCTTTGTCCACTAAAAAAGCCTAGAAACAGTAACCAACCCAATAGCAATGGGCTAAACTAGTACCCAAAATGTCTTAAAATACCATTTCTCACTGAAAGAAATCTGTGTTTCTGAGAGAAATGGCCAATTCCAAGTCTGTCACAAGAAATGTACAAAAAAAGCCTAGAATGTTCTGTAACACTAAGCAAGGAATAGTCTGAATGTTTCAAAAGAACCCAGAAGCCAACCAGAAGAAGCTCATACTGACCAAAGATAGAAAAATTTGAGCTTCAAAAAGATAATAATTGTAATTATTGAAACCTATCAAATATGTTTCAATCCATGAATTCATAATATTTTAAAAAGCCAGACACAAAGGCCACACCTCATATGAAATACTTCATATTCATTTATATGAGATATTTAGGGGTGCCTGGGTGGCTCAGTAGGTTAAGCCTCTGCCTTCAGCTCAGGTCATGATCTCAGGGTCCGGGGATTGAGTCCCGCATTGGGCTTTCTGCTCAGCAGGGAGCCTGCTTCTCCCCACCTCTCTCTGCCTGCCACTCTGCCTACTGTGATCTCTGTTTGTCAAATAAATAAATAAAATCTTAAAAAAAAAATTCCTTAAAAAAAAAGAGAGAAATATCTAGGATAGGTAAATCTGTAGAGACTGAGAGCAAATTAGTAGTTGCCAGGAGCTAGGAAAAGGGAGGAAAGGGGAGTGAGTACTTAATGAATAGGGGGTTTCTTTTTGGGGTAATAAAGATATTCTGGAACTAGATGGAGTGATATTGTACAACATTGTAAATATACTAAATGTCACTAATGGTAAATTTTGTATTATGTATATCGCACCACAGCTTTTAAAAAACTGGAGAGCCTCCTAGGTGGCTCAGTTGGTTAAGGGTCCAACTCTTGATTGCAGCTTAGGACATGATCTCAGGATTGTGAGATGGAGCCCTGTGTCTGGCTCTGTGCCAGGCATGGAGCCTGCTTAAGTTTCTCTCTCTGCCTTGCCTCTGTTCCTCACCTGTCCTCTCTCCCTCTCCCTTTAAAAACAAAAACAAAAACAAGACCAAAAAAAAAAAAAAAAAAAAAACCCTGAGAAAAAACCCTAACTGATCACCTTTAGAGAACTATAGGGAAGTAATTCATTATCCTAAAAGCTAGTAAATAGAAGAAAAAGAATTAAGCTTTTATCCTGCCTTTCTTATATTAATCTTGCCACTAAATAACCCAAAACTAGATTAGAGAAAAGGAAGAAGAGGGGGAGGGAGGGAGGAAAGGAAAGAAGGAAGGACAGAATAAATGCAGGGAAGAAAGGAGAGAAGAGAGAGAATATTATCTCAGTTTGCAAATGATATAACTGTGTTACTAGAAAACTCAAGTGACAAAAACTATAGAATTAATAAGAGAATTTGATAAGGTGACTGAACATATATACATACAACACACACAAACAAAAAAAGTTTTTCTCTATACTTTCAACAATGGGAAGAAATTTTCATTCATAACAATGGCAAAACTTACAAAATATCTGGGATAAAATTTTACAAGGTGCAAGACCTACAGACAGGAAACTCGTAATAAAGAATACATGAAATGAGACCTGAACATAGAGAAAAGTTGATCATGTTCCTAAAGGGGAAGACTTAATTCACAAAACCATGTGCCTCCCGGAATTAATGCGTAAAGTTCTAATTCTAATTAGAATCCCAATAGAGAGGTTTGTTTTTGTTTGGAAACTCAATAAAATTATTGTAAAGAAGTCTATGGAAGAATAACTTCCAGGAATAGCTAAGAAAATTATTTTTTTAAAGGATTAGTAAAAGGTTACATGCTGTACACAAAGGTGGTTTGACCTAATGGTTAAGAACCTGGGCTCCAGAGCCTTGGTTCCAGGCTCCACTACTTACTACTGGTGTGGGGCAGAGCGTGTTTCTTTACCTCTGCCACCTTATTTCCATCATCAGTAAAATGAGGATATTAATAGTACCTGTCTCATAGAGTTTTGGTGAAGATTAAATCGAAATTGCTTAGAATAGGATATAGTAAACACTATAATTGTGCTCTGTTATCATATTGCCACTGTGATAAAGTCAGTGTATCAAAAGAGTATCATAAAGCCCAGGAAGTAGGCAAATAGATACTGAAACAGATTAGAGAATCGGAAATAAAGAGTCCAGCGCACATGGGAACTTAATGTACCACAAAGGTAGAATTTGAGCTTTGCAGAGAAAAATAATTTATTTACAGAAGTGGCACAATGGGCTAGCCATCTGGAAGAAATGCATGTCATATACAAAAATATATTCCAGATGGATTCCAGATTTAAATGTAACAACAAAAAAATAAAACTTCTAGAAAAATTTAGGAGAATAATCCACCTTGGTTTGAGAGAGGCATTCTTAAACAGGACAGAAAACTCAAATACAATAGATGAAAAGGCAGACATATTAGACTACATCTGATTTAACAGTTTTGTATGGCAAAAAGCATAAATATAAATAAAATAGGACAAATTATAGTCTGGGGAAATATTTGCAACTTTTGTTTAACAAATTCATTTATTTAACAAATATTTGTTTGAACACTTTTTATAGGATGGGTGTAACCAGAGGCAATGCTGAATAAAATATCCAGCAAATGCTCCGTCAGGGTTTGATTTATTATTTTGTCATTTTTCTGAGTACCTATATTCATGGTACTTATGTTCTATCGAGAGATGATAACCTCTGACTGATAATATACAGAAAGTTCTTGAAAATGAGACTGAATACAGTGTTAAGAACGGTAAGAAAATATAGACAACTCAGAGAACTCCAAATAACCATAACAGTGAAATTATATCTATTGCTTTCAAAATAAGGAAACACTGTGTATTTTGTCGCAGTTCTGTGCTCAGTGATCTCATGCTGGTAGATTGAATTCAGTCATGATGAGAATATTTACACCAGGGAAATCAGCAAAAGCTCTAAGTCAGGTTTTGATTTATTATTTTATTTGTCTAAACTTAGGAAAGTGTTGCAGAAAAATGTCAAAACTGCAGATGAAACCTAAAAGTGTGGTGTATCTGTGGTCACCCCATTATGAATTCACAAAACATTAAGGCAATATCCTTCCAGCATTAGAAAACCATTATCCAGTTCAGCAGAGAAGTCACTTACCTCCTCAGCAAATGAGTGAGCTTCAGACACAAAGTGTGCTAAAGCTGAAAGAGATTTCAGTTTATAAGAGGATAAAAAACAGTTTAATAGTAGATCACGTTTCAGACTGAATGGCAATACATTTATTGGGAAAAGAGAGAACTGGAACGGAACTCCATTTGTCAAATCGTGGTTGAACTCCTTGTTCCCCAACAATTAACCAAAGCATTCTGTAAGATTCAGTTGGGTGTACGGAACTTGTCACAGCTTACTGTGTATTTCGTTATTTGTAAATTGTATGTCTTTAATATCAGTAACATTTATAATAAACTTACATGCATATGTGTGCACACTGTGTGTGTGTGTGTGTGTAGAACCAGTGAAGCCCTTTACCAGCACACTGTTGCTTCCACCTACATCCCTTTAACCAGAATTTATTCACATGGCCAAGGAAGGCTTGTTCTATTCTAGGCAAACTTGTGACCAGCTAAAAATTCTATTCCTATGGCAAAGGATAGGCTGGATTTAGGGAAAGAACTAGCAGTCTCTGACACAGCATTATCATTTTCATTTTATGTGGGAGGAAACTGAGACTCAGAGAGCTTAAGTTAACTTGCCTGAGGTCACTCATCTAGTAAGAAGATGAGCCGAGCTGAGATTTGCACTTGTGTTTGTTTAGCTTCAAAGGTTTATTTTTTGTTTTGTTTTGTTTTGTTTTTCTCCACACCATTTTCTACCTCCAGAAATATACTGAGTTGGAGACAATGGTGGAATCTGCAAGTGAAAGATCTTTCCTCATAGGTATGTACTTAATAAGATGACTAATGGAGGTAAGGGTTTCTATCACAGAGAAAGAAGTCACGGAGTGGCTGCGGTGAGGAATTCAGTGGGAAAAATGTGTACTCTGCAATTTCATTAGCTTGCGGGGAGATTAAATCTTTGGGTTTATTCAGAAAGGTAGAGAACTATGTACTCTCTCCATTTTTCTCAGGCACAGTCCACATGCTTTTTTTTATACTTCAGAAATAAACATTGCCACAGACACATCAGGAGACATGGAAGGTGGCCAGGAAGAGGATAGGGGGTGGTTGGATTGCGGGAATAATGCATCTTAGCAAATTCCCTTGCCCCAGTTGGCAAGAATGCCCTCACCTGAATGTAGTTAGCTCTGTGTATAAATCTTATATACTAGACTTTAAACCCCTTGAAGGCAGGGATTGTATCTTGTTAGATGACCTAATATAATTTCTTCACATAGTCAATGAGTAAAAATACTGGTTGAGTGAATTATCACATAAGTGGAGTGGGATTAAATGTACTCAGTATTTGTTTATATAATTTGCGTCTTATTTTTCTTTGGCTGAGTATTCCCTGAAAGAGCCTTGTCAGGTGCCTGGGTGGCTCAGTTCATTAAGCGATTGCCTTCGGCTCAGGTCATGATCCCAAAGTCCTGGAATCAAGTCCCGCATCGGGCTCCCTGCTCCATGGGGAGTCTGCTCCCTCTGACCTTCTCCCCTCTCATGCTCTCTCTCACTGTCTCTCTCTCAAATAAGTAAATAAAATCTTTAAAAAAAAAAAGAGCCTTGTCTGTCTTTGGGACCAAGGTTATTAAATTATTTATTCAGCAGATACCCATTAAACTCTCGCCATATGTGAAAAATCATCAAGTGAAAATATTCACTTGATGGTTTTTCCATTCCAAGGAAGATCCATTCCTTGGACTAGGAACTCCGTGAGGGTGGACTACTTGCCTTCCTTCCTCAGGAATGTCCCATAGAGGAGTGCATACTCAAAATGCAAAGTTTGTTATAAAAATAGCTAGCATTGGGCGCCTGGGTGGCTCAGTGGATTAAGCCAATACCTTCAGCTCAGGTCATGAACTCAGGGTCCTGGGATCGAGTGCTGCATCGGGCTCTCTACTCAGCAGGGAGCCTGCTTCTCTCTCTCTCTCTCTCTCTGCCTGCCTCTCTGCCTACTTGCGATCTCTGTCCAATAAATAAATAAAATCTTTTTTAAAAAAATAGCTAGCATTCATTGGATACTTGCTATGTGTTGGCACCAACTGGGTTCTCTGTATTATTGCACTTAATCAGCATAACAACCCTGCGAGGTGAAAACTATTCCTCCACTTTATAGACTAGGGACTTCATTAAGAAAAGAAATAGTAAAAAGATCACACAGCTATGAAGGGTCAGAATCCCTGGGTCCCCAATTCTTTTTTTTTTTTTTTTAATTTTATTTATTTACTTGACAGGGAGAGAGAGTGCACACAAGCATGGGGGAGAGGGAGAAGCAGACTCCCTACTGAGCAGGAAGCCTGGCGTGGGGCTCTATTCCAGGACCCTGGGATCATGACCTGAGCTGAAGGCAGATGCCTAACTGACTGAGGCACCCAGGCGCCCTCTGGGTCCCCAATTCTTTTTTTTTTTCCCTTTAATTTTTAAAATTAACATATAGATGTATTATACTTTCAGGGGTACAGGTCTGTGATTCATCAGCCATACATAATTCACAGCACTCACCATAGAACATACCCTCCTCAATGTCCATCAACCAACTACCCCAACCTCCCCTCCCCCTCTCCAATTTAGTAACCCTCAGTTTGTTTCCTGTGATTAAGAGTCTCTTATGATTTGTCTTCCTCTCTGGTTTCGTCTTGTTTCATTTTTTCCTCTCTTCCCCTATGATCCTCCGTCTTGTTTCTCAAATTCCTCATATCATTGAGATCATATGATAATTGTGTTTCTCTGATTGACTTATTTTGTTTAGTATAATAACCTCTTGTTTTATCTACATCGTTGCAAATAGCAAGATTTCATGTTTTGATGACTGCATAATATTCCATTGTATAAATATACCACAATTTGCCCATTCATCTGTTGATGGACATCTAGGCTCTTCCCATAGTTTGGTTATTGTGGACATTGCTGCTATAAACATTGGGGTATACATGTCCCTTCGCATCACTACATTTGTATCTTTGAGGTGAATAGCTCTGGGTCCCCAGTTCTTATCCATTATGTTATCCTCACTTCCCCTGGGCTACTGGGACTACCAATTCTCAGGGGAAGCTGCATTGAAAAATAATAAGCCATTGAACAGCCTATCCCTCCAGCTCTGCCATAGACCTTGGAGTCTTTCTTCAGTCCCTCCCCTTCTTAATCAGGACTGACAGACAAGGATATAGACATCAAATTTTTAGACTAGGTGCCTTGTAACAGAATTAAATGGTGAGCACCATTTCTGACAGGTTCCAGGGTTTTGTTTTGTGGTGTGGGTTATAGACTCTCTCACCTGTCCCTGGCTAATTAGAAAACTAAGAGTTGTTTTGTTTGCTGAAATTGGCACCCATGTGTTGAAAATGCCTTCAAAGAAACAGTGGTGTTTAATGGGACCATTTAAAAATTCCTGCTTTGTTGGGTCCAGGATGGATGATGGAGAGGGTGTATTTACATTCCCTTCCCCCAAGCCCCACCTAAAACAAGAGTGAAAACACACAAAAGAGAATAGGAAGGAGGATCTGTTCACAGACCAGAGAATTTCATGACTTTCTGGAAAAGAGAAAGTGGATAAGAACTTATTTACAGGTAGAATAGAGCAAAGGAAGCTGTAACCCCAAATGCACATGGAAGATAAAGGTAGAGTTGGATAAGAAATAAGGAAGTAGGGGGCACGGGGAAGAGAGGAAGGAAGGAAAGAGGGAAGGAAGAAAGATTAGAAATGTCAGAGGTGGAAGGTTGTTGTTAGAAGGTTAGGCTCCATCTGTGAGGCAAACTAAAATGCAGCATTATTTCCAGCATGTATCAATGTATAAGAGAATGCAATCCCTTTGACCTTGATGCTTAAACAATTTGTTTTGAACAGTCCTGCTCCTTCTCTAAGGGTTTGACAACAAATGCTTGGTATGAGGAGAACCTTATTTAAAGAGTCATGATATTAAAACATCATCAAAAGGTTTGCAACTTTTAGAATCAGTCCACAGAGAAACCACAGAGGGTTGTACAGGTACAGAATAGAAGGTAAAGGTTGTGAACCTGGACAAGGTGAGAGTAATAGTGTAGTTCACAGAGGTCAGGAGGGAAGGAGAGGAAGATGAAACAGAAGTGCTAATACCCTCACTCATGGTAGAGAATCAAAAGATATTGTCTAAAGCTGATGTTATAAAAACTAGATGTGTAAGTGTAGTGTATAAAGGTGTAGAAATAATGAACAGAAAAGACAATAATAAAAATGTAACTAACAAAAGCTGGCAGTGGAAGGGAGGTAAAAGCTCTTATAAGTGAGCTGAATTCCCCATCTCTTATAGTAAGGAGTCAATTGATAAGATTTAAATTTGGTGAATCAAGAAATAAATGATAAGCATCTTATTTTGAATGATCATGACATACAACAGAAAAACTAAAAACAGAATTGGCTAAAAATTGGTTTTTCCTATCTATTCTAGAGAACTACTTCCACATATGTATAGGAAGTAGGGACAATGGTGTTCAGTACAGCTCTGTGTTGTAATATTAAAAAATTAGAAATATCTAAATGCTCACTACACATAAATAAATGGTGGCCCGTCATATTATACAACAGTATTTATTTATTTATTTATTTGGGAGAGAGAAAGAGCAGGCACACAGAAGGAGAGGGAGAAGTAGACTCCCAACTGAACAAGGAGCCCCATGTGGGACTCCATCCCAGGACCCTGAGATCATGACCTGAGCCAAAGGCAGACACTTAACTGAGCCATGCAGGTACCCTATACAACAGTTTCAAGGAGTGAAATATACAAAATGTGCTGACATGGAAAGATATCCAAGACATGTTTTTAAATTTATTATTATTATTTTTAGAGAGGGAATTTGGGGAGAGGCAAAGGGAGAGAGAGCATCTTAAGCATGCTCCATGCCCAGCACAGAGCCCAACGTGGGGCTTGAGATCACAACCCTGTGATCACGACTTGAGCCAAAATCAAGAGTCAGATGCTTAACCAACTAAGCCATCCAAGTGCCCCTATCCAAGACATGTTATTAAGTCAAAAAAGCAAGTTACTGGATTATAAATGTAGTATATCATTTCTGTAAAATAAAAACCAAAACAAGAATCCCTATAAAAATTTTCAAGATATGGGAAGAAACCCACCCATTAACAATGGTGGTTACCTCTAAGGAGGGGAATGTAATTGGGCTGATGGTCAAGAAGGACTCTAGCTTTGTCTGTATGATCTGACATTTTTGCAAGAAAGTGTTCATATATGATTTGTGTAGCCTGAAACTGATCATTTTTAAGTGGTAACCACTGTGGCAGACATAGAGATTTTTCATTTAATACTACCACTCTGTGATATAACAATTTCTTTTTTTTACTACTTGTATGTGTTACTTTAAAATAATAATTTTAAACAGTAACAACAAGAATCCATGCTTTTTGCCCCTTCAGTTACAGGAAACTTCATAGAACAATGTTGCTGCAGGCAGTTCTCAAAGCCCAAAGGTTGCCCTCCCACCAGCCCCGTAAATGATTGTTATTTATGACCACTTCGTGACATAGATGTGTACAGCTATTTACCATCTCTGCTGGGAGGATGGATGTTCACATTCATATGAGACAAGAACAAATCAAGATTCAACGAGACGGGCTGCTGTGGGCTTGGGGATTAGAAGAGCAAAAATAAAAATAAAAAACAAACCCAGCAACATACTCTAGTAAATCACTTCTCCTTTCTGTCTTGTTCTTAAGAAAGAATTTAACAACCTCATCTGGGTTGCAGACATTTTTATGTACTCGCCACTGAGTTTTAAAAAGCATGAACAAAATGTTTGGCTGAACTGGCCTCTGGACTGAAAGCTCAATTGTAATCATGGCGGATCTTTTTGTCTGGGATTCAATATGGCAGTGCGTGTATGTCACTTTGTCCAACAATGGCTCTTCTCTATTTTCTTATCTTTCTGAGCAGCCTTTCAGAAGGCTTCAAAATTTTACCAGACCCTGTAGGTTTCACTTCTTAAGACCAAGTGAGATCATTTGAACATTGGGGGATGAGAGAATACCTCTTTCAATTCTTATTCAAATTCTGACCTTCCAACAGCCTCCTTCCTTCAACATCCCACCATTTTGTTCTTTCTGAACCTCAAGGAGTGGGTTGAGTTTAACCTTCCTCTTCTGCTGCTTGTCTTTTAGGTATGGTACACTTGGGAAGAACCTAGAATCTTTCCAGAGCAAGGATCACAGATGTTGCTTCAGATGGTAATGTTGAGCACTTCCTTTTACCTATAAAGGAATTAGCCTTATTGAGTTTGTTCACAAACAGTATTATTTAATCCTCTCAATGTCCCTGTAAGGCTGGGTTTTAAAGAAAAAACTGAAGTGAGAAAGGTTAGGAACTTTGCCCTAAGAGATACATCGCAACAAACTATTCTCTATTCCAGGCCCTCCATACAGCTCTACTGGTCCAGTTAGCTGACCGGAGGTCTTTATTAAAATGCCTACTAGGCCTGTTTTTAGCTTTTAATAAAAACACCTTTGGGCAGTTTAGTAAACTTCCAGGGACTTTAATGGGGAGATCTGTTAATGAATCCCTTTGAAGTTGCCAGCTCCTTCCAGATATATTCACTGTGATACCATGAATTGCTTTTTAACCTGCTGAAACAAAGCACCCTACCTTTGATGTTGGGCTCTGAATCCTAACCTACATTTCTACCTGGGGCAGTGCATTCAGGGTGGTGAACTGCCACTTGAAGAGAAGATCCACATGCATGGTTTCTCCATTATCACCCTCTTTCTATTTAACTCACTTTTTTCTTTCTTCCTTTCTTTTTTTTTTTTTTTTGTTGGCCTAGCCAATGTTGGATACGTCACTCCTTAGCTCCTGGACTTTGAGATATGCGGAAGAGAACCATCAGGTCTCTCCACCCAGAACCAAGTAGGCAAAGTAAGAAGATTAAGGAACCTGGATGGCTCAATCAGTTGAGCATCTTCCTTTGGCTCAGGTCAGGATCCCAGAGTCCTGGGATCGAGCCCTGCTTCAGGTTCCCTGCTTCTCCCTCTGCCTCTCCCCCTGCTTGTGCGCCCCCCTTCTCTCAAATAAATAAAATATAAACAAACAAACAAACAAACAAAAGATAAAGGACAGAAACATCACAAGATCTCTCCTGTCTTGCCTTGTGTCAGCTATGGCCCAGGCCCTGATATTACTCCACTCACCCTCATCTTGGAGATACTTAAACCAAACTGTGAAGGACTCAAAGCTTGGAGTTTGGTTCCTCAAACCAAGTCTTCATTCACTCCTCTCATTTTCCCATTTTCCATGACCCCCATTGTCCTAGGCAGTCCTAATGCTGCTCCAACATGATCTAGGCTTGTCCTTCTCTTCTTCTGAAGTTGAAAAGTTCTCATTCTCTGTCTCTTTTCTATTGGTTCAAGATGTCTGTGCCTTCTACAGAGAGCTAGCCTGATAAGCCAACCCATGCAAATATACTAAAAGGCTCAGAATAGAACCTCCCTTCTCCTCCCAAATAAAGCACACATAATTCGTTCAAGACTAAAAATATCCAAAACTAAAAAGAAAATTATAAATATGTAAAATTTTCCCCACCTTATTTTTCAACTAATTTATCCTGAACATCTTCCCACATCAATCAATTTTATGCAGCATCCTTTTTAGAGTTTCAAAATCCAGTTATACTTCCCTCTCTTCCCACTGATGAGCATTTAGTTTCTCTCCAGTTGTTCATCTTATGAACATCTTATATCTAAACTCATGCAAAGGATGATTTCTATATCATAAGGAATGCATGAGTGGGAAGGAAGGCCTGTTATGCAGCCTCATTTTCTGTGTGTGTCTTAGGTCAACCCTCCTTCCAACAGTATCTCTGTCCTTCACTTTTAATTATCACTCTGAGACCTATTAGTTAAGAACCGACTTAGGGAAAGGATTTGGGAACCAATAATCCTTGATATTTGTGTCTAAAACTTCACTTTTATTTATTTTTTTTAAAGATTTATTTATTTGACAAAGAGAGATCGAAGTAGACAAAAGAGGCAGGCAGAGAGAGAGGGGAAGCAGGCTCCCTGCCGAGCAGAGAGCCCAATGTGGGGCTCAATCCCAGGACTCTGAGATCACGAACTGAGCCGAAGGCAGAGGCTTAACCCACTGAGCTGCCCAGGCACCCCTAAAAATTCACTTTTATTGTATGTATTTCTATTTATCAGTTTGGATAAAAGCTGGTAAGATTTAAACAAAATCATCATGGAAAATTCGTGAGAATTCTGTTTGGACAATCCAAAAGGTAATTGAGTTCCTGCAGTAAATTTGGAGTCTATGGGGCCAACAGCTGATTGGGCCTTGTTGTCCTCTCTTCCAACATTATATTAGAATATAGGCATGATGATGAGGAGGAGGAGGAGGATGATATTGATGGTAATGATAAGATAATAGACTTTAGGGCCTTCATCTACTGGCAAAATATCCTATTCCAGAAACAAACCTGTAGATCAGAGGAACAGGATAATCAGAACTTGAGTCTTCTCATTTCAGAGGAAATAGGAGGACTCAGTGTTCCCTTGCTCCACCTGCAGTGGGATCCAGCTGTGTATTCATAGTGCTGTTCCTAGTTCCATGAAGGGCAGACTTTACAACTCTTTGACAATTAAAAAACAGACACTTGAGGATTAAACTAGAATTGAAGCAAAGTTTCATAAATCTCTTTTTAGCCACAAGAATACTGAAGACTTTGCCTCCAAAATCCTAGGGATAAGGGGCTGATGTACCATCCATCACTTTGATGTGTTCAACATTTAGTTATAGAGAGAAGCTCAATTTTAATGGAATACAAGAAAAAGTGTGTAGTGGACAATCAGGTATTGATTTAAGGTATTGATCTCTACTATCACAGAGAGTGTGTATATTCTGTGTCAGAAAGATGGAGGATCTTTTCTTGTGACCAGAATTAGAGATATTTCCAGCAAAAGACACCTGAAGGGCATCTGTATACTACATCAGAGGCAATTGCTAGGTTCTCAGCTATTCCTACCTCACACACCTCCTATTTTGAACAGTGGTCCTCTCATAAAGCTTTAGCTCTATTTTAAAGAGTGAGTTGCTGTCATTCAAAGTCCACTTTCATTTAAATGAAGAAAGGTAGCCATAGATTTGGGGGGATAATAACAGTTCCTATGTTGTGTGATTCAAGGGGTACCAGAAGGACTCTACTCTGTCTTTCACCAGCCGTGCCCACTGCATGCATGTGGAACTTTATTCATGGAGTCTTATGGCTTTTCTGAATTTCAGAGTCCCCAATTATGATATAAATATCTCTGGGAAGTGTCACCCAATCACCTGACATTTTAGAAGGGGTTCATTTTATTTTAGTTTTTAAATTAGTGTAGGGGAACCTGGGTGGCTCAGTGGGTTAAGCCTCTGCCTTCGACTTGGGTCATGATCTCAGGGTCCTGGGATCGAGCCCTGTATCAGGCTCTCTGCTCAGGGGGGAGCCTGCTTCCTCCTCTCTCTCTGCCTGCCTCTCTGCCTACTTATGATCTCTCTCTGTCAAATAAATAAACTCTTTTTAATAAATAAATAAATAAATAAGTGTAATGTTTTTCTAATGAAATCTTATCTAGGATCCCAAAATATAAAAGGCAGAGTAACTCTGGCTGAAGCAGGTAGAGGGCTGGGGCTCATTTACATGACTTCCTTTTTATTCTGAGAAAATCCAGAAAAGCAGTAGTCAGTTGTATAATTTTTAAGGAAATTTCAATTAGACATTTGCGGGACCTCTTAAATAACCCTGAAGAAACTTAGAGTTCTTTAGTATACAGTTTGGGTCACTAAAACTGGACAAAATAGGCATTATGAGCTTCCCAACATAATGCAATAGGAAGGATATGCCACCTAAGAAATATCTCCACCAGAAGGAAGGAAGGAAAGAAGGAAGGAAGAATTTTAGTAAACCCTGTAGTTCTAAAATATCTGTTTACAGGAAATAAGAGGATAGAGAAACAAGTTAAATTACACTGTGGGGAAACAGCCAAATACAGAATGAGGGAAATTCTACAGGACAAATGATCCAGTTTGTTATGCAAATGAATAGCCTAACAGGGGGTAGGGGGGGAACTATTAGATTTTAAAAGACAACCATCCCCAAAAGACAAGCCAATTTAAAAGGGAGCAAAGGACTTGAATGACATTTATCCAAAAAAAGATATGAAATGGCCAAGATGTTCAATATCATTAGTCCTTAGGGGAATGCAAATCAAACCCACCAGAAGATACCACTTTAACCCACTAAGACAGCTGTAATAAACAATGTAGAATGTAACAAATGCTGGCAAGATGTGGGAAAATGGGAGCCCCCACACATGCATGGCTGGTGGGAATGTAAAATGGGGCAGCCCCTATGGAAACCAGTTTGGTGTTTCCTCAGAAAGTTAAGCATAACTGTATCATATGACCCAGGAATTCCACTTCTAGGTATAAACCCAAAAGAACTGAAAATTGGCACTCAGACAAATATGTACACAGGTCTGTCCATAGTAGCAGTGTTCATAATAGCCAAAAACACCCCATATGTCCATCAATAAATAAATGGGTAAATAAGTTGGGGTATATACATTTAATGAAATTATATATTCCATAGGAAGGAACGAAGTACTGATGCATACTCCAATGTGGATGGTCCTTGAAAATATTATGGTGAGGTGAAAAGGCCAGACACAAAAGGCCACATATTGTATGATTCCATTTTATGAAATATCCAGAACAGGTAAATCTCTAGAGATAGGATATAGATTGATGGTGGCCAGGTGCTGGTGGGAGGTGGGAGTAGAGAGCCACTTCTCTAATGGGGCTCTAGGTGTCCTTTTGGAGTGATGAAAATGTTCTAGAACCAGAGAGAGGTGGTGACTGCACAACATTGTGACTGCACTAAATGCCACTGAATAGTTCTCTTTAAAATAATTAATTTTGCACCATGCAAATTTTACCTCACCAAGGAGAGATAGATAGATAAACAGACAGATGAATAGATACAGAAATACAGGTTTTAAAAAAAAAGGACCAGAAATATTCCAGCCAAATCAAATATGTCATCATTGGCTTGATTCTGAGTCCATCAAAGCTGTTATAAAAATACATTTTTGAGGCAATGGGAAACTTGAACAGGAATTGAGTGATAGGTGATATTAAGGGATTATTGGTAATTTTTTTGTGAACTTGCATGGTGACTGTGTTTTTAAAAGCTCATTCTCAGAGATTCATTCTAAAGTACTTATGAATGAAATAATATAATGTCTAGGATGTGCTTTAAAATATTCTAAAAGGGGCATCCAGTGGCTCAGTCAGTTAGAAGCTGGACTCTTGATTTTGGTTTGGGTGGTGATATCAGGGTCCTGGGATTAAGCCCTGTTCAACACACCCCAGTTAGGGTTTGCGCTCAGCAGGGAGTCTGCTTGAGGATTCTCTCTCCCTCTGCCCCTCCCCCTGCTCACACAGGAATGCGTGCACGTGGGTGCTCACTCGCTCACTCTCGAATAAATAAATAAATATTTAATAAAATAAAATACTCAAAAAAATAGTTGAGAGGCGAAAATAGCTGAAACAAGATCAGTAAAATTTTGACAATTGATAAGGCTAAGTAATGGGGACATGGGCATCATTGCTACTTTTGTGTATATTTGAAATTGTCCGCAATGAAATACATCTAATTTGGTTTAGAAGCCACGATTTATTTAATACTATTTATAGTCCTTCAAGATGGACATGGGATAGGTCCATCTGGGAGGCTTTAGCAAACATGAGAAGAGAAGGAGATAGGGAGAAGGAAGAGCAGAGGTGGAGAAAAGGAATACTAGAAGAGAACATCAAAGGAATGTAAAACCACATAGTTCACAACTTTGCTGGGGGCAGGGCCCTCAGGGAGAGAAAACTAGTGTTTCCTCAGCTATGAACATGGGGTAGGGGACACTTGGTGTATCCTTCCCAGGGCAAAGGAAACAGCATCCTCATGCCGATTACCAATGGCCAAACATTTACTGGGCACCAACCATGCAGAAAATACTATGGTTATTGGCAGCTCCAAGTGAAATCACAGCCTTAAACTGTCCTGCCAACAGTTAATGATTGTATCTCAGTAGCCCTTACATAACTTGGGAACCACCGCTTCCTGGGTTTGGAAGGAACTCGAGGAACCACAGATAGCTCTTGATTTTGTGAAGTTGCAATGGCCTTTGCAGTGGTCGGGAGCCCTGGGCTCTGGTCCTAGCTTGACCAGTTATTAGCTGTGTGCACCTCTCTAGTTGCTGACTCTGAGCACCCCATTTGTGGAATGAGAGTTTGGATGGTTTCTCTCATTCCTTCTATCTCTACAAAGCATTCAGTTCAGTCATTCATTCACTGGATGAACATTTATTCTATGAATAACCTGGATACATCTACAGCTAGCAAAGAACTCTGTCTGTTAAACACAAGATCTCTAAAAAGTTTTTCCTGAGCAGAACTCTCTATCTGCCTCTTGACTTCAGGGTTGAGAGTTACTCAGCGTTTTTCATCCGAATGAGAAATGTGCAACAAATATCTCTCTTTATCCCTAGTCATAGGTACCTCATTAGGTGGGACCCTAATAATGAAGAAGGAAAGCAGCTTTATTTTGCAATTATCAAAGGGCAAGGAGTTCTTCTTGAATTTCCTTTCCTTTTGTTAAAAAAAAAATCCCAAATTTTGCCACCCAGAGAAAACCTCTTTTAACGTTTTTCTGTATGTCTTTTCAGGTATCATTTGTAATGGTTATATAGTATGCCTTTGTATGAATGCACTATAATTTACTTAAATATTTTCTACTTGGGTAGCTCCCCACCGTGAAAATACTGGGGGGAACACCGTTGTACACATATCATTGTTTGGTTGTCCAAGAATGCTAAACGTGGAATTACCGGGTCAAAGGGAATGTACATTGAAAGGTTTTTTTTTCTCTCACCATAGCACATCCCTTCCCCAATGTCCATCACCCAGCCACCCCATCCTTCCCACCCCTCTCCCCTCCAGCAATCCTCAGTTTGTACATTGAAAGTGTTGATAAAGCTGTGTAAGTGCCCTCCAGAAAGACTAGCAATTCCCACTCCCCCGCAACGCTATATGAAAATGCCTTTGCCGCTACATCCTTCCCAATGTGAGTGTTCGCATTCATTTCAGTCTTTGCCGATCAATTCTTCCTGACATTTCACAGGGTCTTCTATAATGCTATGTTTGCATTTCTCTACCTGAGAGGTGCTATAGCACCGTGGTAAGTTTATCCAGAGGTGGCAGCTTCCTTCCTCCATTTCTGAGGGAACAGGATCTAGCACAAGTCACCTGAGCCTCCTAGCTCTTAGAGCAACAGTAAGGACTCTGCAGGCGGAGCCGGTTTCTCCCGTTCTTTGTCCTGCTGCTGTAGGAAACCAGCATACCCCCTCCACGCCGGGCTCCCAGCTTCAGGAGGCACTCGTTCAAACCACCTTCTTAATCACAAGCAGCTAAAAGTTAATTCATCACCGCTCCTGTTTTGGCTGTGTAAAATGAAGCCTTCCTGCACCCCAATTCTGCAATTAACACTTGATTTTTTTTGGTATAAAGTGAACTTTACTAAGTAAACAGTCATGAGTGATAGAGGAGATTCTGTTTTATTTGGATTCCTTTCAATTATGATTTCCTGCTAGCTGCCTGACTTACAATTAGCCAAACACAGAGGAAACACCACACCATAAGTAACCGTTTTTCTTTCTTAAAACATTCGTTTTAATAGGTGTTGGCAAAGACCTATCAGATTGCTAGGGGTTTTATCCCCCCAGCAAATTAAATACCTGATTTATTCTTCTGGCAAATTTTCCCTCTCCTACCCACACCCCTCCCCATGACATAACAGTCATGAGGTTATGAAAATAGAGGAGAGAGGTTATGAGAACCAGTAAGGCTCAGAACATGCTAGCTGCCAGCCTAAGCTGCCTTCATGGTGGTGTGAAAATTCCTGTTCCTGTCTCCTCTGCAGGAGAACAGGCCGTTACATATTGCTGTCAGTTGTATTGTGAGATCAGCTCTCTATCTGTGGGGCCTCTCCCCTGAACACAAGTCTCTCTCATATAAACCACCAGTCCAGATACTGTTTCCAGCCAATACACTGATAGAAGAGATGAGGATGTTTTATTCCCTCTGAAGGGGACACGGTGTGAAAGGCAGGCTTTTTAGAAGGGTCACACAGGGCTATGAATTTTTGCAGGTCATGAATCAAGCTGTTGATAAAAAGCAATGTGCTTTCCGGGAAGGTGTGATTTGAAGTAGTCTTGACCCAGGACATGGTGAATATAGAGCACATAAAATAAGAGACGATGGTCACTTGGGTTACAGGAAGGTGGCTCCAGTAATTTTTAAAAGTTGTATGTCAAAGGCTCCAGGGATTACTTTAAAAGTGAATATATAGTCTTTTGGAAGAATTTCATTTGCTAGACACAAGGGGCAGCTGTTGGAGTATGGAGCCATTGGAGGGCTCCCCTCTTGGCTCTGCTTTGAATTCACACCCTCTCTTCCCCAAAAAGGAAAAGCAAGTTGATTTAGGACAGCGTTACCGAACCTTTTGAACACATACCTTATTTAGATAAATGTAAAAATCTCAGACACATACTCCCACAGAGATTCTGACCGCCTCTACACATTTCTAACTGAGAAACCATTACCTCCTTACCAGCCTGGGAATTTTTACTAGCTTTACTTGCTTTGGTTTTCATTACGAATAATAAGAGATTGTTTTAATTTGCCTTCAAATGTTAAAAATGTCTTCTAATATTGAAAATGACTTTTCAAACTATACAGTTCTCCCAAGGATGGATAATGGATATCATAGAGGATCAGGAAAGTCCAGATTCCTAAAACTCACTAGTCTAGCCTCCTTTCCTGCCCTCTTCTGTGCACCATCCTGTGATTAAGATTGTAGCCAAAAACTCTACTGGTCATTTACATTTTTTTATGAGTCTGTGTCACTCCTTTGCTTCTCTGGAGTCATATGCAGATGATGCCTTATCCCTGATGGGAAGTTGAAAGGCTTTTGACTGGGGGGCAAGCAGTCACAATTGTATTATCTAAAACCCCAAATCCAGAACCCACATGGACCTACTGAATCAGTTCCTCCAGTGGTGTGGCCTGTGAACTTTTATTATTGCAGTCACCCCAGCTGGTTCTGATGCATGCCCAGATTTATAACCAACCAGCTGACCCTGCAGCAGACATTTACCTTCTGGGCTGCTCCAGTTTTGTTTTTGTTTTGTTTTGTTTTTTTAACACTCATCACATTTTATTAATTCTCCACATTGGGAATCCCACCTTTGCATTAAAAGCTCTAAATAAGCTATGTTCCCAGATTCCTTTGCTGCTAGATGTAAGTACATGACGGGTTCTACCATTCAGAGGCACCTATGTGAGATTTTGTTTCCGAAAGAGCTATCTAAGGAAACAGCCTAGACACTGGATCCAGTTATTCCGCATAGGTGGCCACAAAAGCTGTGTATTTCTGAGAAATGCCAGTGGTGCAGCAGCTAGCAGAGTATGGTAGAGGCTGTGTTGTTCTGAGGTATGTGATGGCAACAGTTCCCCCACCAGGCAAATTCAGCAGTGTGGACCTAGACGTTACTCCTAGGAGCTCAGTCTAGCATACTGATTTTCAATCTTGGCTGTATATTGGAGTCATCTAAGGAGATTTTTTTTTAAAACAGCGATGCCTGCATTCTACCCCCAGACAGTCTAATTTATGGGATTGGGTATAATATGACCATTAACTCCCAGACAATCCCACTGTGCAGTCAAGTTTGAGAACCTCTAATCCAGAGGTTCTGCCTCTTTTCCTTCCAACAATGATTTAATAAATTTATCCCCAATTAAAGTAACTAAAATGCATTCTCCCATCTGCAACTAAAAAGCCTGACCAGTGCAGATTCATAAGGTCCCTTTCAACTCTGAAAACATAGAATTTTAGGTGTTCTGTTCTTTTAATCGTTAGAAGAGTACCAAGATGAGTCAATGGGAGAAAAAAGTCTCTTCAGCAAATGTACTGAGACAGTTGGATAGACACATGCAAAAGAATGATGTTGGAACCTCATCCCAGATGCAAAAATTAACCCAAATTGAATCAAAGACCTAAATGTAAAGGCTAAATTATAAAACTCTTAGGAGAAAAAATAGATATAAATCTTCTTGACTTTGGATTTTGTCAATGGTTTCTTGCATAGGACACCAAAGCACAAGCAACAAAAGAAAAAAAAAGATAAATTGGGTATCATCAAAACTGAAAAATTGGGACGCCTGGGTGGCTCAGTTGGTTAAGCGGCTGCCTTCGGCTCAGGTCATGATCCCAGCGTCCTGGGATCGAGTCCCGCATCGGGCTCCTTGCTTGGCAGGGAGCCTGCTTCTCCCTCTGCCTCTGCCTGCCACTCTGTCTGCCTGTGCTTGCTCTCGCTTCTCTCTCTATGACAAATAAATAAAATCTTAAAAAAAAAAAAAAAAACAAAACTGAAAAATTATGTGCTTCAAAGGTCACCCTTGAGGAAGTAAAAAAGACAACTGACAGAATGGAAGAAAATTTTGCAAATAATATACTAATAAGTGACTTGTATCTAGAATATATGAAGAATAACTATAACTCAATAATAAAAAACAAATAACCCAATTAAAAATGGGCAAAGGGGGGCACATGGGTGGCTCAATCTGTTAAGCATCTGCCTTCGGCTCAGGTCATGATCTCGGGGTCCTGAGATTGAGCCCCATGTCAGGCTCCCTGCTCAGTGGGGAATCTGCTTCTCCCTCTCCTTCTGCTCCTCACCCCCACCTTGTGTGCGCGCTCTCTCTCTCCCTCAAATAAATAAATAAATAAAATCTTTAAAAGAAAAAATGGGCAAAGGATATGAATAGACCTTTCTCTGAAGAATATATTAAAATGGGGATGCCTGAGTGGCTCAGTTGATTAATCATCTGCCTTTGGCTCAGGTCACGATCCTGGAGTCCTGGGATCGAGTCCTACAGAGGGCTCCTTGTTCAGTGGAGAGCCTGCTTTTCCTCTGCCTGCACTGCCTGTTCTGCCTGCAGCTCTCCATGCTTCTGCTCTCTCTGACAAATAAATAAATAAAATCTTTAATTAAAAAAAGAACATATTAAAATGGCCAATAAGCATACGAAGAGATGCTCGGCATCGTTAGTCATTAGGAAAATGCAAATCAGAACCACAATGAGATACTATTTCAAACCCACCAGGATAGCTATTTAAAAATGAGAAATAGGGGCGCCGGGGAGGCTCAGTTGGTTGGGCGACTGCCTTCGGCTCAGGTCATGATCCTGGAGTCCAGGGATCAAGTTCCACATCAGGCTCCCTGCTTGGTGGGGAGTCTGCTTCTCCCACTGACCTTTCTCCTCTCATGCTATCTTTCTCATTCTCTCTCTCTCTCTCTCTCTCTCTCTCAAATAAATAAATAAAATCTATAAAAATGGGAAAAAATAAGTGTTGGTAAAGATGTGGAGAAATTAGAACACTTATACACCGTATACTGGTGGGACTGTGAAATGGTGTAACCATGTTAGAAAATAGTCTGGCAGTTCCTCAAGATGTTAAACATAGAGTTACCATATGACCCAACAATCCCACTCCTTGGCACATTCCCAAGAGAAACAAAAGCCTGTCCATATACAAACTTGTGCATGAATATTCACAGCAGTACTATTCATAATAGGCAAGAAGTGGAAACAACACAGATGTCTATCAACTGATTAATGGATAAATAAAATGTAATCTAGCTATACAGTGGAATATTATTCAGCCATAAAAAAGAGAATGAAGTACCAATATGTGTACATGCTACAGTGTGGCTGAAACTTGAAAACATTATGCTAATGGAAAGAAGCCAGTAACAACAACAAAACCCACACATATTATATTGTATGATTTCATATTTACACGAAATATCCAGAATAGGCAAATCCATGAAGGGAGACAGTTATCAGTGATTACCTAGGACTGGGAGGGTTGGGGGAAATAAGGAATGACTACTAATGGGTATGGGTTTCTTTTTGGGGTAATGAAAGTATCCTAAAATTTATTATAGTTGCACAAGTTTGTAGATACACTATAAACCATCAAACTGCATACTTTAGATATACAGTATGTGAATTATATCTCCATAAAAGCTATTACTAAAAAAATTTTTGGAGGGATTCCAAACTTCAGCTTCTAGTAGAAGAAATATTTTGGAGGTAGGGTGATGGGAAATCTTTCTAGAACTCAGGAACTCATCCCTTGTTGTCAATCACCTTCTCTGCCAGTTGGTAAAATGCGCTGTGGAAGGCATGGTCCTGTGCTCCACAGAAGGTCCCCAAAATAAGTGAGGGTAGAAAACAGAGTTTTAATGGCAACTAAGAAGCTTTTTGAGAGGAAGTCCAGAAAACAATAGAGCATTACTAGTTAGCATTACTAGTTTCCTATAGTCAAAAAGAACATATGGGAAAGGAGTGATTGTCCTCGGTGTCCTCAGGGAGCACGCAAGATTTGGATGGGTGCTGAACTCAGGGAGAAAACCTGATCCCAGCCAATATGTCCCATTGGATATCCCAGGGACAGAGGTGTTTGGGAGGGTAAGAGCAGTTCAGAGAGCAGGTGCAGAATCCCTATGGAAAGTGGAAATGTAAGTAAAGTTAAAGGGCTTTTCGTCACCAAACTCCCAAGAGTGGGCCTGAAGTAGAAGGGAGAGGGCACTTTGAATTTCTATTGTGTTTTTCCTCCATGTAATTAGAATTTTTTTAAAGCAAACACGTATTACTTTGTGATTAACAACATAACAACGAACTAGTTTGCTTTAGCAAGTGTGAGTATGACTATTTAAATGAGAAAAAAATCAGGAAGAGAACCATGAAGCAGAAAGGAATAGAAACAGGAGAGGAAAAGAGAGAATGCGGGATGAAACTCATCGCCACAATGGTATTTGATGAAGAACATAAATACATTATTACTTCACATTTTTTCCTAGACAGTTGCATAAGAGTTTTTGTAGCACAGGATAATAAAGACTGTGTCCTTGCTTTTGTACCTGCCAATCTGAGTAATTTCTCTCAAGGTTATGTAATTAAAGGTGGACTAGAATTTTAGTAAGAGCAAGTTGGAATAGACAGGTTGGAATATTGATTGTCAGGCTAATATGTTAGTTTCTTCTGTAGACAATGAAGATTCCTTCAAAAAATTTGAGCAAGTAGGGCGCCTCGGGTGGCTCAGTGGGTTAAGCGGCTGCCTTCGGCTCAGGTCATGATCTCAAGGTCCTGGGATCGAGTCTCGCATCGGGCTCTCTGCTCAGCAGGGAGCCTGCTTCCTCCTCTCTCTCTGTCTGCCTGCCTCTCTGCCTACTTGTGATCTCTGTCAAATAAATAAAATAAAATCTTTAAAAAAAAAATTTGAGCAAGTAGAATTGCTTTGGATAGTGATGTGAGGCAATGGCTCCCAAAACTGGATGTGCATCAGAATCCTAGAGTTAGCTTTAAAAACGATACAGATTCTTGGGACCCTACCACCCTTCTTATTCAGTAGGTCGGGCTGGGATCCAGGAATTTACATTTGTAAATGTCATGTGTTACAGATGCTTTATCGTACTTAGGAATGGGTTGAGTGTATCATAGATTAGAGTGCAGGAGATAATGCAAACAGGGAGACACACATACTACTAGAAAAGTTCAGGGTGCTGGAATACTAAACTGGAATGGCGGTAGAGGAAAAGAATATGACCATCATTATGAAGACAGATTCAATACAGTTTGGTGAATGCTTGAGTGCATGTCCCATGAGGCAAACATCAGTTTGTTTTATAGATCATTGGATATCCCAGAACATCACGCAATGTACATGATGGAGTAAACACTCCGTGGTATTTGCTGAATGAATGAATGGGAGAAAGTCATAGGTGACTCCAAAGGCTTAGTAGAGCAACTTTAACACACCAATGATATAGACATTTAGGGAATCTGTTTTCAAGAAAAAATAATTACAGGGGCGCCTGGGTGGCTCAGTGGGTTAAAGCCTCTGCCTTCGGCTCAGGTCATGATCTCAGAGTCCTGGGATCGAGCCCTGCATCAGGCTCTCTGCTCTGCAGGGAGCCTGCTTCTTCCCTCTCTCTCTACCTGCCTCTCTGCCTACTTTCTTCTGTAGACAATGAAGATTCCTTCAAAAAATTTGGGCAAGTAGGGCGCCTGGGTGGCTCAGTGGGTTAAGCCGCTGCCTTTTTTTTAAAAAAAAAAAAAAGAAAGAAAAAATAATTATAGATTTTCCATGGTTGAATCAGAAAGTATGGTAAGATGTATAATGCCTTAGCGATTATGGGAAAACGGTGTCGACACCCCTCTAAGGCAATGTGACTGGGACAGTAGTGGGAAGAAGTCTGGAGAACTTTTTCACTGACTGTAGACTTTCAGTAACTGTCTGCAAAACTGGACTCTGGGAGACAGTCATTTGGGTTACCGGGACTTGCTGTGTTCTCTGATTGTAGGTGAGAGGTTCATACCTGGGTGGTTTTCCACATCCCCTCTTTTGTAATTTTTAATTAATATTAATTAACATTAATTAATATTAATTATAGCAGGGCTATACTCTGCCCCCCACACACACACTTTCTTTTTTTTTTTTTAAGATTTTATTTATTTATTTGACAGAGAGAGATCACAAGTAGGCAGAGAGGCAGGCAGAGAGAGAGAAAGGGAAGCAGGCTCCCTGCTGAGCAGAGAGCCTGATGCGGGACTCGATCCCAGGACCCTGAGACCATGACCCGAGCCGAAGGCAGCGGCTTAACCCACTGAGCCACCCAGGCGCCCCACACACACACTTTCATTCAGCAACCATGAAGGATTTGCCCTCTGGCCTCATTCACCCATTCACCAACCTCACCTTACTTCCTTTCAGTTCACCTGTTAGATCTTACTAATCCCTCCTCTCTACATACTCCAGCCCCAACAACCAAAGACTATTCCTGTATTTACTTGGCCTTTGACTTTGGTGTCCTGCCTCCCCTTCAAAAAGAGTTGGGGCCTCTGCTGGCTGAACTGGGAGCCTTCTTTCTGGTACGCTTTTTTTCCTTCATTCTGCCTCTCTCTGCTCCTGACCACCCTGGGCATCAATTTCCAGGCTGGGACCCCACCAGGCCTGCTTCGTAGAAGGGGGGGTCCAACAACCAGGAGCAGAGAACTTTGAAAAAGACATGACACATTTCCCTCCTCCTTATAAGAGGATCAAAGACATGACTAGACTGTGGTTCATTTCCACTTAGGCTAAATCACATTTAGGTAGACTCGTAGGAATTGGTCAAACAAACAAACAAATGAGATTTTGTTTTAAACAAAATAAAGCAAAAAAGCCCAACCTGGTCGCTGGGTGTCATGTTACTTTGGAATTAGCTGTGTGACCATGAGTAAATCATTTCACCTTAAAATGAGGTATAGCTAAATGATGAATATTATTCCTTTTAACTCTAATGTTCTTTCATCTAATAACTATATCCCTTTGCTTCTGACACCTCTTCTTCTAGGTGGAGGAGAAATTGGTGTAGGGTGTACAGGCCCCCGCAGACTGGGGAGAAGCATGAAAGTGGCATATTCTAGTTTCTCTGGTCACTGATGGGAGATGAGATGCCAGAAGGCCTTGTAGTCCAGCCAGGCTGGAGTAACTTACCTGGAAAGGGTCTCCATAGCTAAGGCACCTGATAGGAGACCCAGGAGCCTAGGTCTAGAGCCAAAGGAATGCCAGAGGATTTGAGAACATGACAGCCATAAGTTGGTACAAAATGGGAAGCGATATGGGAAAATTCCAGGTATATGGGCTTTGCTCTGAGTTCCAGGGCCTTCACTTGTAGGTGGTTCATCCCACTCAATGGGGCCAGGATGGAAATGGGCATGCTGACATCGTATCCTGGCTGCCTTGGCTACATCCAAGGATTTATTGAGTAACTACTATACTCTTATCTCCCTTCTCACTTCCTGGCCCAGAAAAGTCACATTCAGCTGTTAGCAGTTTTCCCAGAGTCAGAATGATAAAGCTGGAGACACCCTTCTCCTGTCTCAACATGATGTTTTTGAATGAAGGAGCTATGTTTCCAGTTTTCAAGGGAGGTGATGGGAATGCTATTTAAAGGATCTGAGGACAGAGTGATGTGTGTTTGTGGAACCAAAGAGGTAAGCCCCCCTCTTGTCAGGGGGTGCAAACCTCTGGGTCTTCAGAGAAAGGAGGGCATCACATGTACAGGATGTCTTATTACATTCTGCTCCTTCCATTCTCTATCTGCGAAGGCTTGCCACTTTGGAAGGCAAGGCTGTATGATATAAGGACCTGTTTGCCTAGTTCAAACTGTTTTTTTCTCTCTTATCTCTCATCTCTCTCTCTCTCTCTCTCTTTTTAAACAACTTAAAAAAACAAACATTTTTTGGACCTTCAAGATGTTGCCAATTTTGCCCTGTTACAAACATTACCATGATACACAGTGCTACACATACATCATTGTCTCTTTGTCAGGTTAGTTCCTAAGAATAAATTCCTAGGTGTGCAATTGCTGAATCAGAAGAAATGGATGTTTTGAAGGAATTTAATAAAATTCACCAAATTGCCCTCCAGAATCGTAAAAAATACACATGCCATCAGCTGTATTAGGATAGTTCCCTCTCCCAGATGCAGCAAACATTTTCACATTTTTGTCAATCTGAGAGGTTAAAAATATATCTTCTTCCTAAATTAATTTCATTTGTAGTTACATTTGTTACATATATTTATTGTCCATTTTAATTCCTCCTTTTGTGAGTTTCCTTTTCATGTTCTTTGCCTATTTTTCTTTTAGAACATTAAGCTTTATAAGTAAGCTTTTTATTTCTTAAGACTATTAACCCTTTTTCACCATTGCAAGTATTTTTTTAGTTTGTCCTTTCATTCGTCCTTTAGTTTGTCCTACCATTCGTTTTGCTTTGTTTTTCCTGATCATATAACATTTTATTATTTGTTTAGACAAATCTCTGATATTTGTATTTAGAAAAGAAAAATCCCAAAGGAAGCCAAAGAGGGGGGATACCTTAATTACATAAGACCAATGATAAGAATCACATCGGACTTCTCCTTAGAAACCATACAAACAGAAGAGAATGGAATGAAATTAATTAGTGTGTTGAAATTTAAAAAACACCAAATTGTATCCTGTGACATTGTCTTCAAAAGTGAAGGAGAAATAAAGGTTTTTTTCAGACAAAAAGAAGTAAGAAAATTTGTCACCAGTAGACGGGCCCTTGAAAAAAGTGTTGGAAGTTCTTCACAGAGGAGGAAAACTATAGAGGCCAGAAACTTGAATCTACATTTAAAAAGACAGAGAGAGAGAGAAGGGTATTAGGCAAGAAGCTAATGAAAATAAAATAAAATCTTGTATTTCTGTTATTCTTAATTAATCTAATAGTTAGCTGCTTATTTAAAAGAATAACCATAGTAATAATGTATTAGGTGACCATAGCTATGAATAAGTGAAATGAATGACAGCAAATTATAAGAGACAACAGGACAGAATTGGGAATACTCTCCTGCCAACGAGCAATGCAGTGCTATTTTAAAATAGATGAGCTGTAAATGTATACTGCATACTTCAGGGCAAATATTTTAAACACTTTATTTAGTTATTTATTTGGCAAAGAGAGAGAGAGAGAGCACGTGTGGAAGCACAAGCAGGTGGAGCACCAGGCAGAGGCAGAGGGAGAAGCAGGCTCCCCACAGAGCAGGGAGCCTGATACGGGGCTCTATCCCAGGACCCTGGGATCAGGACCTGAGCTGAAGGCAGTCACTTAACCTACTGAGCCATCCAAGTGCCCCCAGGGCAAACATTTTTTTTTTAAGTTTTAAAAAGGTATAATTAATGTGTTAAGAGAAAATGGAATAATATAAAACACCCAATTAAAAACAGAAAAGGCGGGAAAAGAGTAAAACAAGAAACAAAGAACAAATGCAATGAATAGAAAACAGTTGCAAGTATTGTAGATACTAATCCAATTATATCAATAATGATTTTATTTTACTATTTTTTAAGGTTTTATTTTTAAGTAATCTCTACACCCAACATGGGGCTCGAACTCACAACCCCAAGATCAAAGGCCACCTGCTCTTCAGACTAAGCCAAACTGGTGCCCCAGTAATCATTTTCTTTTTTTTTTTTAAGATTTTATTTATTTACTTGAGAGAGAGAAAGAGAAAGAAATATCACGAGCAAGGGGGAAAGATAGAGGGAAAAGGAGACTCCCTGTTAAGCAGAGAGCCCGACTCCAGGCTCTATCCCAGGACCCCGGGATCATGATCTGAGCCGGGATCACTGACTGAGCCACCCAAGTGCCCCCAATAATCATTTTCAATGTGAATAGAAATATACAATTAAAAGAGATTGAAAGGGTGGCTGAAAACAATAAGTTGTCCATAGGAAGCCCACTTTATTTTTTTTTTAAGATTTAATTGATTTATTGGACAGACAGAGATCACAAGTAGGCATAGGGGCAGGCGGGGGGTGGGGGAGCAGGCTCCCTGCCAAGCAAAGAGCCTGATGAGGGTCTCGATCCCAGGACCCTGAGTGCCCCTAAAAGTAAAGGGATGGAGAAAGATATACCATGAGACCACTAATCAAAAGAAAGTTGGAGTAGTTGTATTAATTTCAGACAAAGCTGCCCTCAGAACATGAAAAACTATCATGGCAATATCAGTAATATCAAGGAAAATTACTAGTAATAAAGGGGTCAATTCTCCAAGAAAACATTCTAATCCTGAATCTGTATGTGTCTAAAAACAAAGCATCAAAATATGTGAAGCAAAACTGATAGAACTGGAAGGAAAAATAGATGAATCCACTCTTATAGTTGGAGATATGTACACCCTTCCATTAGTAATTGGCACATCCAATAGGCAGAAAATCCTTAAGGATATTGTTGAACTGAGCCATCAATCAACTGGAACTAATTGACCTTTATAGAGTATTTTATCCGCAACAGCAGAATACAGTCTTCTCAAGCCCACATGGGACATTCATCAATATAGACTACATTCTGGGCCACAAAACACACATCAACAAATTTAGAAGAATAAAAATCATACAAAGTATGCTCTCAAATCACAATGGAGTTAAACTAGAAAATCAGTAGCAGAAAGATAGGAGGAAATTCCAAAATATTTGGTGATTAAACAACACACTTCTTTTTTTTTTTTAAGGATTTATTTCTTTATTTGAGAGAGAGCAAGCAGGGGAAGGGGCAGAGAGAGGAAGACAAGCAGACTCCCCGCTGAGCTGGGCTGGTGGGGGAAGGGAGAGTCTATCCCAGGACCCTGAGATCATGACCTGAGCTGAAATCAAGAGTCAGACGCTCAACCAAGTGAGGCACCTAGCAAACTTCTCCACAGCAAACTTCTATATAACACACTAGTCAAAGAATAAGTCTCAAACAATGTATTAAATATTTTGGACTCAGTGAAAATACAACTTAACAAAATCTGTGGGGTGCAGTGAAAGCAATGCTAAGAGGGAAATTTATAGCATTGAATTCTCTATATTAGAAAAGGAGAAAGGTCCAGATTTATAATTTAAGCTCCTTTGGACACTAGAGATTTCAGGAAGAGAACTATGCTACTACTTAAAAAACTAAGCAGGAATTAGCTTCGAACCACCTAATTCTTATGTTTGCTCACGCCACTATTTTCTCTGGGTCCAGAATTAACTGTTTTATCTGGTTATTGATCCATGTTATATAAAGCTAATACTAATACAAATAGTTCTTCAATCTCTGCTGTCACCACTGGGAGCTGCTGCACAGATAATTCAAATTATCTGACAAATTCATACAAATATGCATATTTTTTTAGGTTGAGGAATTTCTGGCCCTAAGATTAATTTTAACCAGTTGCACTTGATCTTGCAGATTACATGTTTTCATTAATGCTGGGACTGCCTAGAGAAAAATTTCCCCGTACTGGGCTGCTATGAGTATTTCAGAATTTTCTGATTCCGAAAGTAATATGAACTTATTGTAGAAAATTTGCAAACTGACAAGAATTTTTGTTTTTGCCAAGTGATGGTTGTATGCATATTTGGAGAAGTGAATTGTTCTGCATAAGAAAGGGAGAGCTATCTGGAAGCCTGGGATGGACAAGCTCTGGAATCGAAGAAGCCAGAAACCAGTCTGTCTGGTGCTACCCAGGGAAAGACAATAAAGAGGAAACCTGGTGTGGCTTCCAGATGGAGAGAACTGACAGATAAGGCATGTATTAGGGTTACCCAGAAAATCAGGACCAGTAGGAGATATATATATACATATAGATATAGATATATAACCAAAAGGATTTGTATTAAGTGATAGGGATGTTATAAAGAGACTTACTGTAAGGATTTGAGTCATAGAGTTCTACAGACTGAGAAGTTCTATTACTTGCCATCTGCAAGCTGGAGACTCAGGAAAGTTGATGATGTAGTTCCAGTCCAAGTCAAAGGCTTGAGAACCAGAACTAATGGTATAAGTCCTAGTCCAAGTTCGAAGATCCTAGAATCAGAAATCTAGTGGAGTGTGTTCCAGAGGGCAGAATATCGATGTCCAGCTCAAGTAGTCAGGCAGACAAAAGAAATTCTCACTTCCTCCACCTTTTGCTGTATTCATACCTTTCAGTGGATTATATCACGCCGACGCACATTGGGGAGGGCCATGGGTTTTATTCAAAGTCTACAGATTCAGATGCTAATCTCTTCTTGAACATCCTCACAGACACACCTAGAAATAATGTTAACTAGCTGTGTGGGTATCCTGTGGCCCAGTCAAGCTGATACATAAAATTAACCATCACAAGACACATCTGAAGGATATGTTTGAGTTGCTCTGAACTGCACGGTATAAAACATCTCATCTGTCTTTCCTACAGAATCTTCAGTAAAAATCAACACTTGGGCCTGTCGTACTCCTCCTGGAGAATGAAAGAGGTACTGAGTCATGTTTAGTGCTAGGTTCAAGGCTGTGACAGAACCTTGGGCTTAGCCTTAGGGACTTAATAAGGAAAAAATTTTAAAGAAGAATATGTTAAAGCTCTTCACAGAAATGACTGTTATTGACCTGGTGGTATTTTTTCCTCCTCCTTTTATGTATGTATATATGTATTTGAGTGTATATATAATAAAGCTGGGACTGTATTATATAAATAGATTTGTATTCTACATTTTTTACTGAACATTGAATCATGACTATTGGGGCACCTGAGTGGCTGGCTCTGTCGGTTAAGCATCTGCCTTCCGCTCAGGTCATGATCCCAGGGTCCTGGGATCAAGCCCCACACTGGAAATCCTGGCTCAGAGGGGAGACTGCTTCTCCTTCTCCCTCTGCCCCTCCCCCTTGCTTGTGCATGGGAGGCCCTGTGCATTCTCTCCCTCTCTCTATCTCAAATAAATAAATTAAATTTTAAATAAATAAATCATGACTACTGGATGATATCCATGCTAGAGTTCTTATAATAATAAAAAGTTAAAAACTGGGCACCTCAGTGGCTCAGTCGTAAAGGGTCTGCCTTTGGCTCAGGTCATGATCCCAGGGTCCTGGTATCTAGGCCCACATAGGGCTCCCTGCTCGGCGGGAGGCCTGTTTCTCCCTCTCCCAATCTTGGGGCTTGTGTTCCTTCTCTCTCTGTGTCTCTTTCTGTCAAATAAATAAATAAATAAATAAATATTTTTTTAAAAAGTTGAAAACTGATAAATATATGTAATAGAGAAATAATAAAACTTTGGTATATCAGCACTGATGAAATATTATACAATTACTAAATATCAGGTCTTGGAAGAATATTTAATATTATCCAATAGTCATGATTTATTTGTAGTCTACATGGGCAGCTACAATTTTTTCCTTAGGATGCAGTTTAGGAAGTGAATAGGCAGGAAATTTTTTAAGATCCTTGATCCATTCTGCTATTTTGCCAAAACACCTTTCAGAATGGGTGATTTCCACTCTTACTAGCACAACAAAAAGATTATTTTACCCGTTTTTGTACTTTATACAAAATGGAATTACAAGGTGTGTACTGTTTCGCTTCTGGCTCCTTTCCCACGGTATCCGTTTGTGAGATTCATTCATGTTGTTGCAGAGAATTGTAGATTGTTTCTTCTTACTGCTGATGGAATTCCATTGTGTGAATATATGACAATTTATTTATCCATTGGTGAGCATTTGGGCATTTTCCCATTTGGTACCACTATGAATAGTGCTGTGATGACATGTCTTTTGGAGAATAATATATGTCCACATTTCTACTGGATAGTTATGCAGGATTATATATTCATATATTATATATATTATATATATAATATATGATATATTATATATTAGGGTTTTTTAGCTTTCATAGATATTGTCAGTTTTCCAAAGTGGTCGTACCAATTTGTATCTCATTAGTCATTTGTAAGAGTTACAGTTGCTTCATATCTTTGCCAACATTTAGTATCATCGGTCTTTTCAATTTTAGCCATTCTGGTGGGTGTGTAATAGAATCTCTTTGTAGTTTTAATTAGAATTTTCCTGATGACTAATATTGAGGTCCTTTTCATATGTTTATTGGTCATTTAGGTATATTCTTTTGTAAAGTATCTTTTCAAATCTTTGCTCTTTTTTCTGTTCAGTAAGTTGGATATATGCATTTAAATATCTTTTGTCCGTCAGTAGATTCCCTTTTTTCTCTGTCAGTAGTATCTTTGGATGGACAGAGTTTTCTATTTTAAATGGTCAGTTTATCTTTTTTTTTTCTTGAATGGTTAATGCTTGTTGTGACTGCTTATATGCTCTTTGCCCATTTGAAGAACATGGAAGTTCTTCTTTATTCTATGTGCTCTTTTATGTGTATGGATGGTATGAGGGATGGGTCCAGATACATTTTATTCCCTACAGACAGTCAATTCACCCACCATCATTTAATGGAAAACACACTTTTTACCTTCTGCCTACAATATTTATTGCCTTTATCATAAATCAGGTGACCATATATACATGGTTCTGTTTCTCCTGTCTGTTCCATTGGTTTTGTATTATTGAGCCAATATCACAATGTCTTAGTTACTTTACTATCTAATGGTGTAAGTTCTTCAGCTTATTTCTCAAGATTGCCCTTTTTGTCCACTTTTACAACAGGATATTAGGGATTTTTTCTTATTGCTATGTAAGAATCCCTTACTGGTGAAGCACATTAGTCCTTGCCTGTTAAATGTGTTATAAATATCTTCCCATTTGTCATTTGACTTTTTTTTTTTAAAGATTTTATTTATTTATTTGACAGAGAGAGATTACAAGTAGGCAGAGAGGCAGGTAGAGAGAGAAGGAGGAGGAAGCAGGCTCCCCGCTGAGCAGGGAGCCCTATGCGGGGCTCGATCCCAGGACCCCGAGATCATGACCTGAGCCGAAGGCAGCGGCTTAACCCACTGAGCCACCCAGGCGCCCCCTGTCATTTGACTTTTGATTTTATTTATAGTTTCTCTTGTCATAGAGAAGTATTACATTCTTACAAAGTGAAGTCTATTGACATTTTGTGATTTTTTTTCCCCTCCAGTATGTTTACGATTACAAAGTTCATCCCGAATGCCAATGAAGTTTAAATGCAATGTTTATATTCACAATATGGAGCGTGTGGGGACAACGTGAAAATAAATAGCTTTCCTATAATCAATAATCTTGCTTTCTTTTTAGAGTAGGAAGTCAAGGTTCAGGGAAGGTGAGAGGGTGAGAGAGCATATGTGAATATATGAACGTAATTGCATATATTAGGAAATTCACACCTGCTCAAAATCAGGAGAATGAGAATTCTGAGAGTTTTTATTTCCTGAATTCCCATCTCAAAGATCAATTACCCCTAATAGAAAAAGATGTCCCCTTGATTCCATCTGATGGCAACTGACCCAATCAACAGAGCGGATTGCTGTGTTGTGTTAGAAGGGGTTCGTGAGCCTGTTGGTTTCAAAGACTGGAGCGGAGGCTGACAGCCAGCCAGAACCCCTGCTCCTTGAGTAACCAGCACTCAGGTAATGAAGAGCCTGCTAGGACAGAGTGTGTCCTTGTCTTCAGCAAGACTGTCATGTGGCTCGCAGGAGGCTGCCTGGGAGGAATTGGCCAAATCAGAGAGGTTTATAAATATGCCTGACGAACATAGCAATGACAGCTCAGCTCACAGAATTCCCTGTGTCTGCGTCTGTTCTGGAAGCGCAGAGCGGGAAAAAAAGGTAATATGGTTATTGGATGTCTTTTCAACAAAACAAAATCCTTGTAGTGATTATTAAGAGGCAGAGTAGAAGCCCAAATGATGAGGCTGAAATATGGTTTGCATTCTAAGCTTTATTCTGGTCCTGTGCTCGTTTTTTTCTCTTTGCAGGGGCAAAAAAAAAAAAGAAACCATAAGACCCAACCACCCCTCCATCCCCCCACCCCAGCACTCTGTGTGTGTACTTAGTCCATGGACAAAGAGAGTTTTATGGGAAAGTTTGCTGTGTGCCAGTGAAGTGTTTTATTTTTCATCATTTTAAAAACAAAAACAAAAACATTAAAACAAAATGTTTCATCTTCTCCCACCAAAAAAATAAAAAAGAAGAAGAGAAGGAAAAGAAAACCCCACAGAGTTAATAGTGCTGCTCCCCTCAATATGGAAGTTTTCATAACTTAGTCCTTCCCCAAAATTAATGCAAGGACTGACTGCAGCTATAAAACATTGAAAACTTTGGCTTTTCAGCCACTTAATGTCCTGTTCAGATATCCTTGGAAGAAAGCCACAGGGACTGAAATCTTCTGAAAGACTGAAAGATGATTACCTCCTTTGGCTCTACTGTTTGACTCTACATCTCTAGCTTTCAGAAAAGCTAAACTAAACCAGTTTTTTTTTTTAAAGATTTTATTTATTTATTTGACAGATCACAAGTAGGCAGAGAGGCAGGCAAAGAGAGAGAAGAGGGAACAGGCTCCCTGCTCGGCAGAGAGCCCAATGCGGGGCTCGATCCCAGGACCCTGGGATCATGACCTGAGTTGAAGGCAGAGGTTTTAACCCACTGAGCCACCCAGGTGCCCCTAGAGTAAACCAGTTTAGATGGTGACAGCTTTTGTCCTTCAAATTATGTTAAAGTATGTTCATATATTTACATACGCTCTCCTATTTGAAATTAACTGCAATAAGGTTCAGCTTTGTAGACTGTTACTTTAATGGTGAAGAGGAAGCTCCATGGTCCTTAGATGAGTCCCCCATCTCCTGTCTAAAACCTGTAAGTTCATACTGGAGTTTCACCTTTTAATGAGATTTTCCCAGGATACAGTGCAAATACTTTTCAAAGTTAATATTAATCATTGCTACCTCTGCACGAATGACTTTACCCGGCCTACTCTCCAGGGCTGGTTTTGACAGGAAAGAGGTACAGGCTCTGCTGGGAGCAAATCTCACCTAAGGGGGCTGAGAAGGAAGCCGGAAGGAGCAGGGAGAAGGCACAGAGCTCGGGCCACGAGCAGAAAGAAGTCACAGTGCAGGCTCACGTACTTCAAAAATACACCATTGTTTTATGCCCTCTTTCTCCTTCCAAAAAGATAAGTGATTTTCTTTCTACTAGGAGAAAGTTGGGGTAAGGATGGAAAACCCTGTATCAGAAAGGGAAAGACTCTGGAAGTGGGAGACATGGAGCCCTCTCCTGGCAGGAGACACACTCAGGGTCCCTTTAGACTGAGAAGTCCTGCAATGAAAGCCCAAGGCTTCCAGACCCTGTGTCAGGGCCTCCCCAGGCTCAGCCACTCAGCTGTTAGCAATTCCTGGGCCTCAAGCTACCCATCCGGTGTTTGGACCTCTGTGTTCTGATCCAGGTGAAGGCTCACCCCACACACTTGCCCCACTGTTAGAGGAGTTTTCATAAACCTCCGTTTTTCACCTTTTCTGACTGATCTGGGAACAACTGATTAGAAATCAGATCTTTCCTAGAAAACAGAGATTACAAGATATTTATAAACTAGGATAAAGATGTTTAGTTAATCATTTCCTAAATAAGGAAAATATATTTTATATTCTCCTGAAACCAAAATAAATATTAATTAACGAAGAAACATTTCAAGTTTCTTTTCTCAAAACACTGAAGTCATGATTTTTTTTAAAGCTGAATTATGGACACAGAGTAACACACAAGTTGGCGTGTGGGTTCAAAAAGCCTTTGAGTCCCTCTAAAATACCGAAGTGAACACTATGCTTTGTGCATAGTAGGTAGTCACTCAATAGTAATCAATTACCCATGTATATTGACTCTCTTTCCTCTTAGTCTGCTGCATGTTTCTGCAGTAAAATGAGACCATTACCAGAGCTCAGTTATGCGCAGCATTCTCAGAGTCACAAATTCTCACCAGAGTCAAATTAAGCTAAAATAGAAAGGAGTATATGAACCTCGGGTGTTTTTGAGTTTTGACCTCTATAATTCTGTGACTACTGTTTGATTTCCTTTGGGCTCAGCCTGATATATTTGAAGGCTTAGAACTGTGTTCACTTTTTAAAGAAATATGGACAAAATAAATTAACCTTATTTTTTAAAAGATCTTATTTATTTATTTATTTATTTGACAGAAAGAGAAAGGGCATGCATGCACAAGCAGAGGGAAGGGCAGGTAAAGGGAGAGGCACCATACGGGGCTTGATCCCAGGATCCCGGGATCATGACTTGAGCTAAAAGCAGACACTTAGCCCACTGAGCCACCCAGGTGCCCTGAAATAAATTAACTAAAATATATATATATATATATATATATATATATGTATGTATATATATATTTTTTTATATATATATATAAAATACTAAAATTCCTAGAGTACTTACTGGTTCTGAAGAAGCAAAATCAAAATAAAGCCCAAATAATGTTTTGAAAGACCCAGGTGCTGTGAAGAGTCAATCTGACCTAAGTCCTACCCAAGTTAGCAAAGAAAACATCTTCTCCTTCTGCCTTCTCTGGAAGCATCCCTCTGTTCCCTAGTATTTCAGGGTAAACACTCACACCAGGATATGAAGCTAGGGAGAAAGGAGAAAACAAAAAGTGGACACACTTATGCACCTCTTTGCCTACCTGAATATCATGGGTCCATATGTAGTTCCTTATTGATGGAAATTTGACATCAGAATTCATTGGGGACATCTCTGTGTTATAAAGATGGAAGGGGGGGCTTAGGTTTAGTCTATGGGCCATAGTTCCCTGATCCTTGATTTAGACTATAATAATAATGATAAATATAATAGTAATGAGTATTTATCACATCCAATTATCACAGTGTCTCCCATGAGATAAGATAATACCCTTATCTAAGAATGATACTGAAATTAACAACTGGTGTGCATGAGTATCTCCATAGGTTAAGCGTTGGACTTTCTATTTCAGGTGAGGTCCTGAGATGAAGCCCTGCCTTGGGCTCCACACTCAGTGGGGAGTCTGCTTGAGATTCTCTCCCTCCCTCTGTGCCTCCTGACCCCCACTTGCACCCACTCTCTCTCTAAAATAAATACATAGATAGATAGAAAATAATTGGTAACTGAGATGAATGACCAATCAATTTGAACAAAGAATAGGTACATGGTGGTTGAAAACTGACCTATCATTCCATGTTACAGATTTGGGAACTGAGGCTTAGGATAAGCTAGTAACTTGTCTTAAGTTATACAAACAGTTCACAAAATAGAGCTGGGATTTTCTGACTCTAGAGCCCATCATCCTCTTAGCAACTCGATACATGCTTCTTTAAGCCAGAGGGACTTTCTTTCAGTAGCAGACTTAAACCCCTACCAGTTGCCCAGCCAAAGCATGTCTGGGCAAAGCAATCCACTCATAACACTTCCAAAAACATTAAAAAACACAGGTGAATCACACTTTAGAACTATTTTAGTATGTTAATAGTTACATTGCAAATAACTTAAATCAGAAGGAAATGTGAACTCCTTTGACTACTCTTGAACTTGAATCCTTTCCCCTATTCTATGCCTATGGCTTATCCCCACCCTTCCTTGCCTGCTCAGGTCCCTGCTCAGGTCTCTGCTTGATGTCCCTTGATTGTGAGGTCTTCCTGACCTCCCACAGATTGGAAAGATAGTAACTCCTGCCCAGGGTTTTTTATCTCTCTTGCCTTGGTTTATGTTTCTTCATAGCACCTAACACCATGACACACCATGTTGTTTAAATTTATTTATTTTTTACCTCCTCTGGTTGGAATGAGAGCTCCACAAAGTTAAGGACTTTGTCTTGTTGGCTGCTATACCTCAGCACGAAAGCACTTGCTGAATGACTGAATGAATACTGTTCACAGTAGAGAGGCTACATGGTACCATAGTAAAAACATTGGATTTAGAATCAGAGGTGGGGGGGCACCTGGGTGGCTCAGTGGGTTAAAGCCTCTGCCTTCGGCTCAGGTCGTGATCTCAGGGGCCTGGGATCAAGCCCCGCATCTGTCTTTCTGCTCAGCTGGGAGCCTGCTTCCCCTCTGTCTCTGCCTGCTGCTCTGCCTACTTGTGACCTCTCTCTCTGTGTCAAATAAATAAATAAAATCTTTAAAAAAAAAAATCAGAGGTGGGTTCGAATCCCACGTCTACCACTTATACGTTGTGTAACACCGCACAAGCTAACCACTTGAAGCCTCAAAGGTCCTGAGATTTTTCTATTGCTGAGATGGGAGAATGCTAGCAGGGCAGGGTGGCAGCGGTCCCTGCAGCACAGAGCAGGCAGAATGTGGTGGAAGGTGAGAGAGGTAAAGATTAAGGGGCTGATTAGGTGGGTTTTATGGACTACTTTAAGTACTTTTGGGTTTTGCCGTGAGTGAGAAGGGAAGCTCATTGGAGGATGTGACACAGAGGAAAAATGCTATCTGTTGTGACTTTTACAGGGTCTGTTCATGGGCAAGGGCAGAGGCAACTACTACAGTAATCCAAGTGAGAGACGAAGGTAGCGTGGCCAGGTTAAATGCTAAATTAAGGTGGTGAAAGATTGTCAGATTCCAAATGGATTTTGAAGACCTAGCCAATGAGATTTGTTGATAGTTTGGGTGTGGAATGTGAGAGGAGGAAACAGGTCAGGTAAGATGAGGACTAAAGAAAATCATCAAACTTAGCAAAATGTAGTTCTTCATTTTCCTTGACAACTCTTCTTGAGGTGTGTTAAAGAGAGATTTTTCTATTGCTAGGCACTATCATATTTATTTATATTAAAGATAATGTCTAGTAGTTTAAAATAGCACCTTTTGACAGCAAAGCCCATTAGAAGTTCTCAATCCTGCTGGGTCTTGCTCATGCATCACCCATGACTCAATAGTCAGAACAAGGTCAGTGATGATTTGGTCCCAGACTGAGCCTCCTTCAGATGATGTAGAACTATGCAGGACCTCCTCTCTGAAATGGAATGAAAAGGGATCTTTCAACTTGATTTACCAAGGAGATGGGATATTAAACTCACCCAGTCATTCCTAGGAGCCAACCAAAGTGAGGCAGAGAGGACTACTTATAAAAGGACAGACATGATAGTCACTAAGAAAACAGAACTTTCTCTTTTTTTATTTGAGAAAATGCACTCATCTCTTCCCTGAAACACCAAACAAATGTTTAACTTAAACAATGATTTAAAGCTTAATAAATTCGAGCTTTACCAGACCCTGAAATAGGGAATTCAAAGACTTAATCCATCCATTGAGAAAGATCTGCTGCTCAAGTTCACGTCCATGTCTTCTAGATGTTTCCTCCTACCCTCCAGAGTAAATTCCTTCTTGCTGACCCTGAATATGCCCTCAATTTATTCATGAATCTGGTTGGAGTCATCCTCTCCAATTTACGCTAAGGAGTTAATGCTTTTCCCCAATTTCACCACCTTCTCAAGAGAGAGAAGCTCTGATGAGGAGCAAGGATAAAATCAAGGATATATGTAGAACATAGTGTGGGGGCCATATTAGGAGTGATGTCAAAATTCTTGTCCTCTTTGTTATGCACTCACTTCTTCCTCCAGATTGTGTATCTAGAACTGAAACCCAACAGTGCTTCCTGTCTCTAGAGCAGGATTCAGTAGAAGACATACAGTTCTCTATAGGTCCGAGAGGTCTTCAAGTCCATGTTGTCCTACCCAATTCATCAGAACAGAAGACAAGATTGGGACCTAAGAGTGAAACTTTAGTAACTAATAAAGCAGGAATTTTCCTAGAGCAGATGTTCTCAATCCAGGGGCTATATCTGTGGTGTGTCTCCAAAATTCTTATGTTGAAACCCTAATCCCTAGTGTGATGGTATTTGGAGGTAGGGCCTTTGGCAGGTAATTAGAATCAGAATAAGTCATGAGAGCAGAGCCCTTGTGATTGGACTAATGCCCTTATAAGAAATAACACAAGAGAAGCACATCCCCCCTACTCCCCCCCTACTAGTATGAGGTCACAGAAAGATAGTGGCCATCTGCAAATAGGAAGAAGGCCCTTACCAGACACCAATTCTGTCAGCACATTCATCTTAAGACTTTCCAGTCTCCAGAACTGTGAAGAAATAAATTTTTGTTGTTTAAGCCACCCAGTCTATGGGATTTTGTAAGAGCAGCTCAAGATAAGACACTGTGGATACCTTGGATGGTTCAAGGGACTGATACACCCTCAGAAATTATAATTAACATTTTTCAGAAAAGGGTCCATAATTTTCCTCAGAGATTCAAAAGACTAAATCTGTGACCCCCAAAAGATTAAAGACCACTGACTTCGAGTGACTCTTATGATTTTACCCTATAGGATTACAGAAAACTTCTGGATTAGGAACCCCAGTCTTGGCCTTCATTCCTATTTGAAAAAAGGACCAATATCTTGTAGGAGTACCTACAAATATGAAATAAGAAAGATTCACATATTCTTTGTCCAATATTGTTAATGTCCATCCACCTGAAAGAGTTTATTATTTATAATAAAATATAGAGTCCAAACTGTAGGGCTCCTTTACTGATAGGCTTTTTTTTTTTTTTTTAATTGTCAGAGTGAGCGAGAGAGAGCACAAAGCAGGGAGAGCAACAGGCAGAGGGAGAAGCAGGCTCCCAACTGAGCAAGGAGCCCAACGCAGAACTCATACTCGATCCCAGGACCCAAGGATCATGACATGAGCCGAAGGCTGCAGACATCTAACCAACCAAGTCACCCAGGCGTCCCTCCCTATAAGCTCTTCTTTTCTTTCCTTTTTTTTTTTTTTTTAAAGATTTTTATTTATTTACTTGACAGAGATCACAAGTAGGCAGAAAGGCAGACAGAGAGAGAGGAGGAAGCAGGCTCCCTGCTGAACAGAGAGCCCGCGGGGCTCAATCCCAGGACCCTGAGATCATGACCTGAGCTGAAGGCAGAGGCTTTAACCCACTGAGCCACCCAGGTGCCCCCCTATAAGCTTTTAATAATATCAACCTCAGATACTAAGGAAGCTAAGTTATTGGGCCTTACCTTATCCCTGCTTCCCTCCTCCTCCCACACCAGCCCCATATTACTTGGCTTTGTATTCCAAAGCCAAATATAGGGGGGTTTTGGTGGTTAATAGTGATTAATTTTCTATTCCACAGAGCCTATCCATAGAGCAAGAAATGCAACTTGGGAGCAAGAAGTAGTCTGACTTTTTTGCACTGCATGGACTGTACAGCAAGGGTCGGGGGACGAGAATGACTATTATTGCAGCACTGAGAGAAAAGCTTTTCAGAAAAGGAGATCAAGAAAAATATGACTCATCATGGATGAACCTTGAAAACATTATGCTAAATGAAAGAAACCAAACACAAAAGGCCACATTTTGTATGATTCTATTTACATGAAATGTGGAGAATAGGCAAATCCTATTTGAATCCTATCCTCATAGAAACAGAAAATAGATTAGTGCTATTACTGCTAATGGGGATGGGGTTTCCTTTTGGGGTGATGAAAATGTTTTGAAATTAAATCACGGCGATGGTTTTTGTAAAACTTCGCAAATGGAGTAAAAACCAATGAGTTGTGCACTTTAAAAGTGGATTTTATGATATGTTAATTATATCTTAATTTCTAAAAGAAGATGAAAGAAAAGATGTGACTCAGAAAGAATTCTTCACAACTATGGCTTGATCCCTTATTTGGCAATTAGTTTGGGGGCATAGTCCTGAGATATTTCTCATGTGTGGAGTTCTATGCTTATATCCTCTCCCCCACCCCAATGGAGATCTTTTTATTGCTTTTTCTGTTTAGAAAAGCAGTACATGTGCATTATTTTTTTAAAAAGTTCTGAAAATACAGGAGGACATAGAGAATAAAATAACTTGGAAAAAAGCACCACCCAGAGAAGATCACTATTAACATTTTGGTGTACATTTTTCCAGATTATTTTTCTATGCATATGTAACAGGGAAAATATTTTAGAACTGTATTAATGTGTTTTGCTCTTGTGCACTTGTATGTCAGCACCCATCATTCTGTACCAAGCATCCTCTTGCCCTAAACCATTGGATTTTTACAGCAGGAGTGCAAAGAGTGGAAGACTCATGTTCAGTTGACTTCTAAAATAAGATTTTTGATTAGACACGAAGAGTTTTGAAAAGCCCAATGTTGAGAATAGGCAAGATTTTTTTAAAAAATGCTTTGATTTCTCACCAACCTAAGAGAAACAGACAGGAGCAGGGAAAAGCCAGGAGCAGGGAAAACTCCAAAGATGAGGGACATTCACTAGGGGGAGGGGGACGACTTTGGTTTGAGGATAATGGGGTTTGAGATAATGGGGTGGAAAGAAGGACCTGGGATAAGGGGAGGTAGACAGGTGTATTCTGACGCATACTCTCTGGACTGAATTCTTGGAAGAGAAAGTGTGTTGGGCAAATCAACGGGTCAGCTTAAGGCCAAGGAGACTTTGCCCTGCCCGCCCGAAGAAACCTAGGAGACTGCCCCTCCGGGTGATCCTGCGCGAGCGTGGGTCGGGGTAGAGCTAGAGCAGAACAGTGGGTTGTGGCTATAGATGAGACGGGTAGCAGTCCCAAACTGGTCTTGGCTCCACTGTAACCTAGAAGGGACCCCTCCAGGTGGAAATCTAAAACTTACCCCAGCATTAGTTGGGGAGCAGCCAGTGTGCCTTGACCAGACCCGTGCCTGCCAGCTCCTCCACCACCTCCGCACAGCCCACGTCTAGGGGAGGAGGAGAAAGAGTCCTGTGAAAGGAATTGGACTTTGAATTGATGAATATTTACCCGATAGAGACCACTTTAAATCAAAATAGGCTGTTAAACCTGGAGAGACTGTTTAATCTGGAGGAGACTGAGATAACTTTAATTGGAAGGGTGGGAGTGTGTGAGAAGATTAGATGAGTTAAGAAAAGTAAAGAAGCCACCCGCCCCTGCTTCTGAGCAGTGTCCTCACTCTACATGTTATATTTTAAGCAAATGAAATACATGAAAATGAATAAAAATTTTTAAGTATTGCTAGCATACACGTTTTTGTAACCTGATGTTTTTCACCCTATGATATCATTTATTATTATTTTGTTTCACCTATGTGTTCTTTCCCTCCAGCTAGGCTATTACTATTTGAGGACAAGGACAGTGTTTTCTATTTCTTGGTGTCTACCTCCGTGCTGAGCACAAAGCAGACACTCCATGTCACTGCCGCCTCAAACATTTCTAGTTCTTTCTAGTTCTAGTTCTTCAAACATTTCTCGTACATGCAATGTAGAGAAGTCTTGAAGCTAGCAGATAGTTTGGAGCAAAGGGCCCGTGGAGAAAGGGCCCTGCATCAATACCTGAGTTCTCATCCTGATCAGCCGCTGACTGCAAAGTCAGTTTGCCTTTTGCCCTCACTTTCTCTGCTTTTCTCACTTTCTAAGAGTTAATGCCTTCACTACCTCAGGTGTATGGGTGAGACTCAAATAAGGAAATGAACATGAAATCACCAGGAGGAGAATGCCAAATGATAAACCCAAATCTCATTTTACCAGTGACCCCAGACTAGAATGTCACAGTGCCAGAGATTAGGCTCTCCCCCGGGGCTGCCCTGCTTGCCCAACATTCCTACAAATCCATGGCTAGACCACCCCCACCCCCACAGTCAGCTCTCTCTGACTGTGGCGGCCAAACTGGAGTCAATGATCTCCCAGTAAATGCTTATTTTTAAAGAACAACTGAAAGATTTTTTACTTAGCTGACTTGTGACTGTTTCCTGAACACACATGGAAAAAGAGTATTTAGAGACAGGAAAACAATAAGGGCATGTTTCATTCTAACAGTGATTAGGGATCGTTAATCCTTTCCACGTCACCAATTAGCAGGTCTTACAGGTCTTGACTGAAAACAAACAAATAAAGGTATTTCCTCCACGTACCAATAAGTCTTAAGTCTGGACTTAAGGCATAAGCAGTGATGTAAGCCAGGACATCACCAGGCAAGGAACTGCACCTTGATTTTTTAACCTGGAAGTCTCTGGTATCATGCTCTGTGACAGAATATGGCTCTGCATCTCATTAAAACCCACAGCTTGTCTCCAGTGGTTTCAGAGTCAAAAGCAAGCATGATCCTAAATAATACTGTGGGTTGTTTTTTTTTAAATCCTATTCCAATTTAAGTATCATTCACTATTTAAATAAATCTCTGGGGTGCCTGAGTAGCTCAGTGGGTTAAGCATCCAACTCTTGATTTTGGCTAAGGTCATGGTCTCAGGGTCATGAGATTGAGCCCTGCGTCAGGCTCTGCCCTGGGCATGGAGGCTGCTTAAGATTCTCTGTCCCTCTCCTTCTGTCCCGCACTCTACCCCCTCAAAATAAATAAACAAACATAAATAAATAAATCTCTGAGAACTACCTTCTTGAAAAGTAAAGAATTATTTATTTATTTAGGAAACATTAAATTTGATGTATGCCAGGGGGTGTGCTAGGCACTGGGATGCAAAAATGAATCAAGCTCAGTTTAGTAGCGGAAACAGATTTGTCAAACAAGTAATTGCTCTACAGTGTAGTAAGTACAATCAAAGATCTTCACTGGCCCAGAGGAAAAAGGACCCAGCACCCAAGGTTAGGTTCTTGAAACCAGCCCTTGAGCTGGATGTTTTCATTCATGCACTCATGTCAAAAATACTTACTATGCTCTCTTTGTTTCAGGCATTGGGTAATAGGAATACAGTAGTGAGCGAAAGAGATGAAAATCCCTATCCCCATGAACTGACATTATTGTGTAGACAATAATGAAAGTAAGTAAATATGTGATGTTTTTATCTAACTAATGAAAGGAGCTAAGGAAGAAAAATTAAACCATAAACGCAGATTTGAAATTGTAGATGAGAAGGCCATGGAAGGTCCCACTGAGAAGGTGATGCTTAATATCTAAAGAGTGAGATATCTAAGTCTTAATGGCTATGGAGATTCCACAGGACAGTATGGCAGAGGGAAGAGCAAGCATACAGGCCCTGAAGTACAAAAGAGCCTAAAGGAACTTGAGGAAGAGCAAGGTCAGTGCCCCTACTAAGGTAGAGCAAGTGAGGCAAAGCGTAGTGGGAAATGAGATTGAGAGGCAACAGATGAGAAGGGGGCGGGGGGGGCAGACTTTGGACAGGAAGTCATGGGAAGGATCTGAGAGCAAGGGAGTGACTGATCTGAGAAACTGACCCTGCATGAAATGTTCTTGGGGGCAAAAGCAGCAAGAAGATCTGGGAGGTCATTGCAGTGGTCCAGGTGAAAGATTCTGGTTTGGACCAGGGTGATGGCAATGGGAATGGTGAGACACAGGCAGTTCTGGGTACATTTTGTAGGAAGAGCCCATACAATTTGCTGATAGATTGAATGTGAGACAAAGGAATCAAAAAAGCACCAAAGTTTTTGGCACGACCAACTGCAAATGTGGCATTGCCATCAACTGAACTGGGGAAGACTGAGAGCAGCTGGTTTAGGGGGACAGAGCTAGAATTCAACTTTGAACATGTTCGGTTGAGATGTTTATGATATCAATCAGAGAGATCAAATAGCCAGTTGTATCTTTAGGTCTGGAGTTCAAGGCAGAATTTGGACAGGGAGACGAAAACTTGCACACCACAGGCACATAGGCCATGAACTTGGATAAAATCACCTTTAGAGAATGAGGATATGAAGAAAACAAAGAGGAAAAAGAAAGAAAAGAAAGGCATCCCAGACAGAGAGAAAGACATGTGAGGGCAAGAAGGTAAGGACAGAAATGAATTTGGATGAGCTAGAACAGGGGTTGACAAACCTTTCTGTAAAGAGCTGGATAAATGTTTTGCACTCTGTGGATCATACTGTCTCTTGTAACAACTCCATTCTGCTGTCACAGCATGAGAGCAGCTATAGACAATACCAAATTGAATTGAGAGTGGCTGTGTTTAAATGAAAATTTATTTATGGACAGTGGAAGTTGAATTTAACATAATTTTCACATGTCACAAAGTATTAGTCATCTTTTGATTCTTTTCACTCACTTAAATATGTAAAAACCATCCTTAGCTCACAAGTCATGCAAAAACAGGCAGCAGGCCAGATTTAGTCCACAAGCTATAGTTTGCCAATTTCTAAGCTAGAAGTATATAGCACGCAATCAGGGAGCAGTGGAAAATAAAATTGCAGAAGTAGTCCGAGTTTACGTCATGGATTAGAAATATTGGTATAAAGTGACTGGTACATGGTATGCACTCAATAAATAGATATCATTATTGATTTGATGTGTCATAGAAAGGGAACTAGGAGGCAACCTTACGGAAGTGAGATTTGTAGTCAAAACGGAGACCTACAATCACAAGATTTAGCAATAGCTAAACCAAGAGAAAGAAGAGTATGAATGAGGCCTTTGCTGAAATAAGATTGGGGGTGACCAGAGGGAGCCCCAAAGGCATCAGCAAGACATCCTTGGAGTCGTTACTAGAAATGCACACATGGATGACAAGATGTAATGGTGCCTTAATTTTACAAAACAGATGTGGAAATTCATTGTGGTTGCAGGCATGACTCATTTGCAGTCCATGAATCAAGATCTTAAATCGTTAATACAAAAGATGCTTCAGAGGGGTGCCTGGGTGGCTCAGTGGGTTAAAGCCTCTGCCTTCAGCTCGGGTCATGTTTCCAGGATCCTGGGATTGAGCCCCACATGGGATTGAGCCTGGCATGGGGCTCTCTGCTTTACAGGGAGCCTGCTTCCTCCTCTCTCTCTGCCTGCCTCTCTGCCTACTTGTGATCTCTGTCTGTCAAATAAATAAATAAAATCTTTAAAAAAAAAAAAAAAGATGCTTCAGGGCAAATGAACCATATTTTTGTGATAGAGGAGCTTCTTTAATTCTATGCAAGCTTATCAAAGCAGAGATAAACATGGTGTACCAGTGTTTGTGTTTAAAGTGGTCCCATTCTGCTCAGAATCACCAGAGAGAATGTAGGCTGAGTAGTAAAGTGGACTACCAGTCCGCCCCTCTAAACTGCATCCCTACTAGCAGAAGTTTTTTTGTTCTGCTGCTTCCTAATTGGGTGAATTTAGCCCAAACCCCCAACTTTACTGGGCCTCATTCTTCTCTTCTGTAAAAAATGAAACTAATAATATATTTACTCATTTGAAAGCTGGAGAACAAATTTATCACCTTTTGGATTTTTTCAGTTAATCTGAATCACTATTAAAATTTTGAAGCATTTTTTTGTCTTTCTAGAATTATAACTTTTTGCCTGCCACAAAATTTCAGCTGTCAGCTTGCCATAAAAATAACCTGAACGGGGGTGCCTGGGTGGCTCAGTCGGTTAAGCGTCTGACTCTTGCTTTTGGCTGTGGTCGTGATATCCAGGGTCCTGATGTCCCAGTAGTGATGTCTGGGTTAGGACATGGAGCCCTACATCCAGCTCCACACACAGAGGGCATCTGCCTCCTCTCTCCTTCTCCATTTGCCCCTCTCCCCATGAAACAAATAAATAAATCTTTTTTAAAAGATTTATTTATTTATTTATTTGAGAGAGAGAGAGAGAGAGAGCGCACAAGAGGGTGGAGGGTCAGAGGGAGAAGCAGACTCCCCACTGAACAGGAAGCCTAATGTGGGGACTCAATCCTGGGACTTTGGGATCATGACCTGAGCCAAAGGCAGTCCTTTAACTGACTGAGCCACCCAGTTGCCCATAAATAAATCTTTTTTTTTTTAAAGATTTTATTTATTTATTTGACAGAGAGAGATTACAAGTAGGCAGAGAGGCAGGCAGAGAGAGAGGAGGAAGCAGGCTCCCTGCCGAGCAGAGAGCCTGATGTGGGACTCGATCCCAGGACCCTGAGATCATGACCTGAGCTGGAGGCAGCATCCTAACCCACTGAGCCACCCAGGCGCCCAGCCCATAAATAAATCTTTAAAAAATAAATAAATAAAAATAACCTGAACATCCAGAAATGTATTACTATTATGGAACAGACATTCTTCTTCTTCGGTAAACAAAACAAATCTTCACAGTCAACCAACAATATGTGATTGCGATTCTTGAGGATGTGCTTCAGGAACTGTTTGTTGAATACTTAAAAATAAAAATCAGTGTTCCATTTTTAAAGAACAGCTGGCTGTGACTCCTCGGCCGTTTTTGCTTTATGGTCCCTTCTGATTCTTAGCTGTAATTAATTTACTGGAAAGATTTTTACAGGACTGTATTAACAATGCAAACATGCAGTTGTACAATAAAAGTCGGTGTTGTTATTCTTCATGTCTCTGTATTTTGAAAAACCATCACTGTTTCTCAAAGAGGCTATCAGATACAGATCAAATTATATTACATGGCAACGGTAAAGCTCCTTTAACCACAATAAAAACATTCTCAAGGATCATCTAATGCCCTACAAATGAAGTTTCAGGAATATTTGACAAAATAAAAATTCCAGTCTAACAAGGGATTGTCCCTTAAAAATTGCTTAGCAAGGAGCAAGAGCTATGATAAATTAACACATGGTAGTGGAACATTTCCTGCCTGTGGCTTCAGTTCTCATATTTCTGTCTGCTCTTCACAATATCATTGTTGTGATATAGGAAAAGTGCCTGTTGTTAATGATTTTTGCACCTGTTGTTTTGCCCACATTCTCCAGAAAGTTCTTTCAAGACCATTCTTTTGAATCAGGCTTTGCATGCACACTCTAAGTGAAAGTTGGGCATTTGCCATTGAATTCAATGTCAGTGTCAACTCTCTGGGTCCAGGAACCCTTCTGTGAAAGGATTAGAGTTGTGGGTCCTAATTCTGGCACTGTCACTTACTAGTATTGTGTCCCTTGACCAAATGAGCTTTTGTTTCATTATCTGTAAAATGAGAATAATAAAAACTGCCCTGCCTATTTCTTAGAGTTGTTGTGAAGAACAAATAAAATACTGCATGTAGAAGTGCTTTTAAACAAGTGGGAAGTAAATGTCAAGTCTTTTTTTAATTGTGGTAAAATATACATATAAATTTTGCCACTTTAACCAATTTAGGTGTCCAGTTCAGTGGCGATTAAGTACATTCACATTGTTGTACAATCATCACCGCCATCCATTTCCAGAACTTTACCATCCTCCCCAACTGAAACACTACCCAGTCAACACTGTCCCTATTCCTCCTTCTCCCCAGTCCTTGGCAACCACCATTCTAACTTTCTGCCTCTACAAATCTGACTACTCTCAGTACCTGACATGAGTGGATCACACAATATTTGTCCTGTTTGTGACTGGCTTATTTTACTTAGTATAATATTTTCAAGGTTCATCCAAGTTGTAACATACATCAGAATTTCCTTTCTGTGTAAAACTGGATAATATTCCATTGTATATAGAAGTCCTATTTCATCTGTCTGTTCATTACTAGACAGTTGGATTGTTTACCCACTTTGGCTACTGTGAATAATGCTGCTATGAACATTAGTGTAAAAGTACCTGTTTGAGTCCCCACTTTCAGTTCTTTTGGGTAGACACCACGTTGTGGAATTCCTGGTTCATATGGTAATTCCATGTTTAATTTTTTGAGGAACTTCCTTACTGTTTTCTAAAAGGCTGTGCCATTTTACTTTCCTGCCCAAAGTACACAAGGGTTCCAATTTCTCCCACATCCTCATAACACTTGTTTTATATATATAATATTATGTATACACACACACACATATATATACATACATATATAGGTCATCATAATGGTTATGAAGTAGTATCTCACTATGGTTATGATTTGCATTTCCCCAATAATTCATGATGCTGAACATCTTTTCATAAGCTATTGGCCATTTGTTTATCTTTTTTGGAGAAGTATCTATTCATGTCCTTTGCCCATTTTTAATTGGGTTGTTTGGTTTTGTTGTTATTGAGTTGTAAGCATTCTTTATATATTCTGGATGTTAAGCCCTTGTCAGATATATGGTTTGCAAATATTTTCTCCCATTTCATGAATTGCCAAATTTATGTACCAGAACCTATAAAAAATATGCTCAATCCTTCACCATGGAACTTTAGGAACTCTCTCCCAAACAAAATTTCTCAATATAAACATGATACCATAGTTTAAAGACGAGATGATAAATTTTCATGGTATGGGGGTGGGGCACCTGGGTGACTCTGTCAGTTGGATGTCTGCCTTCAGCTCAGGTCATGATCTCAGGGTCCTGGGATCTAGTCCAGCATCAGGCTCTCTGTTCTGTGGGAGTCTGCTTCTCCCTCTGTGCTCGCCTCCCCCCCCCCAAATAAGTAAATAAAAATCTTTTTTTTTTTAAAAGAAATTTTCAGTGGCAAAGTTTTTTCTTTTGATTTAAAAAAAACTTCGCGGGGCGCCTGAGTGGCTCAGTTGGTTGGACGACTGCCTTCGGCTCAGGGCGTGATCCTGGAGTCCCGGGATCGAGTCCCGCATCAGGCTCCCAGCTCCATGGGGAGTCTGCTTCGCTCTCTGACCTTCTCCTCGCTCGTGCTCTCTCTCACTGTCTCTCTCTCTCAAATAAATAAATAAAATCTTAAAAAAAACAAAAAAACAAAAAAACAAAAAAAAAAACTTCAAATTTCCCCTACACACAACCTATCTCAGTAAGATATTTAATATAGCAGTAAGTTGGAAAGTGTCTTTCTTTACCTATTTATATAATAATTAGGTAGATTAAAAGATTTGACAACAAAAAGCTAAAGCTATATATGCCTGAGGGGAGAAAATAGAGATACTTTTTAAAAAATAACATTTCCTGTTTGTGCCTTGCCATTCACCATCCACAAAGGAAAAATTAACAAGACATATCCTAGTAGAGAATAACCATCCTCTTCACAGGCAAACCGTTAAATTGCATAGGTGGAAATAACATTAAAAAAAAAATACTGAGAACCTGCCAGTCTTTCATTCAATCATTTATTTTATGAACTTTTTATTTGGTTCTCTGTTAGGCACTGGAGCACAGAAATGAATGGACACAGTTCCTGCCTTCAAGAAACTCTCACTCCAGATGTGTGGGGGATGACCAAGTAAACAGTTAATTACAGTACAATATGGTGAGTACCACAGAGCTCTGAGGAGTGTTTCCATTGTGGATAATTCACAGCTGACATCTGTGAGGAGTATCTCAGAAGTATCAAGTCTATTGCCAACACATAGGGGCTTATGAAAGCCATTATAAATATAAAACCTTATGAAATGTTAATTACTGCTATTACATTCTTGGTATTCTTTTATTACTAATAGGTAGGGTATATAAACCACAGAGCATTTTGCATCTAAAAAATTTTTAAATATTGTTTTCACCATCAAAACAATGCATTCTTCTTATAGAGAGTGCAAGCAATACAGAACTCACCAGAGTTAACTGTCTTTAACAGTTCACTATGTTCTAGTTCATCTAAAATAGCATCCTAAATTCAAAGGTGCTAAAAAGTGGAGAGAACAAAAGGATTTTAGTAAGTACTTGAAGTTTTAGGTCTATGTGAGCAGAAGGCAGAGGCACCAAGGCAATCCTGAACAAACCGTATGGGAGAATTTGCAAGAAATCTGGCTTGCATGATTGAAAGAGGATTATATGCATTTATATACTAATGTTTTATACTTCCAGATGCTGTATATTAGTCTAAAAATGTGTATTGCATTCCCCCCAATCCCTGGCTCTTAGAAGATGCTCCCAATGTTTATGTTTCCAGAGCTGTATTTAGGACCTTATGAATAGGTTAAGGAATATGATCATCACCATTCAGAAGATTTATTTTGTATTACTCAAGTGAACCTTTGCCTGGTAGGAGATAAATCTCCAGTTTCTGAAACATTGGTCAATAAGTATTTATTGGTCCCACATGGATGGATATGAAGAAGCAGGTGACTTTTTTTTCATGCCTTGTCCCGTATTTATTTTCCTTTCTAAAATCCGAAGGGTTTTAAGGAATGAAAAATGTGGAGATGCAACCTATCCAACTGTCAGGTCTCTTTGTTTTAGAAACATTAAGGAAACAGCATGATGTAACGTAGTATAAGAGGAAAACTTGTAGATGGAGACTGAGGTTCTACTCTTAGCTCTACCACTAATTAGATGTGTAATTTTAGATAAATCACTTAACCTCCCTAGACCTCTGTTTCTCATCCCTAATTGCTCTATCTAGTTCATAGGTTATTGTGAAGATCAAAAGAAACCGTAAATGTGGAAGCACTTCAAATAATGTAGTACGTGCATATTATAAGATATCATTAATATACACATATATTATTGGTCTGCAATGCCACTCTGAGGCTCAGGCAAGAGGAGCCCTTGTCCTGAGCCCTGTACTTCACAAACACAAATACAAATACAAACAAACACAAACATATTCAACTCTATCAAATATCTCTCAGCATGCTCCTAGTATGCCCTCAACTCTGACAATAGCAACAATGTTCTTTGGAGTGATTCAGAGATTACATACAGTACTCTCTGGATCTGCCCTAAATGGGATCGGATCATCTTGATCAAACACATATCAAATCTGACCTCACAGACATTCTGGTTCACAATGGAGATGCCATTTAAATGCTCTTAGAGAAGTAAGATTTAATTTAGACAAGATGGTGAGCTGCACTAGTATAGTTAACTAAAACAATAGAAGATTCTCAAATAAATAAGGAATTGTGGTCTGTGGTGGAAAATATTTTTTATTTTGTGCTAACGACGGTTATTTGGTATAGGCTATTGCTTGCTATTAATGATGTTAGCAGAAACATATAAGACATAGATCTAAGTTTGCCTTTTTCACTTTTTAAATAATTTAAAATACTTTTTAAATTTTTAGAGAAAATGATTTTTCTAAATATAAATATGCTAGCACAACAAAAATGACATTCCAATAAAATGACGGAAAATTGGAAGAAGGTAATAAACAGGTTTGTATAATTATTGAATTATTTGTATACAACTATGTATCTATATATTACATACCTACATCTGGAGAGATCTGCGCTATTTTCTTTTATAGGTATATATAATATTTATATGTCATATATATGTTATATTATCGGCAAAGGTATGGTCCCCTATGAAGAGAGATTTGAACAAATTGAACCACATATTTTTCTTTTTGTTTTTCTTTATATCTCAGCATGGAAAAAGTTGAAAGAAGATTTAACACTGTATGGATATAGATAGTGCTGGTGGAAAAAAGTAGAGGTGATAGAATTTTTATGAACAAATTAAAATTTTATTGTGTTTTCTGTGATAATGATCATTAGAGCAACCCCATTAAAATGTTTGAACATGATATGTAAAATTTGTAGTTCATTTTCAAATATGAGTATTGATTTAGAAATCAATTGACAATTCTAGTTGCTACTGACTCAGCAAAACTAAACTTGTACAAGTCTATCAAAGCAAATTTTTAAAAAAATTTTATTTATCTATTTATTTGACAGAGAGAAAGAGAGCACAAGCAGGGGGAGTGACAGACGGAGGCAGAGGGAGAGGCAGGCTCCCTCTGGAGCAGGGAGCCCAATGTGGGGCTCAATCCCAGGAACCTGGGATCATGACCCATGCTGGAGGCAGGTGCTGACCGAACCACCCACCCAGGCACCCCTCAAAGCAAATTTTTAAAACATCTAATATTAAAGAATTACTTTCTTCATATGAAAATAGTATTAAGGTGAATTTTTTTTTTTTAAAGATTTTATTTATTTATTTGAGAGAGAGAGACAGTGAGAGAGAGCATGAGCGAGGAGAAGGTCAGAGAGCGAAGCAGACTCCCCATGGAGCTGGGAGCACGATGTGGGACTCGATCCCGGGACTCCAGGATCACGCCCTGAGCCGAAGGCAGTCGTCCAAACAACTGCGCCACCCAGGCGTCCCTTAAGGTGAATTTTTTAAAAAGATTTTATTTATTTGACACAGAGAGAGAGCACAAGTAGGCAGAGTCAGGCAGGGGCAGTAGTGGGGAGGGGGCGGGTGGGAAGCAGGCTCCCCACTGAGCAGAGAGCCCAATACGGGGCTCAATCCCAGGACCCCGAGATCATGTCCTGAGCTGAAGGCAGACGCTTAATCCACTGAGCCACCTAGGCGCCCCTTAAGGTGAATTTTTTAAGAGGTCCTTTCTTCTAGAGATGCATATTGATTTATTCATGTTTAAAATGGTAGGATATCTGGGATTTGCTTCAAAATAATTGGATCTAAAGAGTTGGGGAGTATAGATGAGGCAAGACTGACAAAGTGAATAATTATTGAGGCCGGATGACAGGTACAATATATTTACATTTGTAAATGTTTATATGGAAATGCTTTTAAATTTCCATAATAAAAAGCTAAAAAGTACATTGATTTAGAAAATGTTTTGTTATTGGTGTCAATGAACTCAAATTATGTGGATTATAGCATTATAATTAGGGTTTTCCTGGGAAAAAAGCACAAAATAAATATGTGGTAATTTATGACTTATATACATCTTTTTTTTTTTTCTTAAAGATTTTATTTATTTATTTGACAGAGAGAGATCACAAGTAGGCAGAGAGGCAGGCAGAGAGAGAGGGAAGCAGGCTCCCTGCTGAGCAGAGAGCCCTATGCGGGACTCGATCCCAGGACCCTGAGATCATGACTTATATACATCTTTATCTTATTACTCATCCAAGCATTACAAGCCCATCAACAAAACACCCAAATGTGTAATAATAATTAAGTCCAGTGATTTTTGCTGTTTAGCTCAATTATTAAACCACTCATATAAAAACCACTGCTTTATACATTAAAAAAATTTTTTTTGTCATAATAAAGGTATATTTGTCAAGAAAGGTGTATAGAACACATTTATTTAATTTTTTTTTTAAACCTTGATATACAACTTAATGATCTGGACCTATTGTATATAGCCCTCTACTTGTACTCTTGTCCTGGGTACTGCAAATGTTAGGGAGAAGCATGCTCTCAGAATTTCAATTTTATTCTTTATTTTAGCAACTAAGATGGTTTAGCAGGGAATACCTAGAAAATGCTTTCTTTTCTCAACTTATAATTTTCTTTCTCTATATATTTTAGGAAAATACTGTGTATTTTTGCTCGATATTATCAATGGGGCTCAGATATCTCTGAATGTTCCACCCAAGGCAGGAACCATGTATGTTCATGATATGTTGACAGTCTGCCCCCTCCACAACAGTCTTGCTTCCTTAGTAAGAATAGATGAGATCAAGTTACAGTCATTTCAGGGAAGATCTTAGGGGTAGTTTGAGATAACTGGTCATCCATATGGAAAAGTTCTGGAGAGTTCTGTTCATAACCTTAGCCTCTTATTCAGTACAAATGGCTTTAGGAGGATTTGTGCAGAGGGAAAATTTATGATCCCTATCTTTTATATGATAGAGACATTTAGCTTCATATTTTCTTAGCTTCTAATTCCCAAATGAGGCAATGTAAAGGGGAGAAGGGAATAATTATCCGGACAACAATTAATCCAGATGACCAACTAACGATTAGTTTGTTTTGTCTAAATTATTCATATATTACTGCTCAAAAGTCCCCTTTCTGCTTGAATTAGCTGTGTGACAGCTCCAGTCTCCACATACTGCAGTATTGGTCTAAAAAAAAAAACAAAAAACAAAACAAAACAAAAAAAAACTTATCTCCAGTGAAGTATGTTAATTCCAATTCTAAGACACTTTTGATTATAGGATTGACCAAAAATGTAGTAACTACTTTTTTAAGAGATAAAAGAAAAAGACTGTAAAACTGATTCTAATCTTAAAAACACCAAAATGTGTATGTTGGGGGGTGGATGGAAGAGTCTGTCTTAAAATTGAGAAAGCACTAAAATTATTTTTTTTGAAGTGTACTTTAGAATAAGAAAGCTATTATAACTCTAATGGGAGGCCTTGGGCAATGAAGGGAGTCAGAGAAAGGTGTACAGATGGGTCATTATGTTGGAACAGCACGGTGGCCCCCTGCTCTTGTCAAAAAGGCATGATAGCGTGAGAACCCTGGCAGGAAGGAAGAGTAGGGAGAAGAGGCTTGAAAGCAGTTATGGGTCATGCAGGAATTGTGCATAAAGACACACTATGTTACATTATATACATTAGGAAACTTGCCTGTGGCTGATTCTGCCTCCAGATAATCCTAAATAACCAGAGGCCAACAAGGAGTTATCAAGGTGAGCCCTCAGTTCTGTAACTTCTTCCCTTAGGTTCTTATCAAAACCTAACCACCAGGCAAAGCACAGGACCTTTCGGCTAGCATGCTTGAGAAACGGAGCTGAGAGTTCTATCTCCTGGAACATAAAAAATTATTTTTAATCTCATTTTAGTGTAATGTTAAAATATTTTAAATTCAGTATGCTAAGAAATGCAGAATGTTTTGAGACTAAATACCAGAGGGTATAGTCATTAGGTGTTACTGTGTTTACCCAATAATTGGCTCCTTTCCTATAATGGATGAATCTCTGTTTCAAAATGGAATAGTAAATTAAATAGTAAACAAATTCCTTCCATAAAGGTCATATGAGCTCTTTGTAACCAGAGTGAGGTATTTCAGTAAGATTACTGAGTACCTGGTATTTTGTTCAGGTGGCTTGCTTCACTCTGTAAATGCCAATAACTAGTGTTTAGGAGTCTGAACTATTATAATGGTCACTTTCATGGAATAATCGCATGCTTATTCTCTGGGGAAAAAAACATAAAAATTGTGAACACTATGTGACTAAATTGGAAAAATAAATATCTTTTAATAGTTTGGGAATGGGAACAGTGTTTGAAGACAGAGAATAGAAAAAGAAAAGAGGTATTATGGATTTTCTTGAAAATTTTGATTCTGCCTTCACCACTTTCAAAGTCCAAGTGGGTACAAACTGCTACAAAACATCTCTGTGGTTCCATCTTCCTCATCCCCAACTCCTATCTAGGTAGAGAGAACACTTTGGTTTTTAATGTGTCCTTCTATTTTTTAAGTCCTGGTAAGAAGATGTCAGACAGCAACTGAATGTATTGCCTCTTTCATTCATTAAACTCCTACTATGTGCCTGCCATTGTGCTGGACATCATGGAACCCAAGATGACTAAGATAAAGTCCCTACTCTTCAGAAGCTTTAATGTGGTGTGGGGAGAGTTCTCAGGGGTTGGGACCAGACCAGTAAACAAATCATTAAGCCACTGGGTATTGGTTACAAGTAGGGAGTACCAAACAGGATTACCTAATCAGCCTGTGGTGTGTGTCTTGGGGGTGGGAGGTGAGGCAGCAGTGGTACTCTGGAAGGTCTTTCTGGGAAGAAAAGACACAGTTTAAAGTCTTAACTAATGAGTAGAAACTAGCCAGACGAAATGCAGCAAAGGAATGCGGAAGAGCCTTCTTGGCAGAAGGGACAGAAATAAAATTGGCAGAGATCAGTGAGTCATTAGATGGGGGCTGGTTCAAAAAGAGAGAAATCTTAGAGATAGGCAGGTGGTGGCTGCAAAGGCACAGGCAGAACAGTAAAAATCAGGTTTTAATTAGATGTTTCTTCTGTCAACTCTGCTTTGGGGAACACCCCTTTTGTCCTGACCCAAGTCGTGGCTTCTAACCTGGCCAGTAACTAATCTCACCCTCTGGGATTGGCACTTTGGCAAGTTACCATCTTTCTAGCTTCCACCTTGTTCTCCATCTCTGACATTCATTCCTGATAAACCTCTTTATTCAATACATTTTGCTGCTTGTTTGGCTGGTGTTCCAGATGCCTAATAGCCAGTTACATTAAACTTACCTTTATACTTTTTGATCTTTCTTCACTAGAAAGAACACACTTACTCAAAATAAGATCTTAGATGTTTGGGTTTTGTTTTGTTTTGTTTTTAATGATTTTCAAAGAAATAGCCAAGAGCCAAGGGCTAAGGGCCAAGAAAGCCAATAATAATGATAAAAGCTACAAAAATGGGCTTTTGTTGATTGACTCCTTAGTGTCTCAGCTCTGTCTTCTGTCCCCCACAGTCCCTTGATTGCCATCTGAGAAATGCCCCCTCATCCCACAAAGCCCATGTGCTTCTGGGGAAGCTGACCCACTGCCTGGTTAGTGTAAAATAGCCATTACATTCCATCATCCCATGCACAACTTTTGCTTCCAGGGCAGAGATGTGACTTAAGCAAGTGAGTGTCAGGATACTTGCTAGGCTGCTAGGACCAAGTCATTCTCTCTAGATGTGGTTGAGGAACATGTACTCTTTGGAGCTGTGGGTAGCCAGTCATCTTATGATCGTGAGAGTTGTTGGTTTTTAGGATAAAGCTGGTGATGCAGAAGGCAGAGTGGAAAGATGGAAAGAAACTGAACCCTTAGTGACTAAAGACTTAAACAATCCTTAAAGAAATAAACTGATCCAAAAAAGCCTACCCTACCTCAGGACTTTCTGGTTTCATCAACATTCCCTTGTTTAAACCAGTTTGATTTGTGCTTTTTTGGCACTTGCAACATAAAATAGTCTAGGCCATACAGTTACTATTTGTTGTGAGCCTACTAGGTGCCAATTATTGCAATGTGTGTTCTATAGGCTAATCTTTACAACTGTATTTTTTCTTTCTTTCTTTTTTTTTTTTTACAATTGTAAAGAACACATAATAAAATTTCCCATTTTAACCTTTTTTAAGTGTAGAATTCAGTGACACAAAATGTAACCATTACCACTCTCTACTTTCAATCAGAATCATATTTTTTTTAAGATTTTATTTTATTTTATTTGACAGAGAGAGATCACAAGTAGGCAGAGAGGCAGGCAGAGAGAGAGGAAGGGAAGCAGGCCCCCTGCTGAGCAGAGAGCCCGATGTGGGACTCAATCCAGGACCCTGAGATCATGACCTGAGCCGAAGGCAGCGGCTTAACCCACTGAGCCACCCAGGCGCCCCAGAAACATATTTTGAGATGGGTATTAATATCCTCATTTTACCAAAAAGGAAATTGATCCTCCAGAGAGGTGCATTTCCCAAATCAGACCACAGTTAGTGGTATAGTCAGGATGTAAACCCAGGGCTGTGTGACTATAAAGCCCAGGTTTTTTCCTACTTCATTATAGTGCCAAATTAAATTATCAAGCAAAGGAACAGGAAGTCTTGGTCAAATTATCAGCCCAGGTTCCAGATTAGAATCTTGGGAGGTTCAGATTCAACAAACAGGATATACGGTAAGGTGATCAGAAACCAAATGGTCAAAGGTTGAACATTAGAGGTGGAAATCAAGGGAATAGGGACAAGCATTTAGGCTTAAGAAGTAAGGTTGAAAGGAGTCTGTCTCATAAGTGAACACTTCAAGAATATCTGGTTGTATTTGCTCACCCAACCCTAGTTTGTAGGTGAAAAATTCTTGCCCTTCCCACATATTTCTCAAAGGATTTTGATCTGAAGACTAATAACAAACTATATTCTAGAATAAAAAATACCCTCAATTCTATGTTAAGCATTCATTAAAATAAGTCACATAATGAAGCTGATTTATATCAAAAGGGAGACACATCCTGTGGTGGGGCCTGGTCCCTTGAATGAGGTCTATAATGACTGGAGAGCTCTATTACCTTCTTGTTAGGACAAGATGGATTCCAAGTAGTATTTCCTTTAAAAAAAAAAAAAAATTACAAGCTTCTATGCTAAAAGCTATCCACCTTTGATGAGTATCTCTTAATTGTTTACTTTTTAACTAAGGGTTTTAAGCTAGGGTCATTAGAACTCAAGGGTGTTTAATCTGTTGATCTGTTTGCTTTCAAAAGTCTGACTCCTTTCATTCGTGATCCTAGGTAAGTAGTAGCTTGGAGGGTTTTACTTATTCAAAAAGATCAGTTCCTTAATTTTCAATTTCCGTAAGTGTAAATTTTTGCAGTGTCAGAGGCTTTCTTGAAGTGGGGGAGGGGAAATTATGAGAATGGATTGGGTAAGACTCCCCACTGCCCCAAAACCTGGGCCTCCACACCAAGGCCTCTTCTCCAGTTGTGTATTAAACAAAATACTAACATTTTCTTAACAATTATTTTATATATAAGTTTAAGTGCTGACCTTAATGATTCACTGCATACTGAATAGAAATAGGACAGGGGCAGGATCTTCATAAAGCCAAGGTCATTTGACATGGTTGACACATGTATGAGGTTTATCACTCTTTTACCTCAAAATCAGTATTTAGGGAGTGAATGTCCATCATATGTGTGGGCAGTCTGTATGACAATACAGTGTTTTGGAAAATAAAACGGAAAACCGATTTTTTTCTTTAAAAGTTTGTGTGTGCTTATAAGGGACTTTTTTAGAGAAGTTTTAGGTTCACAGGAAAATTGTGCAGAAAATAGGATATATATACCATATACTCATATAATCCCTGCCATACACATGCATAGCCTCCCCAACCAGAGTAGTGGTACATTTGTTACAATTGATGAACCTATGGTGAATGACATGTTATAATCACCCAAAGTCCATAGTTTACATTAGGGTTCACTCTTGGTGTTGTACATCCTATAGATTTAGACAAAATTGATAATGATATGAATCCATCATTATAGGACCACATAGAGTAGTTTTATTGTCCAAAAAATATTCTGTGCTCTGCCTATCATACCCATCCTCCTCCCTAACCCCAGTATTGTCTCCATAGTTTTGCCATTTCCTGAATGCCATTTGGACTCTTACAGTACATAGCCTTTCCAGATTGTCTTCTTTCACTTAGTAATATGTAGTTAAGGTTCCCTTATGTCTTTTCATGGCTTGATAGCTCATTTCTCTTTAGTGTTGAATAATATTCCATTGTCTTGATGTACCACATTTCATTTATCCATTCACCTACAGAAAGACATTTGGTTGCTTCCAAGTTTTGGCAATTATGAAAAAAGCTACTATAAACATCTGTGTGCAGGTTTTTGTGTCCCACAAAACCTTGTGTATTTGTGACATAAGTTTTCAACTCCTTTGGGTAAATACCAATGGGTGTGATTACTGCACCTTATGGTAATAGTATGTTTTGTGGGTTTTTTTTGTTGTCGTTGTTTTAAGATATTAGTTATTTGTCCTAGAGAGAGAGAGACAGAGAGCGCACAAGCACAAGCAGGCAGAGGGGCAGGCAGTGGAAGAAGCAAGGAGCCTGATGCAGGACTAGACACCAGGACCCTGAGATCACAACGTGAGCCAAAGGCAGATGCTTAACTGACTGAGCCACCCGGGCATCCCAAGAGTTTCATTATGTGAGAAACCACCAAACTGTTTTCTGAAGTTACTGTACCATTTGCACTCCCACCAGCAATATAAAAGAGTTTCTTTCTTTTTTTTTTTTTAAGACTTTATTTGTCAGAGAGGTAAAGAGAGAGGGAGCCCGAGCACACAAGCAGGAGGAGAGATAGGCAGAGGGAGAAGCAGACTTCCCACTGAGCAGGGAGCCCCATATGGGATTCAATCCCCAGACCCCAGGGTCATGATCTGAGTCGAAGGCAGACACTTAACTGACTGAGTCACTGAGGTGTCCCTATACAAGAGTTTCTGTTGCTCCTCACCTCACCAGCATTTGGTGTGGTCAGCGTCAGGGGATTTTGGCCATTCTAATAGGTGTGGAGTGAGTCTCCTTGTCTTTACCCTTGTCCTCTCCACCCCCACCACTCCTTGCAATAGCCTGTCTTTTCAAAAGGACCCATGGAATCTGAGGGCTGTGTAGTAGGTGGCACAAACAAAGCAACATTAGATAAATGATAGAGCGAAAGGCTGAGAAAGGACTGGCTCGAGTCATATGGGAGCCCTGGGGAAAGGAGTCATCTGGCACACTTTCAAACCAATATTCTTTAAATAGCTGAGGGCAGAGAGAAATTCATTTTCTATTAATATAAAATGTATAGTTCTTTATGGTTAAAATAAAGAATTTATTACATGCATTGAATATAGCAATATTTCCACTTATTTGGAATTGTCTTTCATTTCACATTTTTCATTCATTTATAACTTGAACAGCAATAGTTACTACCAAGCATAGGGGTAAATAATAACTACAAAATCTTGCTCAAAATATATTTACATGGTCTTGTGTTTTTTTCCATTTTATATGTCACAAAAAAAGTTCTAACTTTTCTGAAGTTCTTTTTTTTTTTCATTTTTCTTTTGGGAATTTCTGAGCTAGGCAACATCTTGTAAGACACAGTCATGGCTTTAAGATGTAGAAAATAACCATCTGTCCCCCAAAACAATGTTAAAAATTGGGAGTAGAATTCCAAATTCAAATGCTACCTCCACCTCTTTTACTAATCAACTTACCTGAGGGAACATGCACACCTGTGTCTATGCCCCGCTTAGAACTCCAGGACCATCTTATGAGTAAGCAAGCCAATGCCCAAACTTAAAACTTAGATCAAGGCTGGCAGAGGCCAGGAGGACTAAGTGAGGCGTCTTGCTTTTCCAACCCCAAATCTAACTCCTGTAACCCCCTCAAATATGCCAGAAGAAAGAAGAGTAGGAATGAGGGTTAAGAATAAGACTTATAGGGCACCTGGGTGGCTCAGTGGGTTAAGCCACTGCGTTTGGCTCAGGTCATGATCTCAAGGTCCTGGTATCGACTCCCGCATCGGGCTCTCTGCTCAGCAGGGAGCCTGCTTCCTCCTCTCTCCCTCTGCCTACTTGTGATCTCTCTCTGTCAAATAAATAGATAAAATCTTAAAAAAAAAAAAAAAAAAGAATAAGACTTATGGGGCACCTGGGTGGCTCAGTGGGTTAAAGCCTCTGCCTTCGGCTCAGGTCATGATCCCAGGGTTCTGGGATCAAGCCCATTGTCCGGCTCTTTGCTCAGCGGGGAGCCTGCTTCCTCCTCTCTCTCTGCCTACCTCTCTGCCTGCTTGTGATCTCTGTCAAATAAATAAATAAAATTTTTAAAAAAAGAGTAAGACTTATAGAAAGAGGTAGAAGTAGATGAGTACAAGTCCCCCTACCTGACCAGATGCCAGGATGATGTTGGCCTGCCAGACCTATGGAGCTGAGAACAGGAAGGAGAGAGGGGAGCAATGAGGCCTCCTTACCAGAGAGAGTCTACCATCCTAGCCTCACTTCCCTGGAGACAATAGGTACAAAGCAGCCTGCTGCTCCTCTGGGTAAGAAATAAGGCACTAGGGCTCGTACGAAAGGAAAGTGTCTTTCAGTGTCATGATCCTTCCCTCTAGTGAAGTGTCCCCAGAGTCTCTGACCAGATGAATCACTTCTTCTATGTGGAGGCTCTAACAAGAGGGTAAATAGAGGCAAAAGTTGGACTGAAGTTTCCTCTTTTGTGAGCTCTGGCAGAAAAGCTAAACAACCCCCCACATATCCCATTGTTTATTTTCTCTTTAACAACTGCACTTAATAAGCAAACGTTTGCTCAGCCAAGATTGTCCAACTAAGAAAGATCACCAGCTCCCTCGGTCATTACCACTGTTCCTCGCTATAACTTCCTGAGACCACTGAGATGCCCAGTTAAGCTGGTCCCCCAAGAGTTTCTGTAATGGGTCATAACAGATCATTAATCAATTTAACTTCAAGGCCGCACTGCATCCTTGGCCAAATATTCACTCCCTAGTGTATTTCCCATCTGAAATCATACCTAGTCATACTGTCCAAAACTGGTCAACAGAGAAGATTGCTTTCAAAAGTCCAAATAAAACAACAAAGAATGATTGAAAACAGAGCAATGACAATAACAATAACAGAGAAATTCAAGTACAAAATGAATTCTTCTTTCTACCCTAAACTGAACTCCAAAGACTTTAAAAGTCCAAGTACTCTTCTCCCTAGTTTCCTGAGCCTTTCATTTCCTGTCAGAAGTTTCTCCTTTAAGTGCCTTGGAGTTTGGGTTCCTTCAGCAGCCACTGTACCCTGAGCCTTCTTCCTGAAAGTGTAGTACCTTCAGCACTCTCAAAATGCAGTAACCCACCCCATAGGGGCGCCTGGGTGGCTTAGTGGGTTGAAGCCTCTGCTTTCAGCTCAGGTCATGATCCCAGAGTCCTGGGATCGAGCCCCGCATCGGGCTCTCTGCTCGGCAAGGAGCCTGCTTCCTTTCCTCTCTCTCTGTCTGCCTCTCTGCCTGCTTGTGATCTCTGTCTGTTAAATAAATAATTAAAAAAAAAAAATGCAGTAACCCACCCAAACCTCTCAAGTCCCACAAATGTAGAAGCAAATGCAAATTTTGCAGCGATAGCAGTTTGCAAACAAGATGATGTTCCTAAACATGGGGAGATGGAGAGGAGAAGGGAGTTGGGAAATCGGAGTGGGAGACGAACCAATGGAGACTGTGGACTCTGAAAAACAATCTGAGGGTTTTGGAGGGGCGGGGGGTGGGAGGTTGGGTAAGCCTGGTGGTGGGTATTGTGGAGGGCATGTATTGCATGGAGCACTGTGTGTGCTGCATAAACAATGAATTCTGGAATACTGAAATTAAAAAAATAAAAATTAAAAAAAAAGAAAAAGATGATGTTCCTAGGACCCTGTGAACAGATAGCCCCTCATTGCTGCCTATCAGAACCTGCAGCAAACTTAGTGTTACCTGGGGGAAGGGGCATAATGCATGGGAAACTAAGGATGAAAAGAGAACAGCTTTTGGTTTCCACCTTGCAGGGATGCCAATTAAAACGTCAGTTTTCCAACTGCTACATGTGAATTTAAATTCAGTTGTGATAAACTTCCAAACAAGAGGTTAACTCTGACAAAGAACATAGTTCTTTGTGTCTTTTAATGACATAGTTGACTTCCCATACAACTTCTTCCTCCTTTTCCTCAAAAACCTACATTTTTTCTACAGACTCCCATTCCCTCCCTCCGACTGACCACATCGGAGGCTATCAGGCCAAACTTGATTAGCCTATAAGTAATCCTCATCCTTGCCAAAGATTCGTTTGAGAAGGGACATAGAGCCCAAGTAGGTACAAAGAGACATGAGGAGGTTTTCAGTGGCAGCATCTCTAATGTCTAGATCACACTCAACTCTTCCTTCCTTCTCTTCTAATGTTTTGAACACTTCTATTTCCATTTCCTTTTTCAGTCTGGTGTTCCTAGCCTGAAAGACATGTCAAATGGAGGAGTCTGGTCTCCGTCAAGTGACACAGCTTCTTTCTCCGTGTGTGAACATAGCACCCCACGTTTATAATAGGTGATTCTGTAGTGCATACTTAGAGCCCTGCAGCTGATCTTTGCATTTGTCTGCTCCAGGCCCAAGACTTTTTAAACTTTATGATCCAGTTGCTGCCCACTGTTTTCCTGCTTTAGAATTCTTTAGGTCTATTAATCTTGCTAGCAAAATCTGCTCTCCTGAAATGTATCTTAGCTGGATTATCACTCTCCACAGATTCCTGAATCTGAAGCTTCTATTGATGCTTCCAAAAGCGATCATCTCAGGATCACAGAGGGGTCTAATATGTCCTCTGACATCTGTTCCTCCCCTAAACCCCACTTCCTCCAGCTTTCAGATTCTCTAGTCCTTAAGTAACTCTCACTACTTCGTGTATTAATTTCTTCCACTTATTTCTCTGTTCCTGTCCCATGTCTATCATTCTGATCCCTTTCAAGGAGGCCCAAGTGAATATTTAAATTTTAACCTTAAGTAGTTAAGGTTAAGTTAAAGTTAAGTTAAATGTAGTTACTTAAAGTTAAGTTAAATGTAGTTACTTAAACACAGCCAACTTTTCTACTAACACAGATAACCCCCCAAATGCTGTCTCCTTTCTTTTTCTTGCTAGGCATATGCATTCATTTCCTGACCTAGTCCTTAGACTTTCACGTGAGAGGCTCCCATAGTGAAAAAACGCTAGAGCATTCTGCATCTGCCATAATATGCTCAGTTCAAATACTGCCTGAGTGGAGAAATCCTGCAAGGGAGGTCTCCCACCAACGTGTGCCTGATCTTCAGCTGCTGTCATTCTGCCCATCGGTGTTGTTGTTGTCTTCAGTGTACCTTGTAAAAAAGTATCTAGTAGTATTCATTTTCTAGGAACATTTCCTCACAACAGCCTTACCTGCTTCCCTACATATTATGTCCGTGCAGTTTTTTTTTTTTAAGATTTTATTTATTTGTTTATTTTCGAGAGGGTGGAAGAGTGGAGGGGCATGGGGAGAGGGAGAGAGAGAATCTCAAGCAGACTCCCTGCTAAGCACAGAGCCCCATGTGGGGCTCCATCTCACAATGCCAAGATCACGACCTGTGCAGAAACCAAAAGTCGGACGCTTAACCGACTGTGCCACGCAGGTGACCTGTGTCTGTGTAGTTTTGAAAGTCATCAAGTAAGGCCTCAAATAACACCAACACCAGTGGCAATAGCAACAGTGGCTGACAGTTTACTGAGTCCCCACTATGCACCAAGCATGATTCTCAGCATACTGCAGGTATTGATTTACTCAGTCCTCCCAAGAATCCCATGAATGACTATTATTACCCTCATTTTACAGATGCAGAAACTAAAGCACAGAGAGGATACGTAATTTTCCCAAAGCTAGACAACTAGTGAGTGGCAGAGTCCCTGTTAGTCTTCTGCTCTGATATCCGCCCACACATTGGTCACCTACCAATTCTTCCATAATATAACTCACTTCTATCATTTAGCCTCATCTTCTCTCAATGCTTGGAAATTGGGTTCTACTTTTAAAAAGCAAAAATAAGGATTTACAACTGCCTGTCTCAGCCCATCCTAAATCTTGCACATAATTAATTTTTTAAGAGTGCTAGGTCTCTATTATTCCACAGGGAAGGGCATTAAAGTTCAAATCTGTAACTCTTTATAGATAACCTCTATTACAAGTATCATTGGACTGCCTGCTTACCAGGTTTTCCCCCATATACATTAAATTTAAATCCTTAGTTCCAAGTTAATTTTTACCGCCTGATAAAATAATATCTGAGCATGTACTAAAGAATGAATTTCTGCAGCTTAGTGAGATAAGTCATTCATACTCTAACAAGGATATTTTAAACAGCTGGTTATTCCTTCAGGAAAACCATATTCAGATCAAGCTAATTTCCTAAATGACATAAAAGGAGTGAGAGCTCTGAGTGTCTTATGTAACTCACTAAGTGCTGATGGCTTGGGACTAGATGATGGAATGACAGAGGAAAGGAAGGCTGAATCTTTGACATGGTAAAAATTGCCATTTAAAAATCACAGTAAATATCACCTGCTGGGTATTAAAATGATTAAAGGGCTTTTTTTCCCCATACTTCTATTGTGATAGGTTTTATAAACAAATAATTTTAAGTACACTAACCTGTTAAGCACCAGTAATTAGTTGAGAAAAACAAACACAAATGTTATTGAAGAGAGAGCAAACCCTGAGGGAATTTAGTCCTCTGAAATTATGCTAAGTGTCTACTGCACTCATTTTGGGAGACACCCATCCCAAATAAAAACCCCTTTACGTTTTTCTCCTGTTTTCTGTCACACATAATTTCTATAACAGCTGATTGACAGGATTATTTACTAACACAGGTGGACCAGGCAATGGATAACACTATCTGGAATACTTGGGGTTTTCATGGAAGAATTGAGCCTATAAACACCTGAGAATGGAATGGGTACTGAACTGGCAGATGGTAACTTTGCCACTAAGTAGTTATGGGATTTGGTTTTGTCACCTTACCTCTTTGAACTTTAGTTTCCCAATCTGTCCAATACAGGAATGAGAATTCAATGATCTCCAATGCCCATTCTAACAACTCCCAAGTTCCACAATTTTAAGATGGCTTTGAACACTTTGAACAAAGATTTGAACATTTAATACCATAAAATAAACTAAAAATATGTAGGAATGACAAGATATGGGGATAGGATAATATTTTTTGTTATCTCCCAAAAGGTGTTCCATTATTGTAAAACTAGTTCCTCTCCTGCAGTCTATCATGGCTCCAAGGAAGGGTAAGCAGAGCAGATGCCATTACAAGAATGAACAGGATATGGTACATAAGGAAAGCCCCTGACATACAAGAAGGAGAAAAATTCATCTCTTGTAGCCCTGAGGGATGATGGAAGGAAGCAAGGGGTACAAGGAATTGGTAATCAGACCCAGTATGCTTACCTTCCACCCCTTCTTAGGGTGGAAACTACAGTTGGAGGTGTATAGTTCACATAGATTTGGGGAAATGCAAGAAAACCAGGGATAGTGGTTTGGTTCTCTGAGCATGCCTGTGAGAGTCTGAGTCCTCTAGAAACTCAGCTTTCAGCTTGATGGCTTGTTCAGTATGACATAGGGTGAATCATGTAACATTGGTGGAGGGAGATGGCCGCATAGATAAGCCCAAAGCAAGGCTCCTGGCTCATCAAGGCCTACATGTGGTATTTAGGGAATCCGGAAGTTCCCATATATCTTCATGAGAAGACAGAGTGGCACTGTGAGAATCAGTGGGCCTGCAGAGACCCGGGGTCAGTCAATACTGAGGCTGCGGTACATACAGCAAATGGCTCGTGTAAGTACCTCAGTAAAGGAACTAATATGATATTTAAAAAAACAAAAACAAAAACAAAAACCAGAAATGGCCAATTTTACCTCTGAGGCTATCAGTTCTCCTTTCAAACCATAGCAGACACTCCATACATTCTGTGGATAACACAAGGAGTGGCAAGCATGGCTTCCCTGATGCCATGTAAGCCTTCCCATCCCTCAGGGCTGCTACCAACCAACTAGTCACTGCGTAAATTAGAAAAAGACACTCCTTTCTCAAGACACTTTACTTCACCTATCAGAGAATTGTCATAATATACTGGTTTTGTTAGAACAAGGCATCTTATTGCTACATGCCACAGAACTGTCGTAATAAACTTAAAAATCTAGGATGCCGAAGATATAAAATCTATTCACCTTAAACAGCAACCCTCAACTTCCATATGTATCTTGAAATGAGAGGGAGGTGGGTAAATCTCAAAGATTCAATATCTATGTTTAAAAAAGAGGATAATGTGGGGACTTGAGAAGTTAAACATTACAGAAAATAAACAAGTTACATCTTCTTTGTACATCTGAATTAATATAAGTAAATCTTCACCTCTGCCATGCCAAATTACAAATGCTTTATGCCCAAGATTTTTGCCTTTTATATTTATTTTTGGTATCTCCCGTAGCACCTTACATAGTCATGCAGATGGAAAGAAGGAACCAGTAAGTGTTTGTTGAATAAAAAAGTAAATTTGTTGAAAAATCAGAATTATGGATCCATCTGTATGTATAATAGCAAGTAATTTTCCTTCCCACCCCGTATCTAACCAAATCTAAAATTTTACCCATTGGCATCTAGCTAACAACCATAAAAATATGGAGTTCTTCAGTTGTTTTCTAAAACCTCTTTCTCAGATATTTTTTGAAGGAAACTTAGATCTAAGTTTCAACATTTTCAGGACCAAAGAGAGATCATCTCAAAACCACAGAATTTTTAAAAATCGAAAACAGGACTGTCATCCAAAATAAGTTCTTATTAAAAGGTGAGGAGGCCTCATCTAGAAAGGTAGCCTGCCTAGAGTCACATAATCAAATCAGGGATTCAAACACCCTGCACAATAAAGGCTCCTCCTGGCCCCTCACTCCCCTCCTTCCCCCGAGTACATACTTCTCTGCCTCTCAGCTTTACTTCATCATACTTTGTAAACCGCTTAATTATCTATGTCAAACCTAGAGAGCAACTGGTCGAACCCAAATAAGAGAGAAATCATCCAAAGTTCCGAAAACTAGAGAACCAGGTAAATTGCCAGTTTTACCATATACATAAAATGGTAAACAAAAGGAGAGCCGAGCGAATTGAGAAAGGGTACTTTTTCCGTCTTCACAACAAAAGCTAGGGAATAAAAACGCGTTTTCCTTGGGGACAGATTATGCTGAGGGGACCAGATACAAAAGATAATTCCTCTTGGGGTTTTTCCTTTCCCTTTGAGTTTGCGGGACCTAAAAAAAAAAAAAAAAATTTTTTTTTTAAATCACATAAGCAATCATAATCTCAGCACATTTACTTCCCTCCTTTTCTCACGTATTATTTTCCTGAACATTATCTAGACCACGTTTCCAAAAGAGAAATTGACCAAAGGTCTATTCAAAATGTTTTCAAGACTTAGGTGACTCCCCTTAGGCTGCGATTAGCAAAGTACTCCAAACTTCGGTTACAAGCTGAAAGCTCAGTGAATTGGATCTCCAAGGTTTGCAAATACCCTCAGCTGGGCTAAAGGGCACAGAATCTCTAGCGCTCCCTACAGCTCACATTTTGAACCTACCTACCACAGAAAACGCGAGTTACCAAGGATCGGTTCCCTGGCTCCACTTTTTTCTCTGGTTAAAAATCGGGTGAAGGTGGTGGGGGGGGGCGAAAAGGCGAACCAAAGGATTAATCACTTCTCCCCATTACATCAGCAGCCCCCGCCCTTTCCTCCGAGAACCTCCTCTCCTAGAATCGTCGCTACGCACTAGCGCTATCTTCGCCCACCCCCCGCTCTATTATATGCCCTGATACCTCCCCATTATCACCCGCCCCACCACACTCCCCCTTCCCTCCTTCCCCCTCCTTGGCGAGGGAGGGAGGAAACCCGAGAGAGGAAACAGGGCGTTGAAGGAAGGGTCTTCGCCATAAGAGCGGAGGCCCTATTGGCCTGAAGGTTGTATGGGAGCTCTCCATTGGCTGCTTGGCTAGAATCCCCGCCCCTCTGCGTCCCCGCCCATTCACCCCTCCCCCCGCCGCTCCGCGGCCCTCCCCCGCGCCCCTGGCCAGCCCCGCGGCGGGGAGGGACCCACTGGGCGAGTGGAGGCTCCGGCGATGTCAATGGCTCCTCCTGCCACGGAGCAGCAGCAGAAGCAGCGGCGACGGGGTTGAGGAGGAAGAGGAGGAGGAGGAAAGGTTCCTTTAAGGAGGAGGAACGACGACGCCTCTTTTTCCCTCTATCTCCTCCCTTCACACTCATTTCCCCTTCGCCTAGGAGAGAAGGGGGGGAGGAGAGAGAAGAGGCCGAAGAAAGAGAGAAAAAATTCCTCACAGAAATCTCTTTCAGGGGGTGTGGGGGTAGGAAGAGGAAAAAAAAAAAAAAAAAAAGAGCCGGGCGCCCCCTGCTCCCTCCCTCCCTTCTCTCCCTCTCTTCTCCTCCTTCTCCCTTCCTCGCCCGCCCGCCCACTCCCCCCGCCGCCGGAGACGCCGCTCGGGAGTCGGCGGGACCGGAGTCTGTCTCCTCACCCGCCGACGCCGCGCTTCGCCCCGGGATCCCCAGGCGGGCGGACGCCCTTTCTTTCTTTCTCTCGCTCTGCCCGTCTTTCTGTCTCCGTCCCTCGCGGCCGCCCCGCCCGGCGGCCTCGGCCTTCCCCGTGCGTCAGGCCCGCCCGCCCGGCCTCGCTCGGTCTCTGTCCGTCTCCGCGGGCCTTTCTCTTGACTCGGGGTCTCGCTCGCCCCCTCCGCCCTTCCCATCTCCCCTTCCCCTCGCCCCCTTTCCTTCCTCCCCCTCCCCAACCCCTACTCCTGCCCCGGAGCTCGCTGTGCGTGTGTGTGTGTGTGTGTGTCCCTCCGCCAACGCCGCCACCTCAGCCCGGCAAATGAACTCCGTCCGAGCCGCCAACCGGAGACCCAGGCGAGTGTCGCGGCCGCGCCCGGTGCAGCAACAGCAGCAGCAGCCCCCGCAGCAGCCGCCGCCGCAGCCGCCCCAGCAGCAGCCGCAGCAGCAGCCTCCGCCGCCGCCGCAGCAGCAGCAGCCTCCGCCACCGCCACCGCCGCCTCCGCCGCTGCCCCAGGAGCGGAACAACGCCGGCGAGCGGGGTAAGGCCGCGCTCCCTCCCCGCCGCCCGCCGGCTCGGGCGCCGGCCGGCCGGGACCCGCGGGGAGGGAGGCCGGGGCGGGCGGGGGAGGCCTGTGCGCCCCCGGGCTGGGAGACGGAGGCTGAGCGGAGGCGGGTCCGCGGCTGCCGCAGTGTCAGCCCGGCCCGGGCCCGGGCCGGCAGGAAAAGCCGCGGCTTCCCCACTCGCCTGGGCTCTAGCTCAGGCCGCGCTTTGTTTGGTTGCGGGGGCTCGGCACCCTCAACCCCCACCCATCCTTTGGCTTCTCGCCTGGTTCACGGACCCCGCAGGAGTCTGTTGGTGGCTAGGGTGGGGGGAGGCAAAGGGTGGGATTTCCCCCTTTTCTACTGCCTTCCACGTTTAGCCTCCTTCTTCCTAACAGAAGGCGGTGGGGAACAACTGGGAGTGATCGGGCGGTGGGGCTGGCTGGGGAACTTGTTTTCCCCCTTTTCTCTGTTAGCCTCCCCCTTCCTGTGGAGGAGGGGGAGGGGGAGAATCCGAGTGGTCTGTGGTGTTGGCCGGGGAACTTGTTTCCCCCACCCCCCTTCCTAGTCACGGGGTAGGGGCAGCAGCGACTTCTCTCCCAACCCCACAATGTTTGCTGCGCAGTTTGGCTTTAGTTACAGAACCCATGGGAAGGACCCGTTAAATCAAGACCTTTAAATAAATAAATATAGAATCCATCGGCCATTTCCAGCCCCCTCCCTCGCGTGCAGTGCAGTTACCCTGCCGCTCTATCGACACCCCTCTCGCCTGTCCTCCCTTAGCGAACCCCCTACGCCACTGTGCTACCCTCCGTCTCCTAGTGGGGTTTGAACGCCCCTTCCTTCGAACTGGCCCCTTGGGAGAGTGTGAGTGTGTGCTGTGTCCAAGGCCTAGTGAAATGTGTCATTTGGACCCAACTGTGCAGCTCTGTCTGGTAACCACCATTGTCTAAGGGCTGAGGCTCCCGGGGGTTGGATTCTTGGTTTAGCAAAAATAATGTTCAGTTCTACTTTGATGATGTGGTTATTTTGGGAGGTTTATGGGGTAGGGTGTTGCACCTTGGTCTCCAAATGTAACTATTCTCAATTAATTAGCAGCTCTCGGTGGGGGTGGAGGTCAGTACCATATTTATGTGTACGGTTGTTGTTTTAAGGAGGAGGGGAATTGTTAGGAGACATTTTGCGTGTTTTCGTTGGCGGATTAAGGTTAATTTTACATGCATTGGTTGTCACACCTCCTTTGATTCAGGGAATTGAGATTAAATGCCTTTTTAAAAATTACACATTCTTTGCTTAAAAACTGTTTCAGTGTTGTACTTGAAAATACTTAAATGGGAGATGATAATCTGAGAAATAGTTCAAAGGGTTTTCACTAGTCACTGTTACAGATACTCCTTGAGAAAGCAGTTTGTTATATGTTGCTTGAAAGAATGTGATGTTTCAAGCCAGTTAGAGGTCTTGTGTAACATTATTGGCAGATATGTTTTAATGATTCTTTGATACATTAACCATTTTTTTGTAAATTAAAAATATTTATAGTTTCATCATCTCCTTTCATATTTGCATATCAGGGTTTTCCTGTGTTCCATTCAAATAATGCTCAAGTCTCCTTCCACTATATGTTGTCTCACAAAATTTTTTGAGAAAACAAGTGACACTAGATTGAAATCCTAGCATAGTCAGGATTTAATTTCTAGAAGTAAGTAAGTGTTTTCAAGATGTACTGATTTATTCATACCATTAGGGCTGAATCAAATCTCTTTGACCAAACTTAATTTAGTCTCATTACATATTTTAAATTATTTATTCTGAATCTCCTTTTCACGATGTGTGCAATTTCAAACTTAGTTGAGGTACTTTTATCTTGGATACTTTTCTTCATTTGTGTGAATTATTAGCTGCTAAAGTCTGTTTCCTTTTGAAGTAAAGTGGCTTGGTTGTTGGTATTGGCATGCCAGAGTGTCAGTTTTCTTCTCATTCATGTACGGAAGCTGACTGACAAAGATGTTCATGAAATCAGGATTTCAGTATGTACCTAATGAAATAGTAAATCAGATGCACTGTAGAATTGTTGCTTTGCTGCAGCTAGTAGAAACTGTTCTGGAGATTCTCTGTTGGCACAGAGGGGACAAGAACTTGCTGATTAGCCTTCAGGGAAAAATGCTGTGGGTCTTTTAGAGGGCAAATAAATGGCTTTAAAATAAACAAAACATTAAGCCAAATTAAAAGACTAATAAAGTTTTTGCCAGATTTATGTGAAATATGTAATTCTTCAAAAATTGGTGGTTTGATTATTTTTAAAAAATGTATAGTTCACATAACGATCAGAATTTAGCCAAAGGAATACTCTTTATTTTAAAAAGTTTTTATGGAGCATGTGGAGTGTCTCTGTTTCTGGTTTGGATAGGAGAGGTTCTGTTGTTTAAGAATATGCTGGGTTTCATAATTTTGACAAGGTAATTAAGGAACTATAGCTAACACGTGCATGTGTGTTTTACTTTTTTTTTTTTTTTTTTTTAACTAACTCTTAGTAGATACGTAACTTTTATATTAAAGTTTGGATAGAGTTACATAATGGTGGATCAGAAAGCTTTCCTCTTTGGGAATTGAAGTCAGCACTCACTGTTTTTAAGACAAGTTAACTCAGTCTGTATATTTAATATAAAGAATAGATTTTTGGCTTTTTAATGGTAATAGAGTAGTTATAAGATAGCCCCCCCCCAAGCAAAAGTTTTGTCAGGGCTGGTTTTTAGTTGCTTATTCACCCACAAGTTAATTGGTCTAAAAACTTCCCTGATAATGTCCTTACACACACACACGCTTTCTTGTATATCTAATGGCCAATGTTTGAAGTAGAAAGGAACAGTCTAATAGAGTGAATTCTTATGAGGACTTTCCAAAGCCGTTCATGGGGGAGAACTACTTATATGTTGGGAAATAATTGATCTGGGTGTTTAATGTAATGCTGTCTTCATTCACATTATCTGAAATGGCCCACTGTCTTAAGATGGATTATATTTTGGAGTTTAGGATTTCACATACCACTTTGGTAGAAAATAATTTGTTTTGCACGCTTTGAAAATACATTTCAGACTTGGTGAATCTGGAAGTAGTGTGGGGTTAGTTTTTTTATATTTATTTTCTTCTAAAAGTTCTAAAAGGATTTAGCTTTTGCAACTTGCTCTGATGAATTTATTTTGATTTCTCATTGGTAGTCTTTTTCTAGGAGGAGGATGAGGAAAGCTTACAAGCCTGCAGAAGTGCTGTGTATTCTGAGCACTTTAGCTCATAGTTAAAATTGATTGGTTTGAATAGGTAATAAATGCACATAATTTAAAATTGCAGAGTTTTTTGCCTACACCTGCCTCCCATACCAAATTCTCCTACCTGGAATCAGTCATTGTTATTAGTTTCTCATTTATTATGTTCTAATAAAAGTAGAAATTTGACAACTGAAAATCTTGATATGGAAGTTTTTGAAAATAGGTGTAGTTTTTTTCTGGCCGGAAAATTCATAAGATTCTTTTAAGTTCTGAAATTTTATGTAATCATTTATAGTTAAAGAAATTTAATGAATACGGGACGCCTGGGTGGCGCAGTTGGTTGGACGACTGCCTTCGGCTCAGGGCGCGATCCTGGAGTCCCGGGATCGAGTCCCACATCGGGCTCCCAGCTCCATGGGGAGTCTGCTTCGCTCTCTGACCTTCTCCCCTCTCATGCTCTCTCTCACTGTCTCTCTCTCTCAAATAAATAAATAAAATCTTTAAAAAAAAAAAAGAAATTTAATGAATACAGTATATTAATGAATATTGCTATTAATTTCTAGTCTGAAATAATCATAAAGAGTAAAATAGTAATCACATCTTTTTAATTTCATATTTGTGGAATAAAAGTCTCACCTATGACCCTAGAATTACAGAGTTTTGTTTTAACTAAACTTACTGAAGTAATTGAATACATATAGTATTACATGAAATATTCCTGATGGAGCTACGTATTTATAATATGCAGCATCCAGAATACTCCTTAGCATTCTAGTCTTGCATGCTAATCATACTTTCTGTGGGCTTATTCTGTCTCATGATATTTTACCTTCAGGTTCTTCAGAATAAGGAACTTAAAGAATACAAGAATAAGGAACTTCCATAACCTTTTTTGATAGAAGAGTTCTGGATAAGGGACATGATTTTTCCTTTTTTAGGGATTAAGTACTGTGGGGCACTGCTCTCCCTTCTTGTGGCTAAAGCTTCAAAATATTTACATCCATGAAAGGAAGATGTCACCCAGGGTTTGGTTTTGAAATGAAACCAACTAACTTTTGTTTTTTAATGTTTGGGGTAGGGTAGAGGAGAGCCTTTTTTTTCAAAGCTTACAAATTGAGGGGTAGGAATGAAGTGGTGACAATGCCAATGTTAAAGTTCTGCTGATGAGGCCTATGGGTTGTTAGTATACTGCTTTTCTCTTTCTTTACTGGAAGTTCTGGCAAACCCATGGACAGGTCAGCCAGTTTGGAGACCTACCAGGTAAGGCAAGAACTACCAGTAGATAATGACCTGTTAGGACCCCTGAACTTAAATTTGGCAGAATTCAAGGCTAGTGAGTATTTTCTCAGGGTCCCCCCCAGCTTTATCTTAATTTTGAAGCTAAACGGTCTATAATAATGAAATATTTTAACTTGAGGTTTTTTATTGCCCTCCAATTTATTCCTTTTTTTTTTTTTTTTAAGATCTATTTATTTATTAGAGAGCACAAGTTGGGTGGAGGGGCATGGCAGAAGGAGAAACAGACTCCCCACTGAGCAGGGAGCCTGATGCAGGGCTTGATTCCAGGACATCTGGGTCACAACCTGAGCGGAAAGATTCTCAACCAACTAACCCACCCAGCTGCCCCATATTCCTAACTAACACATTACTCTTATTTTGTGTCTATCTTTTCCCACTAGTCTCTGAAAGATTATTTTATTTTAGACTAATTTTATCAGCCCTTTGAATTGCATTCTTCGCTTCCAGAGAATGCCAGTTTATGAGAGGTTACAATTCCAAATTGTAGTTGTTAACCTTTGAAAATAAAATGATAAAGAAGCAAAATAGAAGAGTTGAGACAGTTGGACAGTGTGATAAACTTCAGAGTTACAGCTAGCTAAATGGGGGTTCTAATCCTGGCTGTACCATCAAGAGGCTATTTGACACAGGGCAAGCAGTATAAACTCTTGGCGCCTTACTTCATTACCTTTAAGGTGGGGATGATAATACTTGCCTTATAGAATAATTATTGCTGAGAGATTTAAGTATCTAGCACTTCATAGATGTTCAATGAATTGCAGCTTTTAAAAATATTAAAAATAGTAGTAAGGAATGAAATCATTTTTTTGTTTTGTTTTTTTTTTAAAGATTTTATTTATTTGACAGAGAGAAATCACAAGTAGGCAGAGAGGCAGGCAGAGAGAGAGAGGGGAGAAAGCAGGTTCCCTGCGGAGCAGAGAGCCCGACGCGGGCTCGATCCCAGAACCCTGGGATCATGACCTGAGCCGAAGGCAGAGGCTTTAACCCACTGAGCCACCCAGGCGCCCCTGAAATCAGTTTTATATTAAACTAAATCCAAGTGATACAATGTGCATGAGTCTTTAATTTCTGGTATACCCCAAAATGCAATCTAGGTGACTTTGGATAACCTTAAGGAAACTGGCTTATAATTATAAGTCACTAATTTTATACCTAATGAATTGAAATATTCTTTAAGCAAAGACTAAGGAAACAGAAGAAATGGGCATTGAGAATAATAATAACAAACATAGGTCTCTTTCTGGTTATGTAGTAGAGTCTGTCAGATACTTTCTTATACACTGTATCATTTAACCCTTTTAGCAGTTCTGTAAGATAGACATAAATCAGTGCTGGATATTCATAGTAAATAGCAGAGAAAAATTTCAAAATCGAAATATATCACTGAGTCTTCCCATAAATGAGGAGATAATTCTGCATTTGGCAGAATGTGTTCACACTTAGGGGAGGGAATAACCTAGCCTTTGAAGTACATCTGTTCCCTATCTTATCCCCTCTAGTCTTATTGAAGGCTGGTACCATAGTCTGATGCCATCGATTGTTAAATATCTGCTTTCACATTTTCTAGGTAACCTTCTAATCATAATTTTACATCTAATGTAGCTCTGTCCCCAGAAGAGGTTGCCCTGATTGGCCAGCATGTTTTTCCAGCTTACTGAGATCATTAAGCGTTCAAAAAGAGGTAGATTTCCCTTGAATAACTCATAGTTATGAATAAAAGGTGTTAAGTCATTTTAGCTCATGGTAATAGCCTAGACTATTTCAGGAAGGAACAAAATATGAGTTAAATGCTACTTCAGTGGTAGCATTTTGACAGGTTGGTGGACTGAAGATTCTCTTGTCACCAAAGTTTGCTTTCTTCAGATACATAGCCTGGGCCTTTTATATATGTTAGGTTAACACAAGAAATGTGTGTAAACTTAATCTTTAGAAAATAGAGAAATGAAACCAACTAACTTCTCTTAAATAATTTATTTTAGTTTAAGGAAATATCAAAAATACTTAAAAATGAGTACATTAATTGTGTGTTTTTTTTTTGTTTTTTAAAAAACCCAAATATAATAGTATAGTAAAGCAAATTTAAGTTCTGTATGTTACTTGCTTACTCTCCCCAATTTCTAAAGGTCCAGTTGTCAAATGTTTAGCCCTTTAAATGAATGGAAAATTGTGTAACTATGTTCAGAAGAAAAAGAAGAAAAAACGCTTAAATGCTGTTATCTCAACTGGTGGCTAAACCTTTAAAAACATTATGTATTACTTGCACATATTTTGAGAGAAGAGATACATTCATCTTTTTTGTGAAGAGAGCCTACTTTTTTCTCAAAGCTTTGAAATTGAGTGATAGAAATGGGTAGTATCCTGTGCTTTAAAATTATTTTTTCTGCTAACAGTAAAGGTCTTAGCTTCACTGTTTTCTTCTAGTGTGCATCAACACTCATGTACCACATGGTCAAGTTAGGTTGTGTCAAAATCTTTTGATTTTTGCAAGTTTTTCCTCAGAATGGAATTAACTGGCTATTGTAGGGGTTCAATCTTAGCATTGATTTCTTTAGTACCATGTATTGATAATGGACTTAAATCAGTTTAGCCTTTGCTGGTTTGCTGGCTTGAGTTTAGATATGAGAATTCTTTTTTACACTCAAGTATTGATTTTGTATCTTACATCTACAGTGTATAACATACTATGTATGAGACCACATGGCTTTATGAGAATCTGACACTCAGGAGGAAGCAGGTAGGGAAGAGGAAGAATATATAACTTTTTTATTCACCTGTTCTATTTTGAGTTGCACAGGGTTGGTATATATATGTCATTAGTAATTGTCTCTTCCCACATAATCATACATCTTTGGCGGGGGGGAAAGGCTTTAAGGAAAATTAGAAGTGGTGTAGAATTTAGCAAATGGAAAGGAGAAATCATTCCAGGTTTGTATCATGGTAGAGAGAAAGGATAGAGAAGAGGTGTTTGAAAGAAATGGGGGTGGCTGAGTACACTGTGTTTTCAAATTGAATGTTATTGGCAAAGTGAATGGTGAAAGAAATTGTGAAACCACTCATTTTTCTGTTAAAAGTAGCCACAGATCTAATGAACAGTCGTGTGTAAATGACTGATAACTTCATAATCCTTTGAAATGCATTTGCATTTTTAAGAAACTGATTACTTAGTCAAATTTTGGTATTTTAGACCCAGTAAAAGAGATAGAAATAAGTGATTTGGACAAAGACCTTTTGGGTAAGAGTGCTTGCTTCCTCACAGACAAAATAAGCATGTAGGGGAGGAAGAGGGATGGAAGAGTCTTGGAAAAATCACTTACCTTACACATTTGTTGTTTTTCCTCATCTACTTCTGACCCTAAAATTTTTCTTAAAAGTTTCACTTTGTATTTTCTCAAAAGACTTAATTTGGGGTTGGTATGGGGATGGAGAGAAGAAAAAGAATTAGAGCAGGTAGGAGTGGCAATATGTATGTGTCATTTAAATTAGCAGTGGTCAGGGCGCCTGGGTGGCTCAGTGGGTTAAGCCACTGCCTTCGGCTCAGCTCATGATCCCAGGGTCCGCATCGGGTTCTCTGCTCAGCAGGGAGCCTGCTTCCTCCTCTCTCTCTCTGCCTGCCTCTCTGCCTACTTGTGATCTCTCTCTGTCAAATAAATAAATAAATTCTTAAATAAATAAATAAATAAATAAATAAATTAGCAGTGGTCATTCTACATATAATTACATATACCCATATACTATATATAATTATTTAAATTGTTAAAATAATTTTATTTGATTTTTTAAAACTAAGGTTTTAATGAAAGTATACAAGTGCTCGAATCATTGGTGTATAGCTTGATGACTTTACACAAAGTAAACACCTCTGTGCAGCCAACAATACATAGATCAAGAAATAAAGGCTCCCAGAATCCCAGAAGTGGTATTCATCCCATCCCAGCATTCCCCCCCTCTGGGTCTTCCCACTCATTATTCCCAACCCTGTCTTTCTAACTACTTGGATTAGTTTTGTCTGTTGAATTTTATATAAATGTATATAAAATCACCCAGTATGTATTCCTGTGTGTCTGGCTTTTTCACTCAGTATTTGTTTCATCCATGTTGTTGCTTGTATCAATAGTTTGTTCATTTGTGTTGCTGTATAATACTACATTGTATGAGTACACTGCAATTTATTCAGTGTACGATTAGTAGACATAAGAGTTTTCATCTTTGGCTCTCAGAAATAGTGCTGCTATGAGCATTTTGTGTATATCTTTTGGTGAACACAGGTACATATTCCTGCTAAGTTTTATACCTCAACATTATACCATTAGTTACCTTTTCCCAGAGGCAGAACTTCCATTTACATGGGAGGTAAAATACCTTTAAGACAGATATGAATATGGCATCTCATAATTAATGTTGCTGAAACAGTAGATTCAGTAGATTTTATTTCAGATATTAGTGTTTTTCTTAAGTCTTTGAGTATGTATGCTGTAAGTCCAGCGTTAGGAAGTTTACTCATCAATTTAATATACTATACTAATATACTAATATAATATGCTATAATAATATACTATAATTTTCCCCAAGTTGAGGAGGAAGGAAGTCTTTTTAAATATAGGAATTTTCAAAAATACTGTGGACTTTAATTTGTGATTTACTAAGCCTTCATTCCAAACATTATTTTTTTTGCTACTGTCGTAAATACTGTTTTTCTCCATTTCAGTTTGGAATCTTCTTTCTTACTACTTTTAAGCTTATCCTTTTAACTCCAGTGAAAATATTTTGCTTTTATTTGGTTGTTTCATTTTTTATTTTTTCTGCTTATCTTGATTATAAACATAAGATTATAAATACAAAATAGTAAAACATTTATAATTTGGGGGCATATTTTGCTTTCAAGTTGTTTTTCTAGTCCATGGGCAGATCTGTCAGTTCCTGATGTATAAGAAGAAGGTGTAAAAGGGCTCCCTCAACTGTGCGGAAATGCTAGTTACTGACTCATAAGCTCATATTCCCCACCATACAAATATCCCTAGAATGACAGGCCATCAGTGGCTGAGATGGGGTCTGTTTTTAAGGAATCACTTGCTTGAAACTGATGGTATGGTAGCCTTAGGTACTAAAAAGAGTAAGAGATTATTTTGTGTCTGGCAGTTCAGTGTTAGTGCTAATAGTTTTCTTTCTTGTCCACAGCAAGCAGTGTGGAGGAGACTCCTTTCTTCCTCCCGTCCCTTCTTTCCTTTTTTACATAACGTAGCGACATTGAATAAATGTTGCTGTTAAGTTTGGGGAGAATGAGCCTGAGCTTTTTCATCCAAGCGGCTTGTTTTTAAAGAAACTCTTAATTATAGAGAACACACTCAGGGTTGCTGGGGAATGGGGTGATGGGGTAGTGGGCATTAAGGAGAGTGTTTGATGTAATGAGCACTGGGTGTTATACGCAACTGATGAATCACTAAATTCTACCCTCAAATTAATAATACACTATATGTTAACTAACCTGAATTTAATAAAACCAGAGATTTTTTTTAAAAAGCCAAAACAACAAAAAAAGTGGCTTTTTTTTCTAGAATGGTTTCTTAATCCCATTTCTGAAGTAGGGTATTTTGGATGAGGTGACTTCTGAGATGCTCTAAAACTTTCTGTATCATTTAAATTAACAGTATAAATCATTGAGGTCTGAATTTGTTAGGTATTATTATACAGACATGGTTCTTTTATGAAACTTATAGTTGAATTAGATACTAGATTTAAATAACATTCAAAATCAAAATAAATTGAAAATAAACATGTTGATATCATTTTGTCCTCTGATAAATATTTTTAAGGATGCAGGCACACACACACATATACATATGTATACTCTTTTTTTTTTTTTTAAGATTTTATTTATTTGACAGACAGTGATCACAAGTAGGCAGAGAGGTAGGCAGAGAGGCAGGCAGAGAGAGAGAGGAGGAAGCAGGCTCCCTGCTGAGCAGAGAGCCTGATGCGGGGCTTGATCCCAGGACCTTGGGACCATGACCTGAGCCGAAGGCAGAGGCCTTAACCCACTGAGCCACCCAGGCGCCCCACATATGTATACTCTTATATGTACGTACACCACACCAGAGTTTTGTTAGTAACTTTACCTGTCCACATTTTCCAAGACCCAAGTCTGTTGGGGAGTCTTTTATGAAACGTTGTTAGGTTTGTTATGACCCCTTGCAGTCTGACGCCTGTTCTACCCTTTAATCATTTATCGAATTACCTTTGTGCCACAATTAGAAAATTGTTGCAGGGGAAGACCGGCTGGCTTAGTTGGTAGAACATCCAACTCCTGATATCAGGGTTGTGGGTTCAAGCCCCACACTGTGCATGGAGCTTACTTTAAAAAAAAAGTTGCAGCCCAGAGTTTAAGCTAAGTTATAGCATGCTTATGTAAATGATTAAGAAAGAAACATGAGCCTGCTGAAAGAAATTACCTGCAGATTTGGGGTTATTCACTTTGTTTTCATGGTGTCTTCCTTCTTCATTTCATTCATTGTTTTGCCCTTATATCCAGAAACTGAAAGCAGACAGACAGGTCTAAATTAGACTGTATGTTGCCAGAATCTAAGATCTTAAGTTGCAGAGATAAAACACTTTAAGTTTTTTTATATCATCTGTAACCCCACATACAACTGATTGCAACTCTCAGGGTGCCTTTACGGATTTTTTTTTCTGATGCTGTCATAGTCTCTACTGCAGGGTCTCACAGGAAGCCTGTCTCCTCTTTCGAGTCATTTGATTTGAGAACCTCTTAGCTGAAATCTTTAAAGCTGAAAAACTTAAGCTGAGAGAGTCCGGTGTAATGAGCTTGTCTAGGGTTTGTAAAGTTAATTCTCATTTTAGATGGCTAGAAAAATGTTACAAACCAATCATAGACATGCATTGAGAACACATACAGTACATGCTCTGAAACTTGGAATATGCACTTTTGATTTTTTTGAAGTGTCAGAAAATTTTTGGTAAAATGTTAGCAGTAGTGTCTTGGAGTGATGGAGGTAAGGTGATTTTTGTTACTTTTTCTACATTTCTGTGGTTTTTAAATACTATATATGGACTCTGGAAGGAAAGAGGTTTGTGTTTTTAAAAAGATTTTAATAGTTGTGGGGCTCCTGGGTGGCTCAGTGGGTTAAAGCCTCTGCCTTCAGCTCAGGTCATGATCTCAGGGTCCTGGGATCGAGCCCCGCGTCGGGCTCTCTGCTCAGCAGGGAGCCTGCTTCTTCCTCTCTCTCTCTGCCTGCCTCTCTGCCTACTTGTGATCTCTGTCTGTCAGATAAATGAATGAAATATTAAAAAAAAAAGATTTTAATAGTTGTGATTGTGATGTGAACTTAGTAGTTGGTCTGATGATAAAGTCCTCACAGGTCATTTTAAACTTGAATAAGAGCTTAATTCTCCATGCTTTGTATTTTAAGTGCTTATTAATTTATGGACATTTTTAGCTTTTATATCCACAGCAACTTTAGGATAATAATTGTGTATTTATGTCATTTATTGGAGATGAAGATAACTGATGATAAAGTCAGGATTCAGAATTAAAAACAAATTTGTTACTTGAGACTTTGAGCCAGTGCTTCTGTCTTTCTAGGATAAGTTTGTGACCATAGGTTATGTAAATACAAATACATAGAAACAGTATTTTAATTACTTTTGTGGCTGAATGATGGAAATTTAGTGTGCACACAAACTGGATATTAAAAAGAAAAGCAAAACTTAATACTGGTCATAAAAGGTGACTATTTCTTTTGTACCCTGGTGGTATGGACTCCTGACTGTTTGATGATTTTATGTGGAAGATAATTTCTTCTCACAAAACTGGAGTTAGCCCTGAAAGAATTAATGACTGTCAGTTTATTAAGTTGAAACAGATTGCTAAGGGAAATTGTTTCACCATTATCAGTTAAAAAAACAACAAACCAACCTTCCCTTTCTAAGATACTATATTCTTAGAAGTTTTGGATTGTGGGACCTGATGTGTTTGAGAATAAATAAGAACAGGCATTGGCTTTCAAAAAATATGGATCTTTGCAGTCTAAAATTAGTTACTAGATTTGGAATTAACTTACCTCACATTTGACCAGTCTTCTGATCATCTTATAGACTACTTGTAAGCATTAAAAGAAGACTTTTTCTTATTAGAAAATATACTAAAAACCTTCATTGAAATAGGTGAACTGTTCTGTTTTGTTTTGTTTTTAAAGGGGCTGTAGAATGCCTGGATGGCTCATTCAGTTAAGCATTCTTTGGCTCAGGTCATAGTCCCAGGGTCCTGGGGTCAAGCTGTGTCTCAGACTCCCTGCTTGAGCCTGAGAGTCTGCTGCGAGTCTGCTTCTCCCCTGTCTCTCCGCTGCCGCCCCGCCCCCCAGCTTGTGCTCTCTTGCATGCTCAATCTCTCTCAAATACATAAATAAAATCTTAAAAAAAAAAAAGTAAAAGTCGGGGCCACTAGGGACACCTGGGTGGCATAGTCTCAGGTAAGTATCTAACTTTTGATTTTGGCTCGGGTCGTGATCTCAGAGTCACGAAATCAAGCCTGGCGTCAGGCTCTGCAGTCAGTGGGTAGTCTGCTTTTCTCTCCCACACCCCACATGCTTTCTTTCTAAAATAAACAAATCTTTTTAAAAAGGGGGGGCTACTGATACACGGTTTAGGGCAAATTGGTCATTAAGTGTAGGTTCTAGATAGTAATCAACATAGTTTTATGAAGAGCTGATTACAAGTGAACTAAGATTATTCTCCTGAAACAGTGACTTTGGTAGCTGAAGAAGGAACAAGAGAAGCATAGGTGGATTTAAATACAGCTTTTATTTTATGAAGTAGTCATATTGGTATTGTGATAGTTGGGAAATTTTTAAAAGTTGTATAATGTGGAAGCTACTGGTTACAAAAATACTGCTAACCATTTTGCAGACAGGCATTTAGTAAATAGTTCTGTTTCTTTAACTTCCTTTTCTGGACCAAGATTTGTAGATATAATTACTAATTTAAGTTATTAAGCATATTAAGTTCATAGATAATTTTTTAAATGGGCTGGGGTTAAGTACCTGAAAAACCAAGAATAGAAATCAAATTACTCAGAATGGTCTAAGGGAAAAAAGTACCTTCATCTTTATAGAAACAACAAAAAAGTGAGTAGTCACTTAGAAATGTTGAACCAGAACTAAGTAAAACAGAAAACAATATGGACTACAATTGAATGAATCATCCTAAAGTATGTTTATGTGTGTGTAAACACATGATACCATTTTATAATTATAAGACTTATAAAATGTTGAAGTGGTTGAAAAATATGTCTTTTTTAGAAAAATTTAAGTGTTACTCTAAAGAGGGATAAGCTAAAGGATGGCTAAACATTTCACATAGTTCGAAGTAATTTTTCTCAAAGATTTTATTTATTTATTTCACACACACACACACACACAGCACAGGCGAGGGGGAGCAGCAGGCAGGGGGAGAGGGTGAGGGAGAAGCAGGCTCCCCACTGAGCAGGGAGCCTGATATGGGGCTTGATCCCAGGACTCCATGTCATAGAGTTCAGAAGGCAGAAACTTAACCAACTGAGCCACCCAGGTGCTCTGGGTGAAGGTAATTCTAAAGGATGTTGCTCAGTTTTATTTTTCTGTATGCTCAGGAGATAGCTAAGGAAAACAAATTTAAATTATTAGATTGATGTTTTACACTAGTGTAAAGAACATTTGATAAACATCTAAAGTAGGTCACTAGGGGCACCTGGGTGGCTCAGTCAGTTAGGCGGCTGCCTTAGGCTCAGGTCGTGATCCCAAGGGTCCTGGAATGGAGGCCCACATCTGGCTCCCTGCTCTGCAGAGAGCCTGCTTCTTCTCTCTCTCTCTGCCTGCTGCTCTGTCTACTTGTGCTCTCTATCTCTGTGTCAAATAAATAAATAAATAATATTTAAGTAGGCCGCTAAAGAAGACTATATACCTTGCTTTTTTTGGTGTCAGCTATGAGGATTAGATATTTTAATTATCTTAGAGATGTTAAATTAGTAATTATACAATATTGGATATAGAACTGTAGTTGCAATTCTTTAGGTTTATTGTTCAGGGTGGTGGTTGGAATTAGAGTCCTAGTCTCCTGACTTCCAGTTAATGATGGTGGGGTTACCTGTTCTTGGTTCAGAATTTTACTTTCATTCTGTTTATTTTTCAGTTTAGTGGTTTGTTAAGTCTATTGAGGCTTACTAGTTTTCTGTAACTCCTTAGTTGAACTAAACAAAAATTAAGTTTTTAGGATACTTGTACTCAGTAACTTAAAAAAGATATACAAGTAAATTTCAATAGCTTGTTACAGATTGACTTAGTATTTTAAGTCTGTACTGGTAAAAAAAGAGAAAAAGGCGATTATATTATTCAGTATAAGGTGAACCATATTGATGATAGAGTCATGTAAAGATTCCCAGGGCAAAGTTCTTTTCCACTGTTGAATCTTAGTGCCCATTTATGATAATGGTGGTGTTTCAGATCAATAAGGAAATTATTTATTGATCAATAAATGATATTGAGATTATTGATTATTCATTTGGAGAAGCATTCAGTTAATTTCCTACTTTTTACAATACCAAAAATGCATTTAAAATGATTAAAGAGCTTTTTTTCAATTAAAAAATTTTGTTATTAGAGTAAAAAACCCTTTTAACACAGTTTCAAGTATACAGTATAATATTGTTAACTGTCAGCAAGATGTTGTTATCAGATCTGAAGAACTTAACGCATCTTGCATAACTGAAACATTATACCCATTGAATAGCAACTCTTTATTTTCTTTTCCTCCCTAGCCCTTAGAAACCACTATCCTGACTCTACTTTTATGAGTTTGGTATTTTAGAGATCTCATGTAAGTGAAATCAGACAGTATTTGGTCAACTCTAAGTGACTTATTTCACTTAGGATAATGTCCTCCAAGTAAGAGCTCAATATTTTTAGAAAATCATAGAAGAAATTAGAAGAAAGTACTTTTTCCTCAGCATTGCCCCCCAAAAATTAGTCATTAAGGAAACATCAAGAAATTGACTACATGGGGTGCCTGGGTGACTCAGTTGGTTGAGCTCAGCTCAGGTCATGATCCTGGAGTTGCAGGATCAAGTCCCGCATCCACATCGCCCTCCTGCTCAACAGGGGACTGCTTCTCTGACCTTCCCCTCTCATGCTCGCCCTTTCATTCTCTCTCTCTCTCTCTCTCATATAATAAATAAATAAATAAATAAATAGGCCGCATAAGTGAAAAGTTCTGTGCGGTGAAGGGTGCTAGTGAAGGTTAAGGCAAGTAATAATCGACTGGAAAAAAATTTGCACTTTCTTAACCTACAAATTTAGTATCATGAGTTTCTATGAAAAATTATACATAAAATATTATTGAGCTGAATCTTCTTTCTTAAAAAGTACGGTTCATTCCATTCCATTCTCACTTCTATCCTCTCAGAAGCAGCAACTGTCATGAATTAGATATGAATTTATTCATTCTATTTTTATCTTTTTTAAAAAAATATTTCATTTGAGAGAGAGCGTGTGCATGCACAAGTTGGGGGAGGGCCAGAAGAAGAGAGAGAAGCAGACTCCCCACATAGCAGGGAGCCTGATGCAGGGCCCCATCCCACAACCCTGAGATCACGACCTGAGCCAAAGGCAGTTGCTTAATCAACTGAGCCACCCAGGCATCCCTATTCATTCCGTTTTTAAATACTTTTACATATTTGTGTGAATCTGTAAATCTGTAAATAGTTAATTGTAAGTTATTATGGTTGTTACTATGGGAAAGTAAAAGCTTGCCTTCAGGGTGTTTCAGTGCAGTAAACAGAAACATAAAATATTTTCTCTAAATGTTTAATGTGTAAGTGCCAAGTGAATGGTATAAATCATGAGTGCCTGGCACTCTAGAAATCTTTAAGTGATTGTTGAGTGAATTAATTAAATATAGAAGTATATAAAATTTAAAGGAAAAGTCTGTTCTGTTCTCTTCCCCTGACCTACCACTCTCCAGAGGTAACTCTTAACTGTGTATGTGTTTACTGTTGAGTTTTTCTTAATGTATGTGTATATAAATACACATACTTTATTAAAAAGAAACCACAGTATATGTATTAGTTTGTAAATTAAGTTTTGGGTTTTGCATAGATAATATCCTGGGCATTTTTCTGTGTCAGTATAAATCTAAAATTACCTTATTTATTTTTTATAGTTGCAGAATAGTTCATTACCTGAATGGACCATGATTTATGTTAAATGTATATCTATTGATTAATTTTCAGGTTCTTAATTTTTGCTACTATAGTATTGAAGTAAACATCTTTGTACAGATATCTTAACATTTATGTCACAATTTCGGTTTCATAGATGTGAGTTATTGTGTTAAAGGAATAGTTGCATTTTAAAGTCTGAAAAATGTTGCCAGATTTTTTTTTTAAAATAATCCCACTATTAATGTATGAGGTTAAATGTTACTGAATAAATGTATACACGAAATACTTAAGAGTGGAGGGGAAACTAGTCTGAGAGCTGAAATGGTTTGAAGACTTGCCAGAGAAAGTGAATGCTTAAACTAGATCTTGGAGAATGAGTATGTCACAGATAAAGAAAAGGGGAAAAAGGATATTCTTAGTAAGAGGAAATGGGCCAGACAGAGAACATGGAAGAGATACCAGGACAGAATTTTAACTCCGTCATCGTACGCTGTTCATGTCACAGTTCCCTTTGTCTTGGTGTTTCTTTTCCAGAAAGAAGTTAAAGTTGAGTTAGGCACTCTCCTATTTCAAGGCTTTACCACTTGTAGAATAATCTAAATTCTTTAGTACAGATTCAAAGTCTATACTTCCCCTGCCATTTTTTTTTTTTTTGTATGAGTCTTCTTTTGACAGGCTAATCACAGATTGTTCTTGAATGAACCATATTTTGCAGTGCTCTCTCTCTCTCTCTCTCTTTTTTTTTGGCCCTGTTCCAAATTTTTTTTTTTTTTTAAGATTTTATTTATTTATTTGACAGAGAGAGGTGACAAGCAGGCAGAGAGGCAGGCAGAGAGAGAGGAGGAAGCAGGCTCCCCGCTAAGCGGAGAGCCCGATGCGGAGCTCGATCCCAGGACCCTGAGATCATGACCTGAGCTGAAGGCAGCGGCTTAACTCACTGAGCCACCCAGGCGCCCCGGCCCTGTTCCAAATTTTTAAACTCTGTGGTTCATTCAGTATTTAATCACCTGTTTTTGAGTTCCCATGCTTTTGTGGTAGCTACACATAAGTCAGGCTCAGGTGCTTACTGTCATTTACATTTATGTAATAAATAAATTTACATAAGCATAAAGATCCATTTATGCTTACTGTATGGAGGATTATCAGTAATCTTCAATGTCCTGAATGTTTTTTTTTTTTAATAATACAGTTGGCAGAGGCACCTGGGTGGCTCAGTGGGTTAAAGCCTCTGCCTTTGGCTCAGGTCATGATCTCAGGGTCCTGGGATCGAGCCCCGAATCTGGCTCTCTGCTCAGCAGGGAGCCTGCTTCCTCCTCTCTCTCTCTGCCTGCCTCTCTGCCTACTTGTGATCTCTGTGTGTCAAATAACTAAATAAAACCTTTTAATAAAATAATAATAATATAGTTGGCAGTGAGGTTTCTGAAAACTCACCAGAACCTCTTTTCCATATTAATAAATATCTGATATCAGTGTATGGACTTCTGATACATAAGTGATATGTAATTTATATATTAAGCATGACAAAATATTTTTGAAAGCACTTACGTAGCAATTAGGCAGCTTTATATCCATGGGAAGACAAGGAATTTTGGTAATAATAACTACTATTTAGTGGTTGTGATATTAATAGCAATCATTTATTGATTATTCTAGGTAGACAGTAAATTCATGCTTTATTTTTTTTTTTCCCAGCTGAGGATTTATTGGCGTAAATGCAACCATATAAAAACATAAGTTATGAAAAACACAGTCACGATGTGCCCCGCCCCAGCCCAGACCCCTAAAACTCCCTTCTGAGGGAGGAAAGGAGAGGAAGGGGGCGCCCCCAAACTGCCTAAGAACGCCGCAGCCCCTGGGCCCATGCAGGGCCGGCCCGGCCAGGGTGGGAGAAGCCGGGTTCATGCTTTATTTTTACAGCAACCCCCATCATGTAGATAATGTACCTTTTTTACATATGAGGACTTAAATTCAAGTAAAACAGCAGTTTCCATATTGATATTGCACATTACCAAACAATTATTTAGCAGGATAAATATAAAAGAGTCAACTTCTCAATGCTCCATAGTGAAATTTTAGAATATAATAAAGTTCTTTAAAATGATGAAAAAAACCAGAGTGCCTACACCAAAGTATCAGTTATACAGATGGTGTATTTTAGTAAAATGCTCTTTCCTCAAAATGTAGAGGCAGTACAGCTGTGTAACTTGATTTTTATACCCATTTAAACTATCAGTTCAGCAAGAATGAGGCCCAGAATGCGTATATACACAAAAATGAAGAGTTCATGGGCGCCTGGGTGGCTCAGTGGGTTAAGCCGCTGCCTTCGGCTCAGGTCATGATCTCAGGGTCCTGGGATCGAGTCCCGCATCGGGCTCTCTGCTCAGCGGGTAGCCTGCTTCCTCCTCTCTCTCTCTCTGCCTGCCTCTCTGCCTACTTGTGATCTCTGTCAAATAAATAAATCTTAAAAAAAAAAAAATTAAGAGTTCATCACCTGTAAAAACTTGGTGCAAGAACCAAAGGATATACTTGAGCAGGAAGAATAGTAAACTAGAGAGAGGGAGGAATTGGATAAACACATCATGAGTAAAGAATTGGCAAAATATGTTAATAAATCAAGACTATTGATTGTAAATATGTATAATATTTTTAAAGATAGAACCAAAATACTAGACAATTATAAGAAAGTTGGAAGAAAGGGGATTACATTGAGTCAAGAGTGCTACAATTCAGGGCACCTGGCTGGCTGAGTTGATAAAGGATACAACTCTTGATTTTGGGGTTGAGTTCAAGCCCCAGGTTGGATATAGAGATTATTTAAAAATAAAATCTTAAAAAAAGTGCTAGAATTATTTTTTCATAAGTACAGAAATACTGGAAATTCTAAGGCATATTATAAAAATAGCTATTTTTGTGTCACTGCAGCCAGACTATCTGGATGAAATCCTAGCTTATCCCTTACTAGCTGTGTGACATTAAGGTTACTACAACTTACTGTGCCTAAATTTTCTTATCTATAAATTGGATGACAATAATCCTCATAGTGTTATGGGGAGGATTAAATGCAATGCACATAAAGCCATTAGAACAGTACTCAGTACAGGAAAGCACTCAGTACATGTTTGCTGCTGCTGCTTTTATTTCTTTTACCTTAAGGGTAATCATGAAAAGAATAGAAATAAAATCTATGACTATAGAACAGCAGAACTCAAAAGAGTGAAGAAAGCTTACCCCTTAGTATGTTATCAAGATCAATTGGACTAATACTAACTTTTTATATTTTTTTGAGCACTTCCAACCACTTAAAAGCATTGGTATTATATTACTTTTATCTTAGAGATCTTCCAAAGAGCAGAAAGACTTTAGTTTTTAAAAAATTATTCTATGGGGGACCCTGAGTGGCTCAGTTGGTTAAATGTCTGCCTTCAGCTGAGGTCATGGTCTCAGGGTTCCTGGAATCAAGCATCGCATCTGGCTCCCTACTCAGTGGGGAGCCTGCTTCTTCCTCTCCCTATGTCTGATGTTCCCCTTACTTGTGCTCTCTCTCTGTCAAATAAATAAAATCTTTTAAAAAAAAATCATTCTATGTTGTATGAATCCATCAGGCACTTTTTGTAAATCTGGGGTACATTACGGAATCTCAGTGATCTTTTTGTGTATCTTGAAATACTTTGCTATTTCTTTTTTTTAATTATTTTAAGATCTTATTTATTTATTTGACAGATCACAAGTAGGCAGAGAGGCAGGCAGAGAGAGAGAGGAGGAAGCAGGCTCCCCACTGAGCAGAGAGCCCAATGCAGGGCTCGATCCTGAGCCGAAGGCAGAGGCCTAACCCACTGAGCCACCCAGGCACCCCTACTTTGCTATTTCCAAGAGTTTTATCATTACCACCAATTATTTCCTGCTGTGTAAAAAATAAATAAATAAAAAGCAAGAATCATGGAATCCACTAAAAGGAAGATATAATAGTGAAATAGTAATTTTTCAGGTTTTCTTTTTTTATTGTACCTATTGCATCCTTCAAAAAAGGCATAAAAGAGGTTGAAAAACATACAGATAGGAAGATAAGTACAAGGTGAGGAGTAGCACTGTAGACCTGGGCTGTTCAGTATGGTAGCCACTTGTCACATGTGACTGTATTTAAATTAATTAAAATTCTTAGAATTTAAAATTCAGTTCCTCAGTCACATTAACCATGAAGTGGTTATATAGAGGGAATGTAGCATTTCACTGTGACTACCATATTGGGCTACAAAGCATAGAACATTTTCATCACTGCAGAAAATTCTTAAGAGGAAAAATTCATTGAGAAAATCCCTGCTGAGCAAGGCCCCCCATTGGGACTTGATCCCAGAACCCTGGGTTCTTGACCTGAGACAAAGGCAGGCACTTAACCAGCTGAGCCACCCAGGCACCCGAAAAATAACATTTTCAAAACAAGTAATAGGGTAGCACTTTTATATTTTTGTAAATCTTATGTCTCCCCCAAAGTTTGTTGAAAGTTCATATATTAGAATCTAATCCCCAGTGTGATTGTATTGGAGGTGGGGCCTTTGGAAGCTGATTAGGTCATAAGAGTAGAGCCCTCTTGAATAGCTAGCCTTTTCCCACCATGTTAGAATACTAGAAGAGATCAGTCATTTGTAGCCTGGAAAAGGGCCTTCACCAGAACCTACCCATGCTCATGTTATGATCTTGGACTTCCAGCTTACAGAACTGTGCAAAATAAATTCTGTAGTTGATAAGTCACTCAGTTTGTTTTGTTATAGCAGCTTAAATTGACTAAGACGCATGGCATCTCACTTCCCTCAGAGCAAGTGATCTAAAAGGGACCAAACTAGAAAGCCACTATGCTTTTTACGACCTCTTTGAGAGAAATTTCTAGTCATTAGAGGCAAGTCCCTACTAAGTCTGGCCAGTATTTAGGGGAAGAGAATAAGGCTTTACTCATGAAGACAGAAGTATCAAAGAGTTTGTGGACTTTCTAAAAACTACTACACTGGATATGCTAAACGTTAATAGTAGTATAGACACTGTAACCTTTCCAGATCTCAGTCTAGTAGTGCTTAAGAATATAAACACCCTATAGTCTAGTAATTTCATTTCTAGATTTGTCTCTCAAGGTCTTTGTAAGAATTTCATAGGGGATATGTACATGGATGTTTACTGCAGTATTGTTTGTAGCAGCAGAAGTTGGAGGCAGTCTGGTTGTCTCATACTAGTCTGAGTGTAGATGGGTAAAATTTGTGATTGCACATTGTATTAGTGTCCTAGAGCTGCCCTAACCAAGTATCACAAACTGGATGGCTTAAAACAACAGAAATTTATTCTCTCATAGTTCTGAAGGCTAGAAGTCCAAAATCAGGGCGTGAGCAGGGCCATGTTCCCTCTGAGACTCTGGGTAGAATCCTTCCTTGCCTGTTCCTAGATCATGGTGGTGGCTCTTAACCCTTGGATTACCCCTGTATCGATCCAGTCTTTGCCTCAGTTGTCATATGGCATTCTCCCTATGGCTCTTCACATTGTGTTTTGCTCTTACAAGGACATCAGTTATAATGGATTAGAGCCCACCCTAATGACCTCATTTTAACCTGATTATATCTACAGACTATTTCCAAATAAGGTCGCACTTACTGGGTCACTGCCTACCAGTGGTTAGGACTTCAGCATATCCTTGAGGGATACAATTCATACACACATGAACTAATATGCAACAGTTAGAAGCAACAAATTAAATGTACACATGCACATAGTATATAGCAGGAAATGCAAGAAAGAGAATGATGTGGTAGTAACAGTAACATTTATATAAATGAAAAATCAGTGTGTTAGAGTTTTTCAGAGAAACAAACCAATAGGATGGAGATAATATATATATAAATAGGTTGGGAGAGCGATACTGAGAGATTGAGAGATATTATGAGGAACTGGTTCACATGATTATAGAGGCTGGCAAGTCAAAATCTGCAGTGTGGGCCGGCAGAGTGGAGACCTAGGATAGCTGATGGTGCAGATGAGTCCAAAGACAGTCTGCTAGAGGATTTCCTCTTGCTTGGCGAAGCTCTTTTTGTTCTTATCAAACCTTCAGCTGATTGAGGTCAACCCACATTATGGAGGGCAATCTCCTTACTCAGAGTTCACCAGTTTAGTATTAAACTTGTCCAAAGCATCCTCCAAGTTGACACATAAAATTAAACATCACGAGCCCACCCCTTGTCAAACTGACACCCAGAGACCTCTCCTTAAACATAGAGTCCACATAGATAATAACAAGGCCATACTTCTACCTAACATACAAGTATCCTGTGTACAACCCAAAACATCCCAAATCTTTCACCAGAGAGGATGCAGAGTCCTTGATGTTTATTTAACTCTTCTCTTTGATATCCCATAACTTAAATATTGTGATGTTATTTTTATATGTACTTTATAAATTATGATAAATATAATGTAAAGTATTAGGATATGTATCTTATATTGAATGGTAAGGAAATAAAAGAAGAAAAAGATACTTTATATATACAAACGTACACAGGCACAGAAATATATAAGGAAGAAATACTTATGACAGTTACAGTCCTCATTTCTGAAACTGGTTCCGCAGTTACAGCTTGCATTTATGACTACTATTGTCCAGTACCCATTTTATATTACTTTTTCCTTTAGCAAGAAACTCAGCTGGTCATCGTTCTTGGTACAGTGACCCAAACCTTCATTCTTGAAAGGTCTGAGCCATTAGTAGTCTTGCCTTAACTGGGTTGTAGTTGTCCATTGATTTTAATTACAGGGCATGGTAACATGGAGAGATGCCCTTGAGGGCCTCCTATTCTGCAGACATACTCTTCATTGTGGAGTGGCAGTCCAGATTTCCCTTGGTCCATCCATCCAAACATAGTACCCCCCTCTTTGATTGGTTTATTCAGGAGCATGAAGTGTCCAGAATGTCCAGGTGGCAGTTTAACTTCCATTTAGTTCAGTGGGATCATTGTTGGGTCTTGTGGATATGGAATGGAAGCATTCCTTCATTTGGAGCTAAGACCTCTAGACCACTAGTAGAGCATAACGTCTTGGAGACAGAAAGCAAAAATTTTGTAGGTGGGTCACTAGGAGTAATAGTGGTGCCACTTCCATTTCTACCCCTTGATTCCTGGAATGTGCATCCTGTCTATGAGACAAATGTCACCGTGTATCAGATAGTGGTATTCCTGGAGAATCTGGCCCCAGTCGTGCAAGATAATTGCCATCAGGCTGGTGATACTGTAACTGAGTCTTCAAAAGGCCATTTCATCATTCTGTCAAGCCATTTGCTTCGGAATGCTAGGGCACATGATGAGACCAGTGGATTCTACCAGCATGGGCCCATTGCTGTACTTTGGATGGAGTTAATTCCCTTGATCAGAAGCAGTGCTATAACCATGAGCATGGATAAAGCATTCTGTAAGTCCACAGATAGCAGTTTAGATAGAAACTTTGCATTCAGGGAAGGCAAATCCACATCCAGAATAAGAATCTATTCCAATTAAGAACAAATGCTGCGCCTTACATGATGAAAGCAGGTCCCAATATAATCCGTCTGCTACCAAGCTGATACCCCAGGGAATGGTGCCATATAAGAGATTCAGTGTTGGTCTCTGCTGCTGGCAGATTGCGAACGTAGCAATGGCTGTAACCAGGCCTGCCTTGGTGGGTCGAAATCCCAGGTCTTGAGTCCATGTATAACCTCCCATCCTTATTACCCCAGCCACTTTGTTCATGAGCCCACTGGGGACCATGGGAAAAGAGATGGGTGAGAAAAGAGACTGACTGTTACCCACAGAACAAGTCATGTTGGCCACTTGATTATTCAGCTGTTTTTCTGCTGAGGTTGCCCTTTGGTGGACTTTGACTTGAGACGCAAAGATCTTAATGTTTTCATCCATTCAGTGAGGTCTATGCACATACCTCTTTTCCAGACTCACTGGTCACCGGTTTTCCAATTGTGTTCCTTCCAAGTCACTAACCATCTAGCCAAACCATGGACAACAGCCCATGAATTGGTATTTAATCACATGTCTGGCCATTTTTCCTTTCAAGCAAAATGAACAACCTGGTGCCCTGTGCTAAGTTCTGCCCCCGAGGAAGATTTCCCTTTACCACTGTTTTTCAGGGATACCCCAGAAAGAAGCTGTAGTGTTGCAGCTCTCTGCCTTCAGGCACCATATCATGCAGAACCATCTGTAAACTAAGCTTGAGTTCTTTCTCTGTCAGCTGATGGGAGGGAACTCCCCAGAAGCTCTAGGTGCAGCCTGGGAGAGAGCAGGTAGTGTGGCAGGGGTAGGAACTTGGGCTCTTGGGCTACATCTTCATGGAACTTCTTGAACCATGAGGATGTGTTTGCGAACTCCATTTGATGATGGAGTGCTGCAGTGCAGGCTCAATTTGATGGCGCTGTGGGTCAGATAACACCCAGGTGGTGATAAGCAGCTCAGGTCACGTGGGAACTTGATGTAACCCATGATTAAGTGTTTTGTCTCGGCTAAGGCCCAGTAGCAGGCCAAAAGCTGTTTCTTTTTTTTTTTTTTTTTCCAAAAGCTGTTTCTTAAAAAGAGAGGAGTTGGGACGCCTGGATAGCTCAGTTGGTTAAGCAGCTGCCTTCGGCTCAGGTCATGATCCCAGTGTCCTGGGATCGAGTCCCACATCGGGCTCCTTGCTCGACAGGGAGCCTGCTTCTCCTTCTGCCTCTGCCTGCCATTCTGTCTGCCTGTGCTCACTCGCTCCCTCTCTCTCTCTGATAAATAAGTAAAATCTTTAAAAAAAAAAAAAAAAAAAAGAGAGAGAGAGAGGAGTTATCTGCACGGGATGGCAGGGCTTCACTCCAAATACCTGAAGTCCTGCGCTGCCATTTTCCTCCTACAGGAACTTGGAAAAGGTCCCATACATCATCCTTGTCTGCCATTGACACTTCCTGTACTGCTACATCTCCTGGATCACATAGTGCAAGTCAGAGCATTTTGGACCTATTGTAGAGCCGCCAGAGCATTTTGGACCTATTGTAGAGCCACCTTCTGCTCTAAGCCCCACTCAAAACTAGCACCTTTTCGGATCACTGAGTAAACAGGCCAGAGTAACACACCCAAATGAGAAAGGAATGTGTTGCCTCCAAAATCAGAAGAGGCCCACTAGGCCCGGTTGTTTGCCTTTTAATTGTAGGAGGTCAGATGCAACAGCTTATTACTCACCTTAGACAGGATATCTCAAAATGCCTCACATCACTAGACCCATAGAAATTTCATAGAAGTTAAAGGCCCCTGAACTTCTACCAGATTTATTTCCCATCTCCAGGTGTGTAAATGTCTTAGAATTAAGTCTGGTAGTTGCCACTTCTTGCTCTGTAAAGTGTGATCAATGTGGTATCAGTGTGGTATCTTGTGAAAGGGAAAGGTGATCAAGAATGCTCATCACACAATATATACAAACTAATGCTTGTTTTGTGATAAAGATTAAACATTTCAGAATAGTTGTCTTTGTATAAGCAGGAGAATGAAAATAAGTAAAACCAATACAAGAATTTTAAATATGCAAATTAAGTCTCCCAGAAACTAGGATCAAAAGACCAAAAATACGGAATATGGTCAAGAAAAAGAGAAATAGTAGAAGAGTAAAGTAGAATTGTTAGTCTGGGACACCCACCTCTAAAATATTAGGAAGAAAAAGAAAATTGAGAGGAAGAAATTCAAACATGTATTTCAAGAAAATTTCTCAAAAATAAAGGACTGGAATTTGCAAATTAGAAGGGTCCACCACACATTCATGAGAGGGAATGATAAAAGGCCTGTATTGTAGTATATCATAATGAAATTTCAGGACATCCAGGAATAAAGAGAAAAACTTAAAAGCTTCTGGGAAAGAGGAGTCCCATACCGGTGAATATCACATAGGAGAATATCATCGGACTTCTCAAAAACAAAACTGAAAGACACTTGAGCATATGTCTTCACATTTATGAAGAAAAAAATTATTTCTGCCTTAGAATTCATTATTTAGGCACACTGTCAAAAAGTGTGAAATATAGGGGGGCCTGCCTGGGTGGCTCAGTGGGCTAAAGTCTCTGCCTTCGGCTCAGGTCATGATCCCAGGGTCCCTGCGTTGGGCTCTCTGCTCCAGTGGGGAGCCTGCTTCCCTTCCTCTCTCAGCCTACCTGTGATCTCTGTCTATCAAATAAATAAATAAAATCTTTTTTTTTTAAGTGTGAAATATAGAATAAAGTGTAATAGTTTTGATATACATGAAGAACTTAAAAAGCCAAAAATACAGAAAAGTAGACAAGTCTACATAGACATAGCTCACAGACTTAGGATACAGAAAATTAAACAAAACTGACTAGCTTTATTGAATAGAGATGGAACCCTGTATACACGCAAGCTCATGCTCATGAGTAGAACATATACCTTATTTTCAGGTATATAAAATTTAAGTTACAGAAGTTCAATCTGTATTAAGTCATAGTGGAAATTTTATCAGTTTTCATAGAATCAGTGTCATTTAGAGCTTGTTCTTGGACCTTATTGTAATTAAATGAGAAATCAGCAACAATGATGAGGTTAAAAATTACATTTAAACAACTTCTGAGAACTAACTGTAGTACTTAATGAGGTAAGAGAAAATACATTAGACATTATAGAGTACTAGAACTCTGACACAGAAACACTACATGTCAGAACTTACAGATTGTAACTAACATGAAGAGACATTTGTTGGCTTAAGAGAGTGATATTTTAAAAGATTGGATATAAAATAATTAAGTCTAATTAAGTCTTCAACCCTTGGAATAGTAAAATAACAAAAGAATAAAGCCAAACACAATAAAAATAAATATAAAGTAGAAATTAATGAAATGAAAGACAAATAATGGGATCAGTATAAAGACCTGTAGACCATAGGGGTACCTGGGTGGCTCAGTTGGTTAAATGTCTGCCTTCACCTCAGGTGATAATCTCAGGGTCCTAGGGTTGGGCCCTGCATTGAGCTCCCTATTCATCAGAGAGTCTGCTTTTCCCTCTCCTGCCCTTCCCCTCACCCTCCTCCCACTCGCTCAAATAAATAAATAAAATCTTAAAAAAAAAAAAAAAAGGGGGCGCCTGGGTGGCTCAGTGGGTTAAGCCGCTGCCTTTGGCTCAGGTCATGATCTCAGAGTCCTGGGATCGAGTCCCGCATCGAGCTCTCTGCTCAGCGGGGCGCCTGCTTCCCTCTCTCTCTCTGCCTGCCTCTCTGCCTACTTGTGATTTCTCTCTGTCAAATAAATAAATAAAATCTTTAAAAAAAAAAAAAAACAGTAGATGTTAGAAAAAGAATTTTATGAATCCTAAGGTAACTCCATGAATACTTTGTCAATAAATTTGAATCTTAGATGGCATAGTTTTTTAGAAGAATGTAATTTGCCAAAATTAACCTTAGAAATACATAACACTAATAAGTTAATCACCAATAACACTCAGTAGAAAACAAAGAACAAATTTATATGTACCAGCTTCCTCACTAAAGGTAAACCAAACCTCAAAATTTTAGTTACAGAGAAAAAAAAGTTCTCCATTTTATAAGACTAATCATTCAGCAAGTATTTGTAGAGCATTTATACTAGTATAATACAGTAGTGAAATAATATAAAAATATTTGATACCTAAAGTAGCCAATGACAGTACAAGAAAGGATGTAACTTAATAATTTTATGAATAAGGATGCAAAAACTTAAAACATTAGCAAATTAAACCCAGCTTATGTTAATGAAGGAAAATATCATAATCAAGTGGGGTTAATCCCAGAAATGCAAAATTGATTTAATACTAAACCTCCTTTTTTGTTTTTTAAATATTTTTTTATCTCTTTGACAGAGTACAAATAGGCAGAGCAGCAGGCAGAGGGAGAGGGAGAAGCAGGCTCTGACACAGGGCTGGATTCCAGGACCCTGGGATCATAACCTGAGCTAAAGGCAGCCATTTAACCCACTGAGCCACCCAGGTGCCCTTGGAAAACCTCTTAATGTATAACTTGTCACTTTCAGTATGTTAAAGAAGGAAAAAGTAGTCAGTATATTCTTTGAGCAGATATCGAGCATCTGCCATACGTATTACCGAGAACTAGGCATTAATGGTACACGGTTTAGCCATGTACAAACCAGAGTCCTGTTTGGATGGAGTTTACAGTCTAAGACAAATGGTAAGTAATATTAGGTGATATGATAAATGCTATGAAGACATATAAATCAAATAAAAGGAACAGTGATAATTACTGATAACCTTTCCCAAATTAAATATAAACCCTCTTTTTTTTTTTTTTTTCTTTTTCTTTTGGAAGTGTTTTAATTTATTCATTAGAGCAAGTGAGGGCAGGAGGAGAGGGTCTTGGGGGAGGAAGAAGCAGACTTCCCCCTGAGCAGGGAACCTAATGCAGGCTGGATCCTAAGACCCTGGGATCATGACCTTAGGGGAAGGCAGACACTTAACTGCTTAACCAGCTGAGCCACTTAGGCGACCCCCACCCTTGGTCTTCTCTTTTTTGCATCTTTGTTCTTTGTTTGCCATTTACATTTCTCTGAACGCTGTAAAATAATCAAATATTCCTTATGGAAAATAAGATGACACCTGCTAAAATTGAGTGATTGGCTAGCAAGATCTGGCTTGTGATAACTCAGTCTTTATCAGTTGAAGTTTAAAAATTTGAAATCTGTCTGAGTGATAACAGCAGAATATAAACATTTACAGTATATAGCATATTTATAATCTAATACAATTATATAATTTATAATAAAATGTATGGAGTAAATATAAATATATGGAAGGTGTTTCTTAGTAAAAACTTGAAATTCAGAGAATGCCCATATACATAATTTTTTTCTACATAGAACTTTTATCTCTCATAAAAGGACTAAAGGGAGAAAAGCTGTTTCCATAGGCTTATTAATTATTATAGCACAGTATCTTCAGCATAACACTGAAGTTGTAATGAGCTGGGAGTTAAGTTTAATTTGAACAGTGCTAAATGAAGCAAAAGTCATATAGATCCAGATAAGCAATTTCATAAATGCTTCTCTATCAGTCATTATTAGGATGCACTGTGGAATGTCTATGGCTTTACAACAAATTTTTATTCCCGAAACAACCAAAGTCATGTCTGTTGGTGCTCCATAGTATAGCACTGTATATATGAAGGACAGTACTTCAGAAAAACTTAAAACTCTTTAGTTGGATTTGGAAGATGATCTTTGGGTATAAATCTTCTGGTTCTCTTTGTTTAATCCCTGCAAAAGAACTAAATTCTCATGCCTTGATTTCATTAAAATACTACTTTAACTAGGAGCTTCTGCTAAAAATGCTTGTAGTAATTTTTATATTTATGTATTTTATAAAAGTTCAAAAACAGAATTGTATAAGATATTTTAGGTCTCTTTCGACAGACTGCTAGTTTACTTCAAGATCCTTCCAATAAAATAAGGTCTTATTTTTTTGGCTAAGATGCCCGAGACAACAGTCAGGAATTGGGCAGCTTCACAAAAGATGTGTGCACAAAAGGGCTTTGACTTTGCCTAGCCCAGAGGTTTCAGATTTGTAGCCAGCAAACTGATCTGACCAACAGAATGTTTTGTTTTGCACAGTGCTCCTAAAAAATAAATTCAATTGTTATCCAGCATTTTAAATGTGAAATTTCACATTATCTTGATTCCTAGGTTTCTTTAACATTATGTATCATCTGATATCACTGGGTTGAATTCTAACATGGCAGCAGTTGGCCACGGTTTAGCACTGGGTGAAGATGAACCATATGAGGAACCATAAACTCTCCAATTGTCTGCATTCCCCCACCATTTCTTAATATTGAACTTCACTCATTTTCTTTACCTGTGACGTACATAACATTTAAGTTTGTGATGTTTGCTAACTTGACTATGTACAGGACCTTTTTTTTTTCTTATAAAGATTTTATTTATTTGTCAGAGCTCAAGCAGGGAGAGGGGTAGGCCGAGGAAGAATCAGGCTCCCTGCTGAGCAAGGATCCTGATGCGGGACTCCATGCCAGGACCCTGGGATCATGACCTGAGCCAAAGGCAGATGCTTGACCAGCTGAACCACCCAGGCATCTCTGTACAGAACCCTTTTAAAAGTTTTGTTGCTTCTGATTATGGCATGGGAAGCTAACACTGTTTAGGATAAATTAAATATCTTAAAAACTTTGAATTTGGGCTAGCATTGCCATCTCTCTTTCCCTGAACTGTAGTGTGTCTTTAGAAGAATATGTTTATGTGTGTATCTGTTTGTATAGATACAGATATATAGACATTGTTATCAATTCTTTATTTTAAAAAATTATTTATTAAAGCATTTGCTGTGGATTCTCCTAGACTCTGGTAGTGTCTATAAGAAGGATGTTGTGACTTCAGTGAGTTTTGTTATGGTCCTAATTTTGTTTAGTGATGATAGGACTATTTGAAGTAATAATTTTTCAAATCTGTTTCACTAAAAAACATTTGTTTAACCTCTTTCTGTGTCATTCGGCTGGGCACTTGGGGTAGTTATTTATACTGGTTACTAAATATTTTTGGCTCTCTTCCATCTGGCATTTCCTAACCTTCTGTCACTGGGCCATGTCAACAGTTCTGGCCAAAGAGTTGTGAATGGAAATGAGTGTGTCATTTCCAGGCCAGTCATTTAATTGCCAGTATGATCTCTTTCCTTCTGCTGCTGCCACTAACAGTGTTTCAGAGAATAGCTACTCCGTAGCGTGAGATCCAGAAGAGAAGGATTATAGAGAGCAGAGCTCTCAACCAACCAGTGATAGACATACAGTGAGGAAGAAATAAATCGTTGGTTTTTGTGGTTTTTGTTTTTGTGTTTGTTTTTTTGAGAGAGCTACATGCATATGAGCAGGCAGGCAGGGCATGGGGGAGCAGGGCAGGGTCAGAGGGAGAGAGAGAATCTAAAGCAGGCTCCATGCCTAGCAAAGAGCCTGACTCAGGGCTCTCTGATTTCACAATCCTGAGATCATGACCTGAGCAAAAATCAAGAGTTGGTCACTTAACCAGCTAAGCCACCCTGGCACCCCTAAATTTGTTCCTTTAAGCCAGAGATTTTTGGAGTTGTTCATTACTGCAGTTAGCCTTTCTGACTGATACCTACATTATAGCAATAAAGTGAAGAAAGAATGTAATTAACTTATTAAAGTAATTAAATGTAGCTATGCTAAACAAAATCTATAACCTGCAAGCTATTAGAAAATTTTTAGTCTTTACGGTAACTCTTATTTATTTATCAGTTGTGTCATCAAAGGCCTTAAGTCTTAGAAACTGCAACTTTGAAAGTACACACTAAAGATGCCAGAGATCACAAAACATTTTGCATACTCAGCACTATGTTGTGTACATAAAAATGGTCTGAAGATAATCAAGGCCTATCATGGTTAATCCTGCTTGTTATCAAAGAGGGGTGTGTGTGTGTGTATTTTTTTCTCCAGAGTAGCATGGAGCTGAAAAATTTTAAGCAAACTTGCAGAATTAGGTTATAGATATTTGTGATATAACATAATTTTGTGATGTAATTTTAGAGCTGGAAGAATCCTTAGATATCATGTAATACAACACCCATTGTTTATGGGGTTATATATTATAAACGTATTTGACATAAAGAACATATTTGGATTATCTACTTTTACTTTATTTTTAGCTCTTAAAATACCATTTGAGAAATCCCAGGTAATCCCTTTCCCAGCTAAAATTTTTCTTAGCACTCTGCTGACATTTGTATTCTTTTTGCTTCCTCATTTCTTTCTTCATTATATTTAATCCTCACGGTAATTCTAAGAGGTAAATTGTTTTTTGCCATTTTACAGTTGTGGAGACTGAGACTTAAGTGAGGTAATGTGCCCACGATCATACGGCTAAGTAGCAGAGCTGGGATTTGAACAAGTTCTGTTGACTCTAATAGTCTATGTTGTTTCCACTAATGTCTTTTTTTTTTTTTTTAAGATTTTATTTATTTAAAAAAAATTTTTTTAAAGATTTTATTTATTTATTTGAAAGACAGAGATTACAAGTAGGCTGAGAGGCAGGCAGAGAGAGAGAAGGAGGAAGCAGGCTCCCTGCCAAGCAGAGAGCCCGACGCAGGGCTCGATTAAAAATTTTTTTGAGAGAGAGGGCAAGAACACGACAATGGGGAGGGCAGAGGAAGAAGCAGACTTTCCACTGAGCAGGGAGCCCAATGCAGGCCTGGATCCCAGGACCCCGGGATCGTGACCTGAGCTGAGGGCAGATGCCTAACTGAGCCCTCAGTTGGCCTCCACCAATATCTTAAATGTATTTAAGATTTTTTTTTTTTAAAGATTTTATTTATTTATTTGACAGAAATCACAAGTAGACGGAGAGGCAGGCAGAGAGAGAGAGAGAGGGAAGCAGGCTCCCTGCTGAGCAGAGAGCCCGATGCAGGACTCGATCCCAGGACCCTGAGATCATGACCTGAGCCGAAGGCAGTGGCTTAACCCACTGAGCCACCCAGGCGCCCCTGTATTTAAGATTTTTGTACAAATGTACAGAATGTTGTACTTTGTGTGACTGTTAATTAAAATCAAATTTGTCAGAGTGACAGGAAACCCAAGGCAACAGTTGTCTAAAAAGTTAAAAGTTTATTCCTTGCTATCGTGATTAAAGTCTGGGGTTTAAGGCTCCACTACGACATTATGGACCTAGGCTTCTGTTTTATTTATACCACTGTCCTTAAACACATGATGTTCATGCTTCAGAATACCTCCTCATGTTCCAACATTCTACCTACCGGGAAACAGAAAGTGTGAAGGTCCCTCTTCCTTCTTTTTAGAACACATCTCAAGAGTTGGATAGGACACGTCTGCTCATGTCACATTGGCTAAAATAAGTTAGATGGCCAACTCTGCAGTAAGGGAGGCTGAGAAATACGGGCTGTGTTCTAGATGGTCATCTACTCCACTATAAATCTAGGGTGTGTCATAGACAAGGTGACTAGATTTGGGGTAATTAGCAGTTTCTCTCACAATGATGTAATCAGTTTTTGTTTCAGATTGTTTATTCATAGGTATTTATTGAGTACTTATTATGTACCAAACACTGTGATTCATAAATATATATGATAGTAAACTGTATTAGTTCTGATATTCATTTACATAAATGAATATAAAATAGGTTACAATAAATAGGTTACAATAAAGGTTACAATAAAGAGTACCCAAATGTTTTCGTTGTACATATATATAAAAAACAAAACAAAACAAAACATCATACACCCAGCTTTGGGTTCATCTTCATGCTCCAATAAAACATGGTATATTTCTTCAGAGTCAGCCAATAGCTTTGAAAGTTTCGTACCACAACCCCAAAATACTAGCTCTAATGTAAACTGTGAAACTTTTTTTTTTTAAAGATTTTATTTATTTATTTGAGAGAGCGAGATCACAAGCAGGCAGAGAGAGAGAGAGAGAGGGAAGCAGGCTCCCTGCTGAGCAGAGAGCCCGAAGCGGGACTCGATCCCAGGACCCCGAGATCATGACCCGAGCCGAAGGCAGCGGCTTAACCCACTGAGCCACCCAGGCGCCCCTAAACTGTGAAACTTTTGAAATAAAATTGAAACTTGGGTACTACATAAATTAGGATCTGTCATCAGGCTTCCTGCTCAACAGGGAGTCTGCTTCTCCCTCTCTGCCCCTCTGCCTGTTTGTTCTTTCTCAAATAAAGAGATAAAATCTTTAAAAAAAAAAATTGTGGAAATGAAAGTATATTCTCATTTAATTCTGTTCTTTATTAGCCTTAAAGCAGAACACCTATAAAATCAGCTAGTGATTATTCTTGACCAAAAAAAAATGTATAAAAAGAATTTTCATTTAATAATTAGCTCATTAGCGGGGCACCTGGGTGGCTCAGTGGGTTAAAGCCTCTGCCTTCAGCTTAGGTCATGATTCCAGGGTCCTGGGATAGAGCCCCGCATCGGGTTTTCTGCTCAGCAGGAAGCCTGCTCCCCCCCACCCCCCTCCCACCCCTCCTGCCTCTCTGCCTACTTGTGATCTCTGTCTGTCAAATAAATAAATAAAAGCTTTAAAAAAAAATTAGCTCATTAGCTTTCCTCTTGTACTGACAAATCTGTAGCATTTTAAACTTCAAACAGTTTCATTTTGAGCTCGTTTGCCAAGAGTGTTTGGTTTTATTTTCTATATTGAAGTAGATTTCAAGGCGGGGTGGGGGTGGGGACATTGTATTTGAAGTTAATGTAAGTCTTTGGACTAACTGCTATAGATTTGTGTTAGTTATTAAATGGTATTGGTAGACTTAGTGCTGTGATAATCACTATAGGTAGGTTTGGATTCTTACGGTTGCCTTTTCTTCAGTTCTTGACATGACTCCACTTTAATTCCTTTTGAATTTCTGATTGTTACTTCTATAACCCTGTGCCTTTCAGCCTTGGTCGTATATCATGAACAGTAGGGCTTTTTCAGAATTCAGAATGCTTTTGAATGTAATGTAAATCTCATTCAAACTGGCTTAAACAATGAGAAAATTTACCTCACATGACAGGCTTTGTCTAAAGTTCTCAAGGACCTAGGATGGCTGTCTGCCATAAAAAATGCAGCATTTATCTACTATAAGAAAAGAGAAGGACCTCTCTTATCCAGAAGCCAAAAAAGCAAGCTACTTCTTGTATCTCACTGGGCCAAATTGGCTTAGGCCTGCTCATCCTTGAGGAGTATGGAATTACCATAAATAACCAGACTTTTGTGGTGGAAGGGATGTTATGAAGTCAGTCAGTGTCCACAGTGAGTGAATTGTGGATATATTTATTTTTACAATTGCTACAGGTGATTTAGTACCTAACTAATTTTGAGCACTGCTACACTTCCTAGTTTAAAAAATAATAAGGGAGGGGAAAAAACCTAATCATTTTTTCCATTTTCCAGTGGAACGAAGGATAGTTTGGTATAATTTTTTTTTAAAGATTTTATTTATTTATTTGACAGAGAGAGATTACAAGTAGGCAGAGAGGCAGGCAGAGAGAGAGAGAGGAGGAAGCAGGCTCCCTGCTGAGCAGAGAACCCGATGCGGGACTCGATCCCAGGACCCTGAGATCATGACCTGAGCCGAAGGCAGTGGCTTAACCCACTGAGCCACCCAGGCGCCCTAGTTTGGTATAATTTATCTTGGTTTCTGTTGAAGAGTCTGGGTTTGGTTAGCCTTAGGCTCTAGGGTAAAGTAATTATTAATTGGGGATTAGAGTGGAAAATGTATATTCATAATTGTCATTTAAATTTATTAACTGAAATACACAATTTAAAAAAGATTTTTAATTTATCTAATAGAGAATGAGAGAGAACGAGCATGAGAGGCGGGAAGGTCAGAGGGAGAAGTAGACCCCAGCTGAGCAGGGAGCCCTATGCTGAAGGCAGTCGCTCAAGCAGCTGAGTCACCCAGGTGCCTGGAATATACAATTCTAATGTGGGGACTGTTGTTAAAGATCCTTTGGCGGTGTGCTCTCTGACAAATGAGTTAACCACTCAGAGCACAATGATAAGTATGTTAACTTTTTGGAATAAAGCTGCCCAACAATCCTCATTTATCTTAATGCTAAGAGGCAGAAGCAATAAAGACTTTGAGCAGCATCGTTCAAATACTCATGTACTTTATTCTCAGAAAAGTTTCCTTAAACTCCTGATCAGTGCCTGTTTGCTCTTACTGTTAAATATGTCCAGGGGCTTCTGGGTGGCTAGTCATTAGGCATCTGCCTTGGGCTCAGGTCATGATCCCAGGGTCCTGGAATCGAGCCCCAAGTCAGGCTCCCTGCTCAGTGAGAAGCCTGCTTCTCCCTCTCCCACACATCCTGCTTGTGTTCCCTCCTCCACTGCCTTGCGCTCTATCTCTGTCAAATAAATAAATTAATAATTTTTAAAAATAAGTATGTCCAGCAAGCTATTATTTTGGTTTAATCAGAAAAAATAGAAGTCTATGCTTAGTCTCATATTTTGGAAGAAGTGACAGAAGAGAAGACAGCAAGAAGGGGGGGGGGAATCTATAAACTACAGGAGTAACATAAGAAACCCACCAGTTAGGCCAACTTATTCTAGAAAATCACTTTGTACTAATTGGGTCCTCAGGGTCTTATCATATTATAAAACAGTAGACTTACTTAATGATCCTAATGATTATTTCATAATTATCAAAGTTATTTTAAGGATATTCTTTTAAAAACAAAATAAGGTAACATACTTTAGAAGTATTTTCAATCAAAACGACTAAAATTCTGGGGATGCCTGGGTGCCTCAGTCGGTTAAGTGTCTGCTCAGGTCATGTTCCCAGGGTCCTCGGATCAAGTCCCACATGGGGCTCCTTGCTCAGCAGAGAGCCCTCTGCCTGCTGCTCCCCCTGCTTTTTAACAAAAAAGATAAGATCTTTTTTTAAAAAAAGATTTTTAAAAAATCATAAAATTAAAATTCTGTTTTCGTATTTAAAAAGGTATAACCCTAAGCTATCCTGAAGAAGCTATGAAGATAGTTTCTTTGAGGGCTACAGATAAGAAAAAAACAGTAAAGCTTTAGCTATTTGTATACAAAATATTGGACCAAAATCTTTTCTTGAGGTTTCATCCATTTATAAATTTATGAAAATGTGCTGCTTTTCGTCTGTGTAAATTATCCAGAGCCTGTTACTTTTAAATCTTGCCAAATTTCCCTCCCTGTCCCCTAGCCCCAATCAGAGCAAATTAATCTTAACCTAACCCAGACATCATGAAAGTGCATCACTGATGTTGATACAAGTTATTCTCCAAATCTCCAATTTACTTATTTATTTATTTTTATTTCTTTTCACCGTAACAGTATTCATTGTTTTTGCACCACACCCAGTGCTCCCAGTGCAATATGTGCCCTCCTCAATACCCACCACCTTGTTTTCCCAACCTCCCACCGCTCGCCTCTTCAAGACCCTCAGGTTGTTCTCAGAGTCCATAGTCTCTCATTCCAATTTATTTTTTAAAATATTTTAATATTTTAAATTCTGGATGATCTTAAGATGAGTGGATATATTTTGTTATGGTGGTATCACCCCTTACACATCTTAAAATTAAGAAGGGAAATACAGGGCACCTGGATGGCTCACTTGGTTAAGTGACTGCCTTCAGCTCAGGTCATGATCCCAGGGTCCTGGGATCAGGTCCCACATCGGGCTCCCCCCACTCTGTGGGGAGCCTGCTTCTCCCTCTCCTCTGCCTGCTACTTCCCATTTTGTGCTCCCTTTCTCTGTCAAATAAATAAATAAAATCTTTTTTTTTTTTTTAAGGGAAATAACATTTCCATGAAGAGGAGCTTTAAATTATCCATATTACTAATTAGTTGTTAGTGCCATTGTTTATTCCGTAATTCCTTTGTAAGAAGTATGGTTAAACTTTTTTTTTTTTAAGATTATTTATTTATTTATTTATTTATTTATTTATGGGAGAGAGAGAGAGAGAGAGCGCGAGCACACGCACCAGCATGAGAAGGGAGAAGATCAGAGGGAGAAGCAGACTCCCTGCAGAGCTGGGAGCTTGATGTGGGACTCCTGGGACTCTGGGATCAACCTGAGCTGAAGGCAGTCACTCAACCAGCTGAGCCACCCAGGTGTCCTGAAATATGGTTAAAGTTTTAGTAAAACCCAAAATACTTCCAATTCAGGTTTTTGTGTTTGATGCAGTCTTGTTTTTCATTAAGTAGTCATACTCTAGAACATTGTTATTGACATCAGTCCATGGGAGACCACATGAAAATCTGGATAGTCTGTAAATTTTTTAAAATATTCTTCAGTTCTAATATGAAGTTTTTTCCCTTTGGTTCTAGTTAATGGTTTATGTGACTCAAGGCAGTAGTGTAAAAAATAATAATAATAATATTTTGGCGCCATCTGCTGTTCTTTAATATATCATCTATTTTGGTAAAACTGGTAGGTAGATTTAAATATACATATTTTCTGTTCACCCATATAAAGCACAAAAATAATGGAGATTTTTTTTAAATCTGCTTGAGTTGCCTGATGATTCCTGTATGTCTGGTGCTGAGGCTATTTCCTTGGTAATTTTGGAAATAAGCTTATTGAAAAATATTTGTCAGAGGGGGAGATAAACCATAAGAGACTCTAAATCATAGGAGACAAACTGAGGTTTGCTGGAGGGGGCAGGTGGTGAGGGAATGGGGTAAATGAGTGATGGACATTTAGGAGATCATATGATGTAATGAGCACAGGGTATTACATAAGGCTGATGAATCACTGACCTCAATCTCTGAAACTAATAATACATGTTAGTTAACTGAATTTAAATAAAAATGAAAATTTAAAAAAAAAATTATGTACTCTTACCTCTGCCACTCTTCCATATTCATTCATTCAATGCGTCTGGGTTCCTGAAGACTTTTTCCTCTAGCTTCCTTTGTCTTCCTGTGAAAACTGTCTAAGACAGCCACACTGGACTTCTTACTTTTTTTTTTTTTTTAAGTGTCCTTTTCTGAAGACCCAGTTTTTCATCTTCAATATTCTGCCCATATTTTATCCTCAAGCCCAACTTCTGTCCATTCCATGAAATCTGTCCCTGTGATTCTGAGTTGCATTTACTTATATTTGCTTGTCTATAGTTTCTTCTATATAAATAATTTGCACTACAGAAATAGCATTTTATATTCATGGTCTCTAATCATCAGGACATGATCTGGTACCTTGGCACATTGAGAGGGAGAGAAGGAGTTTGTTCATTAATTGCTGTGTATTTCTTTTCTCTCCAAAGAAGTGGCATGTTCTCTGATGACTAGGGGAATTTATATACTGTTTATGTAGTTTTTAGGTAACAAATCTTTATGCAATACTGGATATGAAGACGTAGAAATCTGATGCCTTAATTTAAAAAACTATGTGCAGAGTAAAGATGAATGAGTCCTGAACAGTGAACTCTGAGTAAAGTTGACGAGTTTCTGTGCATAAGTAGCATGATATCGATTTTGACTGATCAGGTCTTTTGTTTTCAAGATTTTATTTATTTATTTGAGGGTGAGTGAGGGAGAACATGAGCTGGGGGAGAGGCAGATGGAGAGGGAAAAGCAGACTCCCTGCTGAGCAGGAAGTCCAACTTGGGGCTCTATACCAGGACCCTGAGATCATGACCTGAGCCAAAGGCCAACGCCCAACTGACTGAGCCACCCAGGGGCTCATAGCTGATCAAATCTTTTTCTACTATTCTCCTCAAATTTAAACATCGTTGATTTCTGCTGTGTTGGTTTACTAACAGCATTTCTGCCACACACCTCAACCCAATATAACTTTAAAACACATACTTAAAGCTTAATTTTACATTTCCTCGACTAAGAAGAATATTTGTAGACTCCCTCTTCTCAAAGATGAGGATGGCTACTCATGGTTCTTTCACCACTAAGCTGTTTTAGCTCTGCATTGTAATTCTCAATCTCAGTCTGCCTTGAGAACATATTTATCATATTGCTAGTAAGGTATTTTTCAGTGATCTGTACATAGGTTGATTGTAGATGTTGAAAAATAAGTGTTCATTTTCCTATGAATATGGGGATACTTCCTCTGTACCACCAAATAGGTGCTAGTTTCTTTTTTACCTCTGCTTAATACTTTTATTCCCAGACCTCTCAAGAGACCATTCCTGACTGTTGCAGTGGATTCTTCCTTATATTTCACCTGTTGCCTTTATCATGTCTTCAAGTTGTTCTAAGCTTCTTACTCTCTAACTTATTACTTTATCCTATGAAATTAGAAAATTCTATTTTCTGCAGCTTTTTGGAGTCTTACTCCAGTCTGTAGTTTCTTTAGGCCTACTTCACATCCTTTATCTTGGAATTTTTTCCCTTTGTTGGTTTTCTGTGATGACTTCATTAATTTATGGATCCTGTATCTTCTTTCTGTATTTACTCTTAAGTTTTTTTTTTTTTAAAGATTTTATTTATTCATTTGACAGAGATCACAAGTAGGCAGAGAGGCAGGCAAAGAGAGAGAGGGGGAAGCAGGCTCCCTGCTGAGCAGAGAGCCCGATGTGGGGCTCGATCCCAGGACCCTGAGATCATGACCTGAGCCGAAGGCAGTGGCTTAACCCACTGAGCCACCCAGGCGCCCCTACTCTTAAGTTTTGTTGAAATTTATCAAGTAACTTCCTAAGAAAGGTTATACAGGAGACTAACTTTGTAAGTCTTGGAATGTCTGGAAATTTCTTTATTCTACACCTTGGTTGGTGATTTGATGAGAAGACTCCCTTTTATTGATCTATAATGAATGTGATCGCTATCAGATCCACACATCATGATTGTCCTTTACTGTACTTGGATTTTTCAGAGTTAGAGCTTCTCTAAGGTTTTGAGAGAAGTTGACAGCTTTCTGTTGTAGCCTCTAACGTGCTTTTTGTAGGCAGTAGCTTCCTCTGCTTTGCTTCTGTAGTCAGTACTTTGTGTCTTCTAGAAGTCCATTGAAATCTCTTGTGTACTGAAGGCTTTATCCTTTTCCCTCTGTTGTAGTGCTTTATATCTTTGTTTCCTTACTAATAATGTTGAGGAGTTTTGGAGGTAAAATGAGTCTACCTACTCTGCCATTTTCCCCCAGTTCTTTATTTTTAAAAGTTTAAAGTTGATGGGGCACCTGGGTGGCTCAGTCAATTGAATGTCCCGTTTTTCGTTTCAGTTTAGATCATGATCTCAGCACACTGAGATTGAGCCCTGTGTGGAGCTGTGAGCGCAGTCCGGTTGAGACCCTCTCCCTTTCCCTCTTTGCCTCCCCCTGCTCACTCCAACGCATGCGTGCACTCTCTCTCCCTCCCTCTCTCTCTCTAAAATAATTAATTAAAGCTTTTTTTTTTTTTTTGAAAGTTTGAAATTGGAGCTCCTGGGTGGTTCAGTTGGTTAAGCCTCTACTTCAGCTCAGGTCCTGATCTCAGGGTCAGGGGATGGAGCCTCACATAAGTCTCCCTGCTCAGCGGGGAGCCTGCTTCTCCCTCTCCCTGCCACTCTACTTGTGCACACCCATGCTCCCTCTCTCTTTCCCTCTCTCTCTCTCTCTGTGTTGCATAAAATCTTTCTTTAAAAAAGTTTAAAGTTGGAGCGCCTGGGTGGCTCAGCGGATTAGAGCCTCTGCCTTCAGCTCAGGTCAATGATCCCAGGGTCCTAGGATCAACAGGCATCAGGCTCTCTGCTCAGCAGGGAGCCTGCTTCCTCTCTCTGCCTGCCTCTCTGCCTATTTGTGATCTCTGTTAAATAAAAAATCTTAAAAAACGTTTAAAGTTGACATATATTAAGAAAGTTTCTTGAACATTAAATCCCTATTGATAATATAGTGATTTTACTGTGGCAGAAAATGATTCCTGATTCCATGTTGTGTTTCTAAATAATAGCAGTATGTATACATACAGCTTTCTATTGGATAATGGCAAAAACTTTAGCAGAGAAGAGTAACTGAGCGGTGATTTGGGGGAGTTTTTTTTTTGTTTTTTCCTCTTCTTTACTACTACCACCTTAATCCAGGGCTTTCTGGCTTATTGCCATTATTGAAGGAGTCTTTTTATCCTGGTTTCTCCTATGCACAATGCTGCCTAAGCCACCTCTTATCAAAAGGCTTATTAATGTTACAACCCTTTTTGAAAATTTTTTCTTTTTTTTTTTTTTCTTAACCAGAATAAAGAGCATTTCCTTTACTCTTGGCTTTCAGGACTTGTCTTTGTGTGGCCCCAGTGATTCTCAGAAATGTGACTTCTGACCCAACAGTAGCAACATCCCTTGAAACTTGTTGGCTATGTAGATTCTTATACCCCTTCTCCCATTTCTGATTCAGAAACACTGGGAGTGGACCTCAGCTTTAATAAGGTTAAATTAATTGTGCTTTAATAAGATCTCCACATGATTCTGATCTGTACTGAAATTCGAAGACTGCTGATCTAAGCCCATCCCTCTTAGTTTGCAGGCAAAGAATTTAGATATACAGAAGTTAATTCGTTTGCCCAAAGGGTTCTGACTAGTTTTCTTTCTAATGCTCAACACTTGATTTGACTTTTTATAAGTTGCAATTAAAGCAATATGAGGTGGGAATGTTGGGGAAGGCTTTATAGATAGAAAACATGGGACTTGCCAGAACACTGAACTATAATGTAAGTAGAGAGAAAATAGATACTGTAAGCAGGAAGACCACAGTGAGTAAAGGCACATATAGATATAAATACATATATAAAGAGAATAGACTAAGTTGGACTAATAGTCAGTAGGTATTCTTTATAGGAGTATAGAGATAATATATGTAAAATAATGATCACACTACCTGCCACATTGATAAAATGTTAGCTACACTTTATTAGTGTTGTTGGCTGGTGGTGTTGGTTGCATTGTTGATGTTGTTGTTGGAGGGGCAGTATAGAACAGAAGACTGGATAAATTTTTATCTTGAAACAATTCACAAAAATGGCCAGGGGAAAAAAGTGGGAACTTTAATAATAGGGAACTGGTTAAATATAACAAGGGACTAATTAAATAAGTAATGGAAGGTTTATGTTCTATAACCATTGAAAATCATGTTTCAGGAAATTTCATGACCTATATCATAAACATATTTTGTATTCATGATGCAATGAAAAACAAGGTACAAAGCAGTATGTACAGTATTTCAATTTAATTATATGATTTGTACAGAGAAAAATAACTAGAAGAGTCCTAAAATCTTAATGGGAATAAACTCTGAGTGATGGGATTTTCAGTAACTCTTTTTCCTTTAGTGTTTTTCTTCAGATTTTCTAAGGACATATTTTTATAATTAGAAAAAAATCAGTGTGGAGAATAACTTCAGTTGTGGCAGAATTGTAGGAATAGTTTTTATAGCCTCCCAAAATGACTGTTGTTACCTTAAAGGAGACACTATTCATTTTTTTCTGTAGTCAGCCCAGGGCATTTGTCGATTTCACACTGTATTTTCTTTTTTTCTCTTTTTAAGATTGATTTATTTTAGAGAGAGAGAGAAAGCATGCACCCATGTGCATGAGCGGGGGGAGGAGCAGAGGAAGCCAGAGAATCCCAAGCTGAATCTCCACTAAGGGTGGATCTTTTTTGTTTTTTAAGATTTTATTTATTTATTTGACAGAGGGAGAGACACAGTGAAAGAGGGAACAGAAGAAGAGGAAGAGGGAGTGGGAGAGGGAGAAGTAGACTTCCTGCTGAGCAGTGAGCCTGATGTGGGACTCAATCCCAGGACCCCAGGATCATGACCTGAGCGGAAGGCAGACACTTAATGACTGAGCCATCCAGGTGCCCTAAGAGTGGATCCTGATCTGGGGCTCCATCACAGGACCAACCCTGAAATCCTGACCTGAGCCGAAATCAAGAGTCAGCCATTTAACTAAGTGAGCCACCCAGGCACCCTGACTTCACACTGTATTTTCTGCTATTAAAGAACTACTCTGAACACCTGTCATAGGTAGTATAGTATTTTGTACTAGTAATCATTATTTCTATGTCATAGTTTTTTTTTTTTTGAAGATCATATAGTATAAAAAAGGCCTGTAGCTAGAATATTTTGAGTGCGCCTTGCTAACTTTCAGCACCATCTCATTTATAATAATAACTAACATTGAATATCTCTGCAAGGTATTGTATTGATGTTCACAACATTTTATAAGGTAGGCACTTTCATTTCTATTTTATGGTTGCACTGAGAATCAGACAGATTAAGGAACCCATCCCAAGATTGCACAGCTAGCTACTAAGCCAAGATTCTAACCAAGAGCCAGTTTTTTCACAACCTGTATCCCTAATCATTTGGATATGTTATATCCAAATATTACAGATACTTTTTATACAGCAAGATCTAAGGAGATGCCCATTATGAAAATAAAGGGTCTAATGTATACGTTCTGGTGTTAAAATATTAACTTGTTAATGCTTTTAATAAAATAAGATGTGAAAAAATTTTTAAAATTCTATAAACATTTTTAAAAGAATATGTTTTATTTCATAGTGTTCTATATGCTAAATACTTCTGTATCCAGTAGTATTTAGCAAGACTAATTTATATTTAGATAATACAGTGTCTATGAGTATGGGGCTCTTGAGCTAGACTGAGTTCGAATTCTGCCTCTACTACTTAATACTATTGTGATTTTGGGCAAGATACTTAACCTCTCCTTGCCTAGTTTCCTTATTTACAAACTACAAATATGTTCCTCATAGAGTTGATACAGTGATTCAGTGACTTAATACAGGAATACCTTGTTCTTTTGCCCTTTACTTTATTGTGCATCACAGATATTGCACTTTTTGCAAATTGATGGTTTGTGGCAACACCGTGCACTGATCCAAGTCTTTCAGGGCTATATATATATATATATATATATATATATATATTTGTAACAGCATTTGCTCATTTCTGTCTGTGTGTAATGTTTTGGTAACTCTTGATATATGTCAGACTTCATCATTATCATTTTTATAGTAATGATCTATGATCAGTGATTAGGATTTGCTGAAAGCTCAGATAATTGTTAGCAATTTTTAGCAATAAAAGATTTTTTAAATTAAGATATGTATTTTTTTAGACATAATGCTTAATATAATATAGTATAAACATAACTTTTACATGCACTAGGAAACCAGAAATTCATTTGACTCGCTTTATTGTGATACTCACTTAACTGCAATGGTCTGGAGCCAAACCTGTACATTTCCGAAGTGTGCCTGTGCATATATAAAACATTTGGAACAGTAGTGCTTGCACATGTAAGTGTTCAGTGTTAGGTACACTAGTAGCAGTAGTGGAATTGCTACTACTACTACCACTGTTAGTCCAGTTACTATTATTGTCATCATTTGTATTATAAACTTTTGAGACATCCATATTACATAACTAACTACTTGAGCTATTTCTGGAGTCCATTGTACTTGGAGTACAGTGGAGTACTTGGAGTCCATTGATCTAAAACTTACTTTGCTACCCCTTACTTTCTAACCTTTGGCAGTTCACTGAACTTAATGGGCCTTGGGTGTTCTCTCAATAAAATAGTATAATTATATCTTTACTGTCAGGTAATCTCTTGATCTGTAAAACATTTCTAGAAATCTTACAGTTCCAGAAATTATGGTCTAACTTTGAACCGTGAAAGAAAGAGAACTGATGATGCTCAGCCTTCCTACCTCTCCATGAGGTCCATTTTCTTTCTTTCAGAAAAATAGTTTCTTTTGTGAGTTAACAACACAGGTTAAACATTAAGACTACTATAGTAGTCTTATAAAATCTTTTTTTTAAGATTTTGTTTATTTATTTGACAGAGAGACACAGCAAGAGAGGGAACACAAGCAGGAGGAGCAGCAGGAGAGGGAGAAGCAGGCTTCCCACGGAGGAGGGAGCCCAATGTGGAGCTCAGTCCCAGTACCCTGGGATCATGACCTGAGCTGAAGGCAGACGCTTAATGACTGAGCCACCCAGGCGCCCCAGTCTTATTCTTATTTTGAACTTCATACTTAATCCCCTCGTCTTGGCTATTCTTTCTCTGTAAAACTAAATTAATAAAAGCATTTCTGAACATTTCTAAATTTAATGTGAAAATAAAAATAGGGACAAGCTAAATTGTTTTCTTTTAAGCTGTGTGCATATGGTTATATGCATATGATCACAGTGCCCTATTTTATATTTTTCTAAAACCTTGTGTGTTCCTTTAAATGGTGCTTATTGGGCGCCTGGGTGGCTCAGTGGGTTAAAGCCTCTGCCTTCGGCTCAGGTCATGATCACAGGGTCCTGGGATAGAGGCCCGCATGGGCTCTCTGCTCAGCGGGGAGCCTGCTTCCCTTTCTCTCTCTCTGCCTGCCTCTCTGCCTACTTGTGATCTCTGTCTGTCAAATAAATAAATAAATGTATATCTATTTTTTAAATAAATAAATAAATGGTGTTTATTATATTGCTTCAGTTATTTGTATGTCTGGCTTCCTATAGGATCAAGTTACTCTGGCAGATCTTTAGATTCATTAGAAGAAAACTTTTTTTTAATTGCTGACTTATATGAATCCTAGATTAGCCTTTAATTAATTAGGTTTGCCTTAAATGTTGATTTGAGGCATGGTCATTCTGACCTTAAATTAATGATGACCTTGATTCTCTGGTCCTATCAGCTTCTACTCTAGATGTAATGCTACTTTTGAATAATAGTGTCCAAATGAACTTAAAGCTGCTTAAAATTTATGACAGTTACTAACTTTATAAGGAATTTTTTCCTGTTTGATAAAACAGAAAAATGATTGCATTACTTTATGAATTTTTTCAATTTAGGAAATATGGAAAGTATAAAACTGGAGGTAAAAATACAAAAATAGAAGAAAAAATGTAAATGTTTCATTTTTGGGGTGGGGCTATTCCATACTTCTCCTTTTCCTGAGAGCAGTAGGAGAAAATGTCTAGGAAAACGGAATGTGATATGCAACAGGAAAGAATGAAAATAAAGCTAAGCTATTCTCAAAGGATGTTAAGCCTTGATTTAGTAGTTGTCAGTTGGAGGTTTTCTTTTGTTTTTCATCAAGCTAGAATTATGAATTCTTGCCAGTTCTGGGCCCACAGATATTTTTTATATATGGTGTTGATAATTTTGACATCAGTAGATAACTGACCCTGTATTATGTATAGCTTTTCCTCAAGGATTGGATAGCACATTGCCATGAAGCATCTCTATTACATCATAGTATGTTCATAATGATAGGTAATCTATATTTAGTGACACTCCACCTCTCCTGTAGTATATTTACAGAGTGATAAAATTCTCTGTCTCTGAATTACTCACTGGATCTTGAGTTTGTTGAGAATCTCCACTTGAGTGATGGGCAGTACCTCAAAACTCAAAACCCAAACCTGAACTGATCTTTTTTCTCCTCCTCCCCATTAGTGGCTTGCCCACAGAGATCCTGCCTTGGTACATGACACCACTGGTACCTTGGTACATCCATTGGATTGCTCAAATCAATATTATTCCTGGCTTTGTCCTCGCCTCACTCATACCCATTCAGTCATCAAGTTTTATGAATTTACCTTATATGTATATCTCAAATCTATTCACTTCTTCCCTGTTTATTACCATAGTTCAAGCCATGTTTATCTCTCTCAGTTGTATTACCACCATAGCCTCTTAAACTGGTCTCCCACCATCAGTGCCATCCATTTCTAATTATTTTTACACTGTTCAGGTAATTTTTCTAAAATCAGAACTTCCACTGTTCTGCCGAGAAACATTCAGTGGCTATCCTTGTCATTCAAAATAAAATCTAAATTCTTGGAGGTGTTTATTGCACCTTTCATAATCTGGCCCTGCTACATGATACAGCCATATGGAGTGACAGGTACTTCCTTGAGATCTATACTGGAGGTGGGCATTTTTAGGTCTTGACAGACATTATTCTTTCTGTTCTGTTCTGTTCCTCATCTCAGCGTGGATTTCTTCAAAAAGTCTTCATTAATAGCCCAATATCATCTTATTGGTTAGATACTCTTGCATATTTCCATAGTACTTTCTGCTTATCCCTATTACAGCATGTGACATACTGTGTTATTGCCTGTTTAGTTGTCTGTCTCCTAAATTTCTGGAGGGCAAATACAATATTCTATTGGCTGCTCAGTACCCCCCCCCTTTACAGTTGTCAACAACTTTGGAGCTACTTTCTTCAGGTCCATTTCCTTTCTTCTTTCCTTCCTCTCCCCCCTTTCTCCGTCTTTCTTTTTTCTTTTTCTTTTTTATATTTTATATATTTATTTGAGAGAGAGCAACAGAGCAAGCACAAGCATGGAGAGCAGCAGAGGCAGACGGAGAAGCAGACTCCCCACTGAGCAGGGAGTCCGACATGGCATTCAGTCCCAGGACTCTGAGATCATGACCTGAGCCAAAGGCAGACACTTGACTGTGCCACATAGGTGCCCCTTCATTCTTTTTCCCCCCCAATTAAAATTGTATTTATTTTTTAACTTATTTAGACGTTAAAAATGAAAAACAGTTTATCCATTTCTCCTACCTCCCACCTGTGCCATGCCTTCTAGCAACTATCAATCTGTTCTCTGTATTTATGAGTTTGGCTTTTGGAAGTTTTTTTTTGTTTTTATGTTTTGGAGTTTTTTGTTTTTGTTTTAGATTCCACATGTAAGAGAAATCATACAGTGGTGGTTCTTTCTTCATCTGACTTATTTCACTTAGCATTAATGCCCCCAAGATTTATCCATGTTATCAAATGGCATGACTTCATTCTTTTTTATGACTGAATAATATTCCATCGTGTGTATATACCACAGTTTCTTTATTCTTCAATCAGTGAACATTTAGGTTGTTTCCGTATATTGGCTATTGTAAATAATGCTGCAATGAACATTGGGTGGGGGGAGTATGTATATCTTCTTTGTTAGTGTTTCTTCTTTTCTTCAGATAATACCCAGAAGTGGAATTGTTGGATCATATGGTAGTTCTACTCTTAGTTTTTTCAGGAGCCTCTATACTGTTTTCTGTAGTGGCTGTACCAGTTTACATTCCCACCAGAAGTGCACGAGGGGTCCCTTTTCTCTGCATCCTCACCACCACTTGTTATTTCTAGTCTTTTTGGTAATAGCCATTGTAACAGGTATGAGTGATACGTCATTGTGCGTTTTTATTTTTTTAAGATTTATTTCTTTATTTTAGAGCAAGCAAGCAGGGAAGAAAGAAGAGAGGTAGAGGGAAAGAATCTCAGGCAGATTCCCTGCTGACTGCAGAGTCTGACAGGGGGCTCAATCCCATATCCCTGAGATCATGATCTGAGCTGAAATCAAGGGTCAAACACTTAGCTGACTGAGCCACCCAGGTGCTCCCCTCATGTGGTTTTTATTTGCATCTCCTAATTATTAGTAATGTTAACATCTTTTCATGTACCTGTTGCCCTTAATATGTGTTTGGGGAAATGTCTGTTTTAATCAATATTTAATTCAAAAATTCCATTTTTGAATTAGAATTATTTGGGCTTCATTTTTGTTTTGCTTTTCAGTTGTAGGAGTTCTTTTATGTTTTGTACTATTAGCCCTTTATCAGATACATGATTTGCAGATATTTTATTCCATTCAGTAGGTTGCCTTTTCATTTTGTTGATAGCTCCCTTTGCTGTGTAGAAGCTTTTTAGTTTGAGGTAGTCCCACTTGTTTATTTCTGCTTTTGGTGTCAGATTCAAAAATCATTGCCAGGACATCTGTCAAGGAGTTTACTACCTATGTTTTCTTCTAGGAGTTCCAATGGTTTCAAGTTTTTAATCCATTTGAGTTTATTTTTGTGTCCAGTGTAAGATTATGCATAGTCCAGTTTCATTCTTTTGCATACAAGCTGTCTAGTTTTTCCAGCATCATTTGTTGAAGAGCCTGTCCTTTCCCCATTTTATATTCTAAGCTCCTTTGTCATAAATTAATTGGCCTTATATGTGTGGGTTTATTTCTGGGCTTTCTGTTGATCTTTGTGTCTTTTTATTCCAATACAATACTGTTTTTAATTACTTTATCTTTGTAATAAAGTTTGAAATCAGGGAGTATGATACCTTCAGCTTTGTTCTCCTCTCTCAGGAATCAGGCAGTGGGATGCCTGGGTGGCTCAGTGGATTAAGCTTCTGCCTTTGGCTCAGGTCATGATCTCAGGGTCCTGGATTCAGGCCCTCATCAGGTTCTCTGCTCAGCAGGGAGCCTGATTTCCACCCTCCCCCCCGCCCCGCCCCCGTCCCACCACTACCACCCCCACCCCGTCTCTGCCTGCTTCTCTGCCTACTTATGACCTCTCTCTTTTTGTAAAATAAATAAATAAAATCTTTAATTAAAAAAAAAAAATCCAGCAGGGGATTTTATGCCTCCATAAAAATTTTAGAGTTGTTTGTTCTATTTCCGTGAAAAATGCCATTGAGATTATGAAAGGGATTGCATTAAATCTGTATATTGCTTTGGGTAGTGTGGACACTTTTAACAATGTTAATTTTTCCAGTCCATGAGCACAGACTATCTTTCCATTTATTTGTGTCTTCTTCAGTTTTTTTTTTTGTTTTAAACTAACGTCCTACAGTTTTCAATATGCAGGTCTCTTACCTCCTTCATTAAATTTATTCCTGGGTATTTAATTCTTTTTGATGCTTTTGTAAATTGGACTTTTTAAAAAATTCTCTTTTTAAGATTTATTTATTTTAGAGAGAAAGCACGAGTGGGAGGAAGAGAGGAAGAGGGAGAGAGTCTCAAGCAGGCTCCACGCTGAACACAGAGTCTGACAGCACTTGATCCCACAACCCCAAGATGTTTCTTCTTTTTTCTTGTTTTAATTTTGTAATAGTACATTCTTCATGTATGCAGCATCTTTTTGTGTATTGATTTTGTATCCTGCAACTTTACTGAATTTATTCTAACGGTTTTATGGCTTTAGAGTCTTCTATATATAACATAATGTCATCTGTAAATAGTGACAGCATTACTTCTTCCTTTCCAATTTGGATGCCTTTATTTGTCCTGCCTAATGGCTAGGATTTCCAATACTATGTTGAATAAAAGTAGAAAGAGTGAGATAACTGGTCTTTTTCCTGGTTTTAGAGGAAGAGCTTTTAGCTTTTCACCCTTGAGTATGTTAGCTGTGGGCTTGTTGTATATGGCCTTTACTCTGTTGAGGTATGTTTCCTCTATACCCACACTTTTGAGAGTTTTTATCATGCATGGATGTTGAATTTTTTGCATGCTCTTTCTTCATCTGTTGAGTTGATCATCTGATTTTTTTTTAAAGGTTTTATTTATTTATTTGACAGAGAGAGGTCACAGTAGACAGAGAGGCAGGCAGAGAGAGAGAGAGGGAAGCAGGCTCCCTGCTGAGCAGACAGCCCGATGTGGGACTCGATCCCAGGACCCTGAGATCATGACCTGAGCCGAAGGCAGCGGCTTAACCCACTGAGCCACCCAGGCGCCCCTGATCATCTGATTTTTATCCTTTATTTTGTTAATGTGGTATATCTCATTGACTGATGTGCAGCTGTTGAGCCATCCTGCATTCCTGGAAAAATCCCACTTGATCAGGGTGTATGATCCCTTAATGTATTGTGGAATTCAGTTCCCTGATATTTAAGTTCATCAGGGATATTGGCCTATAATTTTCTTTTCTTGTGGCATCCTTATCTGTTTTTGCTATCAGAGTAATGTTTGCTATCAGGGTAATGTAAAATGAGTTTGGAAGTTTTCTCCTCTTCTGTTTTTGAAAGAGCTTGAGAAAGACAGTTCTTCTTTGAATGTTTGGTAGAATATAACAATAAGAACCCATCATAAAAGGAAGAAGACCTGTGAGTATGCTGCCTTGTAAGAGACTACTTTTCCAAAATAGTTATGTCAGGCCACAAAACAAATCTTTTTTTTTAAAGATTTATTTATTTATTTATTTATTTATTTGACACAGAGAGAGAGAGATCACAAGTTGCTAGAGCAGCAGACGGGGGGTGGGGGAAGCAGGCTCCCTGCTGAGCAGGGATCCCAATGTGGGGCTCAATCCCGGGACCCTGAGATAACCTGAGCCGAAGACAGAAGCTGAAGCCACTGAGCCACCCAGGTGCCCCCACAAAACAAATCTTAATAGAGGATTGAAATCATATCAGGCATCCTTTCCCACCATAGTAGTGTGAAACTAGAAAATGGTTTTTACAAAAAGACTGGAGAATTCATGAATTTGTGGATATTAAACAGTATGCTGCTGAACAACCAGTGGATCAAAGAAATTTTTAAAAATGCCTTGAAACAAATGAAAATGGAAATATGACAGATTTATGGGATGCAGCACGAGCAGTTCAAAGAGGGAAGTTTGTGGCAATAAATGCCTGCCTCTTTAGACAAGAGAAATCTAAAACAATCTAACTTTATACCTCAAGGAAGTGAAAAAGCAACAAATGAAGTCCAAAGTTAGTACAAGGAAGGAAATAACAAAGATTAGAGCAGAAATTAATAAAATAGAGACAAAAAAGACAACAGAAAAGATTAAGAAAACTAAGAACTGGTTCTTTGAAAAAGTAAAATTGACAGGGACACCTGGGTGGCTCAGTCAGTTAGGTGTCTGTCTTCGGCTCAGGTCATGATCCCAGAGTCCTGGGATTAAGGCTCCTGCATCAGGCTTCCTGCTCAGCAGGGAGCCTGCTTCTCCCTTTGCCCTTCCTCCCTGCTTGTGTTCTCTCTTTCTCTATCAAATAAATAAATAAAATCTTGAAGAAAAAAAAAAATTGACAGACCTTTAGCTAGCATCACCAAGAAGGAGGAGTAAGGGCTCAGATAAAATCAGAGATAGGGGAGCACCTGGGTGGCTCAGTGGGTTAAGCCGCTGCCTTCGGCTCAGGTCATGATCTCAGGGTCCTGGGATCGAGTCCCCCATCGGGCTCTCTGCTCAGCAGGGAGCCTGCTTCTCTCTCTCTCTCTGCCTACCTCTCCATCTACTTGTGATTTCTCTCTGTCAAATAAATAAATAAAATCTTTAAAAAAAAATCAGAGACAGGAAATGTTACAACTGATAGCACAGAAATACAAAGGATTAGAAGAGATTTGTTGTTGTTGTTGTTGTTAGGATTGGAAGAGATTAGAATAGTTACTTGCCAACAAATTGGACAACCTAGAAGAAATGGATAAATTCTTAGAAATATGCAGCCTGAATCAATACTAACTCATGATGAAGTAGAAAATCTGAACAGATGAATTACTAGTAAGGAGGTTGAATCACTAATCAGAAAACTCCCAGTGAACAAAAGTCTAGGATCAGACTACTCCACTGGTGAATTCTCCTAAACATTCAAAGAATTAATGGTTTCTCTTTCACCAGTAACTCATATCGTGTGTGGCACATTCATTCATTTAGTCTTCATTTATTCAGCAAATATTTGTTGAACATACTTTATATCAGGCAGTTTATTTTAATTTTTTTAAAGATTTATTTTTTATTTGAGAGAGAGCATGAGCAGAGGGAGGGGCAGAGGGAGAGAATCTCAAGTGGTTTCCCCACTGAGTGCACAGAGCCTGAAGTGGGGCTCCACTTGGGGTTGGATTTTACCACCCTGAGATCATGACCTGAGCCGAAATCAGGAATTGGACACGGACCTACTGAGCCGCCCAGGCACCCCTGTCAGTCAGTTTAGAATGAGTTGGTCTAAATTTCTTCTTTCGAAATGAAGTCCTGTTTGGGTTTTCAGTAAGTTTTTATAATATCAAGGAAGTGACTTCTAAAGATTATTATTCAGTGGTCAGTGTATAAATATATTTTCTTTGACCAGTCTTAGATAATCCCTATAGTTGATGTTGTAGTGGAAGTTTAGCAGAAATGTATGTATGTGTGTAAATAATAACTGAATACATTAATGTATGTAATAGTATTTTGAATAATTATAGTTTTTAAAGTTTCTAAGTATATAGTTAGAAACACCTGATTATAGCAAGTCATGCTTTTAAAAAGCAGTGTTTTATTATGACTTTATTTCTGGATTCCCTACCTTAAAATATGGAAGAAAAAAATTTAAGTAAAACATTTAAGTTAAAAAACATTTAAAATGAAATTTGTCTTCATTTCCGTTTATTCAGTGGAACTTTTTTAGTAGTTGGAAAAAGCTGTGGTAGTTCCCAACTGTGTTAGAAACAGTTGTCAAGTGTGGCTCTTTACAACGTGAGACTGGGAGCTGTTTCTAAACACACAGTTACTAGCACAGATTTGCTTAAGTTTCCAATCTCATCTGTGGCTATGGGTAAGTAATGTGGAATATGTATAATATTTGTGGAGAAAAAAACTATTATAAATTAAATTCCATAAACTCTTAACTTCAGGTTACTTTATAACCTAAAGGACTTTGAGCCCCAGCCAAGCAGTAGTATGTGCAGTAGTACATAGTAGTAGTTTTTTGTAAGCCTTTAAGATAGTTAAGTATATAAAAATTAAGGTGTTCTTCTAGCTTCAGAATGTATATTAAGTCTGTTCTTTTGTTGAAATGAATCCTACTACAAAATTTTGGTCATATTTAGTGTCTTGGAGTTCAAAGATTATTTTTTAGTTAAAGAAGTGTGTTTATTTTCTAGACAGCTTTACTTAAACTTTAGCTCCTATTAATAGTGAAGACTCTGGTGTATTTGTATAGGGTTTACAGTAAAACCTAAAATTACAAAATGGAAACGTGTGTATGTATGTGTATAGCATCCCTTTAAATTGCATGGTACTATCTTTTAGAGCACTGAAAAGGGTTTTTTGTTGTTAAGATTTTATTTTTGAGTAACTCTACACCTATAGTGGGGCTCACACTCACAACCCTGAGATCAAGCGTCATGTGGTCTAACCCTAACCCTAGAGCACTGATAAGGTCTTAATAAAAGTGTATGTTTGTCCCTGATTTTTTAAAATATAGCTACGAGAATATTAAGAAATAAATTAAAAATTACATATGTGCAGGTGCCTGGCTGGCTCAGTTGGAAGAGCATGTGACTAGATAGTTAGATTTCAAAGAGCATTTTATTTATTTTTTTTTTTGAAAGATTTTGTTTATTTGTCAGATAGCATAAGCAGGAGTAAGGGCATAGGGAGAAGCAGGCTTCATGCTCAGCAAGGAGCCCGATGTGATGTCCTCGTTCCAGGACCCTGAGATCATGTGAGCCAAAAGCAGATGCTTAACTGACTGAGCCACCCAGGTGTCCCTGAGAGCCTGTAACACTTGATCCCTGGGTCATGAGTTCCGGCCCTACACTGGATATAGAGATTACTAAAAAAATAAATAACTTAAAAATTACATGGATCACATTCTCTTACTACTTAGATACTGCTTACATTTTCTTTTTTTTTTTAAGATTTTATTTATTTATTTGAGAGAGAGAGAGACAGTGAGAGAGAGCATGAGCGAGGAGAAGGTCAGAGAGCGAAGCAGACTCCCCATGGAGCTGGGAGCCTGATGTGGGACTCGATCCCGGGACTCCAGGATCACGCCCTGAGCCGAAGGCAGTCGTCCAACCAACTGAGCCACCCAGGCGTCCCTGCTTACATTTTCTTAAGTTATGGTTGAAATTGAGCATTTTTGGTATTGAGAATTATTTTTTATTAGTCTTAGATTACAGCTTGGCATCTAAATATTGGCATTCTAATATTAGATGTAAAGGTGAAACTAAAAGTTAAAAAAAAATTAATAAAATGTTATTTTGAGGACTTACTTTTAGACTTTGTTGTTGGAACAAACCCATAACTATACTTTATGATTTCTTGATTCTTGGATTAGAGCTAGTTTGACAGTTAACATTAACCATTCATTTTATTCATTGTCTCATTTATTTATTTAACAGTTTTCTGTTTGCTTGCTTCATACGTGCCAAATCTATCTTGGGGAATGCTTCTCCATAATTACAGCAGGGCTCAGTCGGTTAAGTGTTCTTGATTTTGGCTCAGGTCGTGATACCAGGGTCCTGGGATTGATCCCCGTGTCGAACCCTATGTCAGAACTCTATCCAGCAGAAAGTCTGTTTGAGATTCTCTCCTCCCTCGGCCCCTCCTTTGCTCTCTGTCTCTCAAATAAATAAATCTTTAAAAAATTTAAAAAGAGGCCTTGCCCTCAGGGCTTGTATTTTTGTTAGGAAAATACGGCATAAACCAAAAAAGTAAGTAACAAGATAAGGCAGCTATGACATACAATATTACAAATTATTACACAATTCTACAGGAATTCAGAAAATTAAAAGAACACTAATGACTAGATTTTTTTTAAAATCCTTCTCCTTTGCTTCTTATTATAATAGTGGCCAAGTGATCTTTTCAGAATAACCCCATTTTTAAATACCTTCTAGCACTTTAACTTACTCTCAGAACAATCAGTGGTAACTTATTATGAGAACTGTATAGAAATTTAGCATAGATTCTTTACCTCAGCGCAAGTAAGAATTTAATACAGTTCTTCTAGAACTGAGCTTTGAGTGCTTCAGTACAGGACAGTGTTTACAAATGGGAAGTTGAGGTTATGGTGGCATTATACAATTCAAATTATGTAGTTTCGTGTATTTGTTTGGTGTGAACTTCATGTTGCAGCTGAGTTAACTAACACCTTTTCTTTCCATTAGTACCTCTTAATTCCTTCCTTTTCGGTCTTTAATATTTGTTGTGTTGATGGTGAGAAGGAAAGGATTCTGGGGTGGGTGAGTGAGGTGTAGGTATCTCTAATAATAAGATCTATAGATTTTAAGTAGGAATGGGAGTGGGGTAAGAGAGAGAGCGTTGTAAAGGATGAAAAGTTTTGAGAATATACTTCTGAGTATTACAGAAACTGCCTGCAACATTGTAAACCAAGCTGATAGAGATAAATCATCCCCACATGCATACACACTACAAACATACGGAAATGTAACACAAAACAAGAGCAAAACTGTAAATACATAGCTAAGCTCTAAAGAAGGAAAGAAGAGAAGGAAACCAGAAATGAGAGAAGTCAAATCAAAGCAGTAAGTGGGAGTTGGTTCTACTGTATAAAATAGCAGAGAGATCTTTTGGTCCTGGGATATATCTCCTAAGGGATCTAGGGCGGAGTTTTAGTGCATATATGAGGATAGGAGATACGTGGTCTTGGTTCTTTCCAAAATAGAGCTAGCACTAAAACCCAGGCATACGGCCTAGAACCTGAAACAGAGTCTGTAATTGTGCAAAAATTTAAGTGACCAGTGATAATCTAAAAAAGAATATAAAGTAAGCTTGTGTAAAATTTTAAAAGAATTTTAAAAAGGGAGATGAGGCATGATGATGTAATAGGCCTATTTTAAAAAGAAACAGTAAGACTTGAAAAAAGAAAAATCAACTTTCAGAAGCTGCCTCTCTGCCTATTTGTGATCTATCTCTCTGTCAAATAAATAAATAAAATCTTTTAAAAAATAAAAGATTTTAGGGGCGCCTGGGTGGCTCAGTGGGTTAAGCCGCTGCCTATGGCTCAGGTCATGATCTCAGAGTCCTGGGATCGAGCCCCGCATTGGGCTCTCTGCTCAGCGGGGAACCTGCTTCCTCCTCTCTTTCTCTCTGCCTGCCTCTCTGCCTACTTGTGATCTCTCTGTCAAATAAATAAATAAAATCTTTTAAATAAATAAATAAATAAAAGATTTTTATGACGATAGTTATTTATTTATTTATTTATTTATTTTTCATTTTTTTATTTGACAGAGCACAAGAGGGGGAATGGTAGGCAGAGGGAGAAGCAGGCTCTTCCCATTGAGCAAGGAGTGCAGTGCAGGACTGAGTCCTGGACCTAGGACCCCGGGAGCATGACCTAAGCTGAAGGCAGATGCTTGGAGTCCCCAAAATCTTTTTTTTAAAAAAGGGAAGAAAATCTAGCAACAAATGGTTAAGAACTAAATCTAAAATGTAATCTAAAAGTAAAAAGTTGAAAATACAAGATTGAAAAATACTAGGCTGACATAGGGACGCCTGGGTGGCTCAGTTGGTTAAGCAGCTGCCTTCAGCTCAGGTCATCATCCCAGCGTCATGGGATTGAGTCCCACTTCGGGCTCCTTGCTCCTCATCGAGCCTGCTTCTCCCTCTGACTCTGCCTGCCACTCTGTCTGCCTGTGCTCACTCTCTCTCCCTCTCTCTCTGACAAATAAATAAATAAAATCTTTTAAAAAAAAAAAAAAATACTAGGCTGACATAAAACACAACACAGCGTGGAGCCCAGCTTGGTGCTCAGTCTCACAACACTATATCATGACCTGAGCTGAAACCAAGAGTTGGACACTTAACCAACTGACTGAGCCATCCAGGCAGTCTCCAGGGAAAAATAGATTTTTAAGGCAAAGCATTATTAAGGATAAAGAGAACCATTGCTTAATGATGAAATAATTCACCAGGAGGAAGTAATAAAGTGTACAAAGCAAAATTCAAATAAAAGACTGCCTACAGATATAGTGAGAGATTTTCACACGTTTTATTCAGAAGCTAATAAATCAGATCATCACTACCACCATCCCCAACAAAAGTAAACACATGAATTTTGTGAACAACACAGTTAACAGACTTGATCTTTTAGATGTGTTTAAACTTTAAAAAATAGAACATAGATGTTCCATTCAAGCACACACGAAACAGAAATTAACCACATACTAAACTACAAAGGGATGATACCACAAATAGGCATATCACATTGGGTACAGTATGGTTCATAGAAAACTTGCTTGGTTTTCCAAGTTTCATTTGAAAGTGGTGTTAGTAGAATAATATTTAAATGAAATAATAGCAAAAACATTTATTGAACACTCAAATGAGCCAGGCACACTGCTGAGTGTTTTGCATGTGTTACTCTATTTAAATCCCTTCAGCTGCCCTGTGAATTACAAGATACTGTTGTCTTTAGTAGATGAGAGAAGTTAGGCTTAAAAATTAAGCCTAATTAAACAAATTAAGCCCAAGGTCTGCTATTGGGTAAAAACCTCTCTTTTTTAATATTACACTGCTTTAAACCCCACATTTTAAAAAACATCTTTGTTATTGTAAAATACAGCCAGGTAGAGAAACTCCTAATAAAACAGACAAAGAGGTTACTGAATCATTATTAAGGCATTGAATTATTTCTAAAGTTGGTATTTTAATACCAACAGGTCAAGGAATAGAACTTTGCTGGCCACTGCAGTACCCTTTTGAGTGCCCGTTCCAATTATAATCCTTTTCTTTCCCTCACAAAGAAGTAGTTTTATGATTTCTTTTAGGCTTTTTCGTTATAATTTTAATAACAGAGTGTACGTTCTCAAGCAGTTTGCTTATTTCTTCCTCACTGTTTTCCCCATGCAGTTAATTTGTTGAAACTGTTAACAGTTTGACCATTTAGAGTTTCTTACAGGTTTGATCATTTTCAGATTAGGTATTTTGGCAAAACTTGGTGAGTGCTGTTGTATTCTTTCATCAGGAAATCAGTTATGTCTGATTGGTTTTTTTTTTGTGATATTAGGAGCTATTGATTTTCAGCGGTTAAATCCATTAACTTTAAAGATTGCTGATTTTTATTATTTCTTCATTTATTAGTGAAATGTTTCTCTAGAGAAACTTCATCTCAGCTAATACTTGATTACCTCGTGGCTCAATTTATATAAGAGAGGAAGAATAAATGTTTACTTCCTGTTTTTTACATTTTTTAAAGTGTCATTACTCATGGATTTAAATACATTTTTTTGAGTTCATTTATTTTTTTTTAAGATTTTATTTATTTATTTGACAGAGAGAGATCACAAGTAGGCAGAGAGGCAGGCAGAGAGAGAGAAAGGAGGAAGCAGGCTCCCTGCCGAGCAGAGAGCCCGATGTGGGACTCTATCCCAGAACCCTGAGATCATGACCTGAGCCGAAGGCAGCGGCTTAACCCACTGAGCCACCCAGGCGCCCCTGAGTTCATTTATTCTTATGGATGCTCAAATTTTTATCCCATCTTTGGCCAGTAGGAGCCTCTTCAAGTTAGCTTCCTGCCATCATGGAATTTACATATTTTAGTAAATATATGTATTTATAAGCATATTTATGTAGCTTCAAAACACACACACTAAACACATTGTGCTGTATATTTTGGGTTTTAATACTTACTATATATTAGCAGCAGTTCCTTATCAGTCTGTATAGAACTGCTTTATATTTTGTCTATTTGTCTAGACCACATAATAGTCTGTTGAATTTATTTAGTAGTTACTAATGAACATTTTGATTGTTATCCTGCAATATTATAAACAGTACTATAGTAAATATCCTGGTACGTAGTACTTTGCCCACATGCGTGTAGTACTTTGCCCACATGCGTGAATATAGTTACAGAATCAATTCCCAGAAATGGAAACGCTAAGTAATAATGGCTCTTCCAAATTGCTGTCCTTAAAGCAATTAGAAACTTTTTTCGCCTCATATTATCCTTTGATGATACTAGAAAGTGATCATACTTTTTGATCTTTGATAGCCTGCTACATAAAAAATCTCATTGTAGTTTTTATTAGCATTTAAACTTGATTCTGAGTTGTCTTTTCTTATCCTTGGCCTAATTCTCTATTGGATTATTCATCTTTTCCACACCAATTCATAGGCATACAGATATAATAAGGAAATTAGTTTTCTGTGATATGTATTGCAAATATTTTTTCCTTATTATGTTGCTCCTTTAATTACATTTACAGTGTTTCTAAGCAGAATTTTAAAACCTTTTTTATATTACTCAAATCTATCAGCGTTATTTATTTATTTATTTATTTATTTTTACTATTTATACTTAGAAGAGTAAAAGTACAGTACAAGGAAGGTTCTTTTCCTTTAGATTGCCTTTCAGAATTGGCAGTTTCTTGTCGCAGCCTGCCTTCTAATGCAGTGTATATTTTCTACCAAAAAAAAAAAAAGAAAAAAGAAACTAAATCACTGTTCTACAGCTGTTAAAATCAGAAAATTAACATTGGCACATTACTGCCTTCTGATCCTTTGACCCCCATTCAAGTTTCACTGATTGTACTAAGAGCAACCTTTTAGCAAAAGGTTCCGGTTCAGAACCATATGTTGCATTTAGTTGCTTTACCTTTTCTATGTTCTTCATCCTGGAACCGTTCCTTAGACTTTGCTTGACTTTCAAGACTTTGACAGTTTTGAAGGTTATTAAAGCAAATTAGAAAAAATTTAAGTTTCTTCAAATTAGATTTAGGTTATATATCTTTACATTTAGGTTATATAAGCCAGAAGTGATGTGGGCTTCCATTACTCTCTTTTTTGACAAATCCCCCTATTGTATTCAACCCGTCTTCTAGTTCCACCATCCCTTCTTCTTTGTGATGTTCTTCTCTCCCTACTCTTGCTCTGACTCTCCATTTTAGGCCGCTCTCCCACCTACCTACACCCTACAAACTTCTCTTACTCTTCTTGAGCTCCAGCACTTTTTGCCACAGTTTGAGTCTGTGCACTGTCTGCATAAATAACCTTTTCGTGCTACTTGATGTCTGATACCCTGCACTGAGCTGTCCCTCTCTATGGACACTCTCCTCACCCTGCTTTGATTCTGACACCTCTTGCAAGACTACCGTTTCCACCCGCACTTGGACTGTAACCATTGTGGTAGGAAGTCTTCCATTCCCATCGTCAAGTGAACATGCTCCTCACCTTTTTTTAAATGCCTTCCAAAATTTGTGTTATACGTCTTCTCCACTTTAACACTATAAAAAATAATTTTCATTTTCTTTTATTGATTTGACTTTTTTGTATTTATACATGTTCTGGGCACCTGGGTGGCTCAGTCATTTGGGCAGCTAACTTTTTTTTTTTTTTAGTATATGTGCTGCCGAAGCGAGCACAGGGCAGCTAACTTTTGATTTCAGCAGCTGACTTTTGGTTTCCGCAGCTGGCTTTTTATTTCAGCTCAGGTCATAATCTTGGGGTGCTAGGATCCAGCCCTGTCTTGGGCTCTGTACTCAGAGTCCGCTTCAGGATTCCCCTCCCCCTGCTTATTCACTCTCAAATAAATCAGTAAATTTAAAAAAAAATAAATATATATGTATATATATGTTCTACTTTGAAATTTATTTGAAGTAAGAAATGAAGTCCAGCATTTCTTTGAGATGTTTATCAGTTGGCTGGAATTTTATTTATTTGACAGAGAGAGAGTACAGACAGGGGAAGAAGGAAAGGGAGAATCTGGCTCCCTACTAAGCAGGGAGCCAGCCCTATGTGGGTCTTGATCCCAGGACCCTGGGATCATGACCTGAGCGGAAGGCAGCCGCTTACCGACTGATCCCAGTTGGCTGGGATCATATATAAACGTTATATCTAAGGGCACCTGGGTGATTTCAGTTGGTTAAGCATCTACCTTCAGCTCAGGTCATGATCCCAGAGTCCTGAGATCAAGCCCCACATAGGGCTCCCTGCTGAGTAGGGAGCCAGCTTCTCCCTCTGCCTGCCACCGCCCCCGCCCTGTGTCATTATCCCTTGTTATCTCTCCCCCTCTCTCGGGTTAAAAAAAAAGTTGTATCTACCTCCTCTCCCCCTAAAACATTTATGAAGTTTCTTAAAAGCATATTGCATCTTAGAGTTTTTTGTTTTTTGTTTAAATGGGTGTCATTTTTCGTGTTGCTTTTGTTTATAACAGATGATGATGTACCTGCAGATATGGTTGCTGAAGAATCAGGTCCTGGTGCACAAAATAGTCCATACCAACTTCGTAGAAAAACTCTTTTGCCAAAAAGAACAGCGTGTCCTACAAAGAGCAGTATGGAGGTAAATTAAAAGTAACTGCTTTTCTTTTAGTAATGAGAGAATTGTTAGAAAGGGAAATGTCACCATTTTTAAAAAAAAAAAACAGTGCTTATATATGGTAAAAATATTTGCTTAATTAGTTTTCATTTTGTTTTTGAAGGGTGCCTCAACTTCAACTACAGAAAACTTTGGTCATCGTGCAAAACGCGCAAGAGTATCTGGAAAATCACAAGATCTGTCAGGTATTTCCTCTGAGAACACTACGGGTTGTGTTAAATCTTTTTAATTTTGTTGGATACCAAAAAATTAAATATATTTTAGTGGTGCATTTGGAATTGAGAAGATGATATTATAGAATAAGCATGAGAATCCTGAGCTCTCACTCTTTTTTTGACTTTATTGCTTAAAAGTACATTTTATTAACCAGTTTCTGAAATGGTACGTAACAGCTAAAAGAAAGAATACTTAAGTTAGGACAGAAGAACGTTAATGTGTGTGTTATTTATCAAAGCAAAATGTTTATAAAATGATTGTCATCAAAGAAATCTATTAATTAGATAAAATGAAAATTATGTTCTTTAAATAGTGAGAAACTTGTTGCTAGCACAACAAATAAATTGTTATATTCTGTTCGCTAATCTCTTTATAGCAGCACCCGCTGAACAATATCTTCAGGAGAAACTACCAGATGAAGTGGTTCTAAAAATCTTCTCTTACTTGCTGGAACAGGATCTTTGTAGAGCCGCTTGTGTGTGTAAACGCTTCAGTGAGCTCGCTAATGATCCAATTTTGTGGTAAGTGAAATTTTATTTTATTATCTTGAGATATATTATTTGCCAACCCAAATGCTAAAAGATGGTAGGGAAGTTGAAATGCGAGTTGGTAGTTCTAGTTGGAATAAAATTAGAATGCTTATAAATTCCAAGTTACCTATTTATCACAATGTAGGTGGTTGGTCCAAGCAGCATTTATAAAATAATAAATGAAGTACTTTCTGTGCTACTTATCAGTTGACTAGCAACTAAGTGGTTGTGGGAAATGTTTTTCATTTAAATTTAAGCTTTTTAGAAACAGAACTATGTCTAATTTAAAACAGGTAATTCAATCTGATAGTTTACTATGAAAGAAGATTTTGATACATCACTTCTGGAAAATAGCTTGACAGTTGTATTCATGAACCTTAAAATATGCATGCACTTTGACGTACATTACTCCACGTCTGGAAATTTTTTTGCCTTATGTACAAATTTTTTATAATAGCATGGTTATTAGTGGGAGGAAATTAGAAATAATCTAAATGTCCAGCAATATGGGAATGTACTAACAATGTAATTTCTACTTGAAGGGTGGTAATAAAGGCATTTAACAGTAATTTTTACAGAGTTGTTAGTAACATGGGAAAATGCTGTGTTCTAAAAAAGTTTTTGAAAAGAGCAGAATACAACATTTTAGATGTTATATAAGCACAATTCTAATAAATGAAACTATCTATAGATAACAAGACTGGAAGGAAACACTGTTTTGTACAGGAAGTGATAATAGTTCCTATGACTACATTTCTGAGATTTAATGGTTTTTGATAACAGGATGTAAATGAACTGAAGATACATGAAGAGTTGGGTGCCTGGGTGGCTCAGTTGGTTAAGCAGCTCCCTTCAGCTCAGGTCATGATCCCAGAGTGATCGAGTTATGCATCAGGCTCCTAGCTCCATGGAGAGTCTGCTTCTCCCTCTCACCTTTTACCCTCTCATGCTCTTTCTCACTGTCTCTTTCAAATAAATAAATAAAATCTTTAAAAATATATATATATGAAGAGCCCAGAGTATTCTATCAAAAGCCATTCTTTTAATAATAACTGTGTATGAGCCTTTCACAGTATGGGTGGCCTTTTTTCCCCCCCTAAATAAATTTTGAAGAATTGACACTTTATTTTGGGAAATGGACTATTTTTTATTATATGTAGTTACGTTGTTTTTAGCAAAAAACTATTTTACAGTTAAAATTTTGTTTTTTTAGATTCTTACATGTTTTTGAAGCATCAGGTAATTTTTTTAGTTGTTTAAAGTACTTTTTATGAAGAAATCTTTCATTCCTTTCCTCCAACAGGAAACGATTATACATGGAAGTTTTTGAATATACTCGCCCTATGATGCATCCTGAACCTGGCAAATTCTACCAGATTAATCCAGAAGAATATGAACACCCAAATCCCTGGAAAGAGAGTTTCCAGCAGTTGGTATGAAGTATAAATAGAACATACTGATTTATATTCATAAACAAAAAAAAAATTAAACTCAAGAATAGGTTTCAGGCCAGTGAAAATAACCAGTCAACAAAATGTTCAACAGTTCTTTCACTACTAATGTATTTATTAATAATTTAAGCAGTGGCAATAAGCATCAGTAGCCTGAGAGCAGTTACACTTTTTATGGGTCTGTTTGAACCTTTTCTTAAATTATTAGTGTTGAGTAGTTGTTTTAATTTTTATATGGTCTTTTATGAGTAGTTCTCAACTGGGGGTGATTTTGCTCCACAGGGGATATTTGGCAATGTCTGGAGACATTTTTGGTTGTCACACTGGAGAAGAGGATTCTACTGGTATCTAGTGGATAGAGGCCAGGGATGCTGCTAAACATCTTACAGTGATGCACAGAACAACCCCCAACAAAGAATTACTGTCCCAAAATATCAGTAGTGCTGAGATTAACAAATTTTGTCCTTTCTTACTGGATATTAAGTCATAAGCTATTTCAGATTTTAAATTGCACTGTGCAACAGAAAATTAGTTAGAATAATTGATAATTGTTTTCAGTATTTAATAAAAAATATACAGTATTAATTTAGAATATGTTTACATTAGTAGTCAATGTTTGTTTCTGGTTTTTTGTTTTGTTTTTTGTTGTTTTTTTGTTTTTTTGTTTTTTTTTTTAACATTTTAGTATAAAGGTGCACATGTAAAGCCAGGATTTGCTGAACATTTCTACAGTAATCCTGCAAGATATAAAGGAAGAGAAAATATGTTGGTATGTTTGATTTGTATTTTTATAAGACTTAAAATGGTAATCTTTCAGTTCTGTGCTGACACTTTTATTTTTTTCTAGTATTATGATACAATTGAAGATGCCCTGGGTGGGGTACAAGAAGCTCATTTTGATGGACTTATCTTTGTTCATTCTGGAATATACACTGATGAATGGATATATATTGAATCTCCAATCACCATGATTGGTGCAGGTATACTGAAATGCATTGTCATTAAAATTTTAATGTATTTTTTACATTATGATGGGTTTTTTAAATGGACTTAATGGTTTTTTAAATGATGGTTTTTTTAAATGGACTTAAAATCCAGGTGAACATTTATAATAGCTTTATGGTTAAAAAAGAATAGGAATATTACCTCTTGCAATGAAAACATGAGGGTTCAAAAAAAAAGGTGAGGGTTCAGAAATTACAGATGTATCTTTTTTTTTTTTTTTTCATTTTGTTTTGAGAGAGAGATAGAGAGATGGTTGCGGGGGTAGAGGGAGAGAGAGAATCTGAAGTAGGGGATCAATCTCACAACCCTAAGATCATGACCTGAGCCAAAATCAAGAGTTGGACGCCTGACTGAAGCACCCAGACGCCTCAGTTTCTTTTTCTTTTTTTGTAAGATGTGTATCTTGATATCTGTAGTTTGTCCAATGCCTTAGTTATTCAGTAAGGAAAGAAAGTTATTTGTTTTATCTTTCATTTGAAAATAAATATGGTTACTGTTTCTATTGCTGTTTTTAATGAAACAGATGTCCTTGGTAAATTTTTTCATAGTGGCTCAAAGCTATTTTTTTTTTAAGATTTTATTTATTTACTTGACAGAGATCACAAGTAGGCAGAGAGGCAAGCAGAGAGAGAGGGGGAAGCAGGCTCCGCGCCGAGCAGAGAGCCCAATGGGGGGGTTGATCCCAGGACCCTGAGATCATGACCTGAGCCAAAGGCAGAGGCCCAACCCACTGAGCAACCCAGGCACCCCTCAAAACTATTTTTATAGTCAAGTTTCTAAGAATAAATGTACTGAAATAGTTGTTGAGGACTGATCAGTCATTTCAAGATTTGTATTGATTTTTTTAAGGACACAGTACATGGACCATTTTAAGATAGCTAGTAATTATTACTTGCTGTTAAAATTTGCATTTACTGCCCCTTCTGCTTCCCTCCCGCATTTCACCACAGAGGAAAGGGAAAGAGGGTATAGAAAATCTTGCTTAGTGATTTGTAGTATCAAATTTCCAAAGCAGTTATCAGATTTCCAAATCAGGGCCAGTACTGAAAATAAGTTTAAATTAGGACTTTTCTCTCTTTCTCTACCCACTCATCATCCCCTTCTCCTTTCCTTTCCCTGAACTCTTTTTCTGGTGCTGCTGGAAGTGAAACCATTTTTTAGTATGTCATTGTATTTGATAAAAAATACTATTAGAAGTTTAAACATTATAAGAAGTATTGTTGGGACACCTGGTGGCTCAGTGGGTTAAGCTTCTGCCTTTGGCTCAGGTCATGATCCCACATTGAGCCCCACATCAGGCTCTCTGCTCAGCGGGGAGCCTGCTTCCCCCTCTCTCTCTCTCTCTGCCTTCTGCTCTGCCTACTTGTATTCTCTGTCTCTTTGTCAAATAAATAAAATCTTAAAAAATAAATATTGTTATACATGAATTTGAGTATAATGGTAGTCAAAGAATACCCACATTAAATATGACTGCCTGTAGTGAAGCCAGTGAAACATAGTTACCTCATAAAATGATCATTATTCTTACCTACTCAGTACTAGTATTTTTTTTAAAAGCTCCCTCTCCAATCATGCTAAATAAAACAAGGCAGAGAAAGAAATAGCAGGTGATTTCACTTACATGTTGAATCTAAAAAACAACGATGAAAAAGAAACCGACTCATACAGAACATATAGGTGGTTTGCAGGAAGGAGATGGGTGGGCAGATAGGCGAAAAAGGTGAAGGGGATTATAACTTGCAGTTATAAGATAAATGTCACAGGATGAAAAGTATAGCATGGGGAATATAATCAGTAATATTATAATAACAGGGTGCCCGGGTGCATCACTTCGTTGGTGTCTGACTCTTGATTTTGGCTCAGGCCGTGATCCTCAGGATCCTTGGGGTTCTGAGCCCAGCGGGGAGTCTTGAGGATTCTCTTCTTCTCTCTGCCGCCTCCCCACTTGGACATGTTCTCTTTCTTTGTCTCTTAAGTAAATAAATCTTTTAAAAAATAATAACAAATTTGAATGATGACAGAGACTTAACCATAGTGAGCATTTTTTAATATATACAGTTGTCAAGTTGCTATGTTTTACACTTAAAGCTAATGTGTCACTATACTTCAGTTGAAATTTTTCTTAAAAAATGAAAATAATCCCCCCTCACAAAAGTACCCAGCCTTAAAAAACAATAAAAAAGTTTCTGTATTATTAGTTTTGTTTTTTTTCTCTTTAAAGATTTTATTTATTTGACAGATCACAAGTAGGCAGAGAAGCAGACAGAGATAGAGGAGGAAGCAGTCTCCCTGCTGAGCAGAGCACCTGAGTGCGGCTCGATCCCATACCCTGGGATCATGACCTGAGCGGAAGGCAGAGGCTTTAACCCACTTAGCCATCCAGGCACCCCATGTATTATTAGTTTTATGACAGAGTATTTTTACTAATTAAAAAATTGAATTTTAGGGGTGCTTGGGTGGCTGTCATTAAGCAGCTTCCTTCGGCTCAGATCCCTCCCAGGGTTCTGGGATCAAGCCCCACATCCAGCTCCCTCCTCAGCCAGGAGTCTGCTTCTCTCTACCGCACTCCTGGTCGTGTTCCCTCTCTCTCGTGCTCGCTCACTCTCTCTCTGTCAAATAAATAAATAAAATCTTTCTCCCAAAATTGAATTTTATTTGAATTTCATCTGATAAATAATGTGATTTTAAAAAAATGAAGATAGGGGCACCTGGGTGGCTCAGTGGGTTAAGCTGCTGCCTTCGGCTCAGGTCATGATCTCAGGGTCCTGGGATCGAGTCCCCCATCGGGCTCTCTGCTCAGCAGGGAGCCTGCTTCCCTCTCTCTCTCTGTCTGCCTCTCCGTGTACTTGTGATTTCTCTCTGTCAAATAAATAAATAAAATCTTTTAAAAAAAAACTTTTAAAAAATGAAGATAATATGTTTTAAAATATCTTCCCCACAGCACCTGGAAAAGTAGCAGATAAAGTTATTATTGAAAACACTAGAGATTCAACCTTCGTCTTTATGGAAGGTTCTGAGGATGCTTATGTTGGATATATGACAATAAGGGTAAGGAATTTTAAGAGTTAGAATATATATGTTTAGATCATTTAAGGCAGTGGTTCATACAGAATTTCAAACAAAATTTCTACTTTTCAGTTTAATCCTGACGACAAATCTGCTCAACACCATAATGCACACCACTGCTTAGAGATTACGGTAAACTGTAGCCCTATTATTGATCACTGTATTATCCGAAGTACATGTACAGGTTAGTGTGTTTCCCTTATGTTTTATTATAAAATGAGTCATTGTGTTGTTGCCCAGTAGGTTTTTAAATAAATAATTTTTCTTACAGTTGGCTCTGCAGTATGTGTTAGTGGTCAAGGAGCATGTCCCACTATCAAACACTGTAACATCAGCGACTGTGAAAATGTTGGACTTTATATAACAGATCATGCACAGGTATTTTCAACTTTTACAAGTTTTTTCTTTCTAAAAGTTTTTTTTTTTTTTAAGTTCTGCTAATACCTACTTCTGATTAATTGTTGTAGGGAATATATGAGGATAATGAAATTTCCAATAATGCTTTAGCTGGGATTTGGGTTAAAAATCATGGAAACCCAATCATTAGACGGAATCATATCCATCATGGACGTGATGTTGGTGTGTTCACATTTGATCATGGCATGGTAAGAACATTTATTCTTAGTAGAAAAACTGACTTAATATCAGTTTAATTTCTTTTTTATTTCGTCCTTTTTTTATTAAAAGATAATTATTTTTAAGTAATCTCTGAATACCTGTTGGGAGGCTCCAACTCAAAATCCAGAGATCAAGAGTCACATGTTCTACCACCTAAGTCAGCCAACTGCTCCTTATCAGTTAAATTTCAAATAAGTTGCTGGATTTTCTCATCACCAAACTAGGTGAATTAAAGAATACAGGTTTAAAAGAAAGTTCAGGGGGCGCCTGGGTGGCTCAGTGGGTTAGGCCGCTGCCTTCGGCTCAGGTCATGATCCCAGGGTCCTGGGATCGAGTCCCGCATCGGGCTCTCTGCTCAGCAGGGCGCCTGCTTCCTCCTCTCTCTCTCTCTGCCTGCCTCTCTGCCTACTTGTGATCTCTCTCTGTCAAACAAATAAATAAAATCTTTAAAAAAAAAAAAAACTTTAAAAGAAATTTCAGCACATTTTAAAATCAATATGCAATATTCTGTAAATTAATGAATCTAATAATATGTGCATGTAGAGAAGATGTAGTTCTTAATCTTTGATGGCAGTAAGATCTAATCCAGTAGTTCTCAAATATCATTGTGCATAAAAGTCACCCAGATTGGGGTACCTGAGTGGCTCAGTCAGTTGCCTTCATCTTAGGTCGTGATCCCGGGGTCCTAGGATGGAGCACAATGTCAGGCTCTCTGCTCTGCAGGGAGCCTACTTCTCCCTCTCCCTGTGCCTGCTGTTCCCCCTGCTTGTGCTTCTCTTTTTCTCTTCTTTCTCTGTCAAATAAATGAATGAAATCTTTAGGGATAAAAAAATCACCCAGATTGAGTAAATATAATGTAATATAATATAATATAATGGGGACCAGGATATGCATCTTTAATAAGCACCATAAGTGAGTTGAATGCAGGCTGTTTTGTAGGCTACAGTTGGAGAATTAATGGTTTCATTTTAAGTTTGACTTCATTTTATTCCTCTTCAAATTTTTTTGGCAGAATTTTAGTAAGAGATATAATGGTAATATCAGTTCTAAAACTCTTAACGCAGTGATTAATTAGGCATGTTTATGGATGATACTATATTTTAAGTACTGTTGTGTCATTTTACACAAGTTTCAAGAGATGCAACTTTTTTAGCTCTTTTAGGCCACTATTTCAAAATAATGCTCTTTGGTGTCTGTTCAGGTATTCTTTTCATTTAATGGCTAATCTTCATTGAGGCAATTTTCAAGTCCTGTTACAACTTTGGCAACAATTTTTGTTAAGAAGTTAGAGATGGGTGAGGAGGTGATGGTATGGTGGCCAAACAGGATTGTGCTGAAGTTTTGGGTTTTTGGGGGGTTTTGTTTTCTTTCGTTTTTGTTTTTGTTTTTTAATTTTTTTTTTTAACTTTTCTGAAACCTCCTTGTGGTGAAGTTTTATTGCTATTCTATGAATCAGGCAATAGGGGATTGTTGGATTCACATATACAGATTGTCAGTTAATGAAGGAAACTTTTTTAATTTTTGTTGTTTGTGCCTAAAACCTTAATGTAGAATCCTTTTTTAAAACTAAACTAGACCAAGAGGGAGTACTCCTCTATGAGGTTCTGATTAGATCTAAGTAGTTTTAGCCACCTAGTGCCATCATATTCCTGGGGTACTTGCAACCTGAGAAGCACAGTTCACTTAAAATGTAGGCTTGGGGGGTGCCTGGGTGGCTCAGTGGGTTAAAGCCTCTGCCTTCAGCTCAGGTCATGGTCCCAGGGTCCTGGGATCGAGCCCCACATCCGGCTCTCTGCTCAGTGGGGAGCCTGCTTCCCTCTCTCTCTGTCTGCCTCTCTGCCTACTTGTGATCTCTGTCTGTCAAATAAATAAATAAAATCTTTAAAAAAAAAATGTAGGCTTGGGGTATGCCTACATTTTATTTGGTTAAACGTCTAACTCCTGGTTTCTGCTCAGGTCATGATCTCAGGGTCATGAAATTGAGCCTACATCAGGCTCTGCACTTAGCACAGAGTCTGCTTAAGATTCTCCCTCTTGGGTGCCTGGTGGCTTAGTCGTCAGGTTGTGATCTGGGGATCCTGGGATCAAGTTTCGCATCAGGCTCCCTGCTGCACAGTTACTATGCGTCTCCCTCTTCCTCTGCTTCTCTCTCTCTCTCTGTCTGTTTCTCATGAATAAATAAAATCCTTAAAAAAAAAAAAAAGATTCTCTCTCTCTCTCCCTCTCCTTCTGCCACTCCCCACCCCTACGCACGCTCATGTGGTCTCTCACTCTTAAAAAATTTTAAAAAGTAGGGGTGCCTGGGTGGCTCAGTGGGTTTAAAGCCTCTCCCTTTGGCTCGGGTCATGACCCAGGGTCCTGGGATCGAGCCCCACATTGGGCTCTCTGCTCAGTGGGGAGCCTGCTTCCTCCTCTCTCTCCCTGCCTGCCTCTCCACCTACTTGTGATCTCTGTCAAATAAATAAATAAAATCTTTAAAAATAAAAAATAAAAATTAAAAAAGTAGGGTGTAGCTTGGACCTATCAATAAGAAAGCAGAGTGGGGGGGAAATAAATAAATATAATAAAAAGAAGGCAGAGTGGAGATGACCACTTGCCCCCCCTCCAACTGAAATAAAGAAATTGACATTTCATGGCACATTGTACTTCTTTTTTCCCAAGAAGTAGGGAGCATGGGTATTATAGTCTGGAAGGCAAAGGTATGGAGGATGTCAAAACATAAGAATCTTGAAAATCTCCCCTCCCTTAGAGGCCTGTATTAGCTATAGTTCCTAATTGGCTCTCTTATTTTGTAATGGCCCTATACTATGCTAGTATTTCTTTGCCTGTGTCGCCTTTAGACTTTGCCCCAGAGTATCATATATTTTTTAAAGATTTTATTTATTTATTTGACAGAGAGATCAAAAGTAGGCAGAGAGGCAGGCAGTGGTGGGGGAAGAAGCAGGCTCCCCACTGAGCAGAGAGCCCAATGTGGGGCTCAATTCCAGGACCCTGAGATCATGACCTGAGCCAAAGCATTACAGATTTGTAAGGGAAGGATGAAAATTCAAATCTAACGTCTTGGGCCTATCATCTGTTTTAGTATTGTGACACAACCCTTTAAAATCCTTTGGTAGAATGTTCTTCCCATTTTAGGTATTCTTTTGGCTTGTCTTCTTTGTGTTGACAGCCCATGATTGGTAGTATAACATCACTGAAGATAATCTTTTTAAAATTCTGCTTTCTTTTCTGTAGAACTTCAAAGAATATCAGAATAAACATTTAAAACTAGTCTCTGCACTGTCTACTTTCTTTAAATATACATATTTATTCTCTGAATTTTTGTTCCTTTTTCTCTCCTGTTGAGATACTTAAAATTTAAATTTCTAAATTCATAAGAATGAATCATAAAAGATTTTGTACTCTTTTATTTTTAAGAATTGTTTATGTAAAAATACTACATGCACAAGTATAAAGGACACCTCTAGGACATCACTAGGGCATGACTAGCATTTGTCATTGTTAGCTTCATGTTTAACTTTGAAGTATGAACTTCCCCTGTGAAAAATGAGAAATTAAGCACTTTATATTTCAGCCTGTCTCCATCCCATCACTTACATTCTTAACTTTTTTTTTTTTTTTAAGATTTTATTTATTTGACAGAGACACACAGCAAGAGACGGAACATAAGCAGTGGGAGTGGGAGAGGGAGAAGCAGGCTTCCTGCTGAGCAGGGATCCTGATTTGGGGCTCGATCCCAGTACCCTGGGGTCATGACCTGAGCCGAAGGCAGACTCTTAACAACTGGACCACCTAGGCACCCCTTTGTTCTTAACTTGTCTTACATAAAGGTTTATAACTTTTACATTCCTATAGTTATTGGTCAATATTTATTCTACATTTGTTAACCCTTCGTCCTTTTATAATAATTCCTTCATTGCTGAGTTTTTTTTATTTTTTTTAATTTTTTTTTTTAATAAACATAAAATGTATTTTTATCCCCAGGGGTACAGGTGAATTTTTTTATTTTGATTAATTCTTTGTATGGCTGAATTTTCTCATCTAGCCATTCATTATTTGCTTATTTTTAAAAGAATGGTTTATAGGTATTGTAGCTCGAATTCTTGCCATTTGAGAGTGGCTATCTATTACTTTTTAACTTGGCTCAATATACATATTTTTTTTTTAAGATTTTATTTATTTATTTGGGAGAGGGAGAATGAGAGAGAGAGCATGAGTGGAGAAAAGTCAGCAGGAGAAGCAGACTCCCTGCCGAGCAGGGAGCCCAGATGTGGGACTGGATCCTGGGACTCGAGGATCGTGACCTGAGCTAAAGGCAGTCGCTTTGACCAACTAAACCACCCAGGAGCCCCAATATACATAATTTTGATTATACTTTGTTCCCCCTCTACATTTTGTAGTCCTGTTTATATTTCTAGCATTAAATGTGGCTGACAAGGAGATCATTTTGGTTTTTGTCTGAGTTTTTTTTTTTTTTTTTTTGTCTTGTGATGATTTGCTTTTCTACTTCAGTATCCATAATGTAGGTTTTTGTTATTGTTGACCTTGTGTTGTTTTGCTGGTTTTCTTGTCCATATGTTCTTTGGAAACTTGGCTGTGTATTGTTTTGTTCTTTAAGTTTTATGTGATTTCCTCAAATCTGTGCCCCTTACTATGTGTCCATAGTTTTGTCTTGTTTCCCCCCCCCCCACAGTGTGGTTTTTAATCCCTAATTTTTAATGTATTTTGTTTTACAGAATTTTTCTAACATACATAAAAAAGAGAATAGTATAGTGAATGAATCCCCATGTACCCAGTCTCCATCTTCAACAGCTATCAATTCATGGCCAGTTTTATTTCATCTATATTTAACTACTCTTTACTGTCTTCTCTACTCTCTAGATTATTTTGAAGCAAATCCTGGACATCATCATCTCCTCTGTAAATATTTTAGCATGCATCTTTAAAAGAAGGGGATTCTAAAAAAAAAGAAAGAAAGAAAAGATGGGGATTCTTTCTTTTTTCTTTCTTTCACATAATGACAATGCCAGTCTCATTCCTAAAAACAATTTTTCTATCATTGTTCACAAGTTCCCAGAAATCTTTGTTTAATATTGAATCTATTACAGAGTGTTATTTTTGTAAAATATAATTAGAATGCCATAGCAGTGCCAAATTGCTATAAAATTTTGGAGACATTCTAAATTTATGAATTTAACACATGACAGATTGACAGATGACAGATTATCTATATTGAAATGTCGCTGCCTCTCTCTCCTTTCATTTTCCTTTGCTTTGAATAGCCTCACTTAAATAGGAAGCATAAGTTTTAGAGGATAAAAATTGTACATTAGTGTACATTTTTGCTCACATTTACTTCTTGTGCCTGTGTTATTTCTCTGAAACTAATATTGTGGGAGTGTTTCCTTTCCATGTTCTGTTCATGCCACTAGATCTGATCACCTTAAAGAAGATCATTAGCTGGGCTTATGAGAACCTTCAGTTACTTGGGGAAAACATTTTATTGGATGACCCCAGAGAAACCATTTCTGTCTCCATCAAAAGATACCAAATTGCTAAGAGCTTCTTCTATATTTAAAATAAGGGCTTGGGACACCTAGGTGGCTCCTGGTTGGCTCAGTCTAAGTGTCTTCCTTCAGCCCAGGTCATAATCTTAGGGTCCCTGGATTGAGCCCAGCATTGGGCTCCTTGCTCAGTAGGGAGCTCCTCTCCCTTTTCCTCTGTCCCTACACCCTACTGTCTCTCAAGTAAATAAAATCTTAAAAAAAAAGATCCCTGCTTTTGGAGTTTTGTTAATATACACTGGAATTTTCATGGTTTGCATCTTACAAGGCAGAGTAGAATTCTGTCTATATCGTGCTTACATTTCTGAATTACTATGACATTTTACACTAAAAGCATCTCTTAAAATGAATACATTTTATTAAAACTTACCTTGGGTTGCCTGGGTGGCTCAGTTAGTTGTTAGGCATCTGCCTTCGGCTCAGGTCATGATCCCAGGTTCGAGCCCCACACTGGGCTTCCTACTCCTCGGGAAGCCTGCTTCTCCTTCTCCCACTCCCCCTGCTTTTGTTCCCTCTCTAGCATTCGCACGCGCACTCGCACTCTCTCTCTTTCTCAAAAATAAATAAATAAATAGTATATTTTTAAAAAATCTTAAAATTGCATTAACTGAACTCTTTAAACCCATTACGAGATCGGTTTCCTTGTAAAATTACAAGACTGTTCTATCTGAATGTGGTAAAATGACAGTTTGGCAATGTAGGGGCTTCTGGTTTTAAAAGCATGAAGAGTGGGATACCTGGCTGGCTCAGTCGGTGGATCGTGTGACTCTTGATCTCAGGGTCATGAGTTTGAGCCCCACGTTGGGAGTAGAGTTTACTTTTTTAAAGAAAGAGCATGAAGAAAAAAAAATGGTTTTTACTGCTTTCTTTTCTTGAATGTTATCTTAAAAGATACAGGTTCCAAACTTTGATGGAATTAAGGAACATTTTTAACCTTTAAATTACAACATGGTAAATGGCTAGTTGCCTATTACCAAGCCAACCATTCAGATTAGAGCAAATTATAAAACCTTATATTTATGGGGCACCTGGGTGGCTCAGTTAAGCATCTGCCTTCAGCTCAGGTCATGATTTCAGAGTCCTGGGATTGAGCCCCACATCAGGCTCTGTGCTCAGTGGGAAGCCCACTTCTCCCTCTCCTCCCCACTCATGCTCTCTCTCACATTCACTCTCTTTCTCTCTCTCTCTCTCTCTAGTAAATAGTAAAATCTTTAAAAAAAAAAAAAAAAACTTTATGTTCAGGAAGATAAATTGGTAAACCTGATGTGAACATAAATATGTTGAGTTGTTTTACAACTGGTAGTGAATTTAGAATAGAATTATCAATAGGGGCCTAAGCAAAGGAGGAGAATAACATAATTACCAACTTTAATAAAAAGTTGTACAGCAAAGACTATATTCTTATACTTTATGACTCAGCTATGAATAGCACACTAATATAACAAAAATTGTGCTGTCACTACATTGGAAGGATACAGTGTGAATGCGTGTGATAGGAGATAGAAAGAGCTAAATTCTTACTTTCCATAATAGAAAATAAATAGACATCACCTAAAACTGCAAACTCAAGATATAGCAATACAGATCTTTATTTAAAAATATAGAGGTGGGGCGCCTGGGTGGCTCAGCGGGTTAAGCCTCTGCCTTCGGCTCAGGTCACAATCTCAGGGTCTTGGGATTGAGCCCCGCATCGGGCTCTCTGCTCAGCGGGGAGGCTGCTTCCTCCTCTCTCTCTGCCTGCCTCTCTGTCTACTTGTGATCTCTGTCAAATGAAAAATATTTTTTTAAAAATTAAAAAAAAAAGAGGTAGATAAAAAGAGTCAGCCAGAAGAATTGAAAGTGGGGGACTTTGGATAAGGGAAAATGAGAAGAGGAGGCTGCTGTTTGCCTTAGTAAATTTGTGGATCTAGTTGACTGTCTTAACTATATAAAATCAAAATCTAGAGAAAATAGAGCATCCCTACATTTGAATCATTTTTAGTCAATACATAGCAAAGTATACTTGCAGTACTGTGTACTTGTAAAGGTATAGTTGCAGTATAGTCAAGACGTGACAGTGCCTGTTACTGAAATAATTTTGGAAACCCAATAAGCAGCATACCTTTCCTTGCCACATTCTTTTTTTTTTTTTTTTAATTTTTTTTTTTTTAAAGATTTTATTTATTTATTTGAGAGAGAGACAGTGAGAGAGAGCATGAGCGAGGAGAAGGTCAGAGAGCGAAGCAGACTCCCCAAGGAGCTGGGAGCCTGATGCGGGACTCGATCCCGGGACTCCGGGATCATGACCTGGGCCGAAGGCAGTCGTCCAACCAACTGAGCCACCCAGGCGTCCCTCCTTGCCACATTCTGAACAGATTATGAAATGAAGCCATTAAGTAGTGTGAGAAGACTGAAATAATTTTATTACCCTTAAAATATTAAGTTGGAGATTACGGCCTTGAACAGGAACCAAATGGGTCTGATTCACTGCACCCCAAAATTAAATAAACTTACTACTCCACAAACAAATAATGTGATGGAACCCCACATCAGGCTCCCTGCTCGGCGGGAAGCCTACTTCTTCCTCTCCCACTACCCCACTTGTTCCCTCTCTACTCTGTCTCTTTCTGTCTAATAAATAAATACAATTTTTTAAAACAAACAAAAAAGTTTGGTAGAGCACAAGGAGGGAGAGCAACAGGCAGAGGGACAGGGAGAAGCAGGCTCCCCACAGAACAGGGAGCCCTTGTGGGGCTAGCTCCCTGGACCCTGAGATCATGACCCAAGCCAAAACCACCTGGGTGACTGAGCCACCCAGGCACCCCAGAGTAGCTATTTTTAATGTAATCCATATATGAAAAAGTTGCAGATAATTTTTTCTTTGTGGATAACGAAACCTGAAACTACTTTTGAATATTACTCAGAGGTCTGTTTTCTTAGAGTTAAATAATGTAGTAAACTTGAGTATCACAATTATATCCTGTTTTTAACCTTCACTAGATTATGCAGAAAGTAATGAATTCCTGCTTTTGCTATATGTGAAGTCTTATATAGATACAACAGCACTTAATATAATCCTTTCTATACAGAAGCTTAGGATCAGGGAGGAATGGACATAACAAATAAACAGGAACAGTACAAAGCATTACATAGAGATACCATAAGAAAATACTTAGTACTTAAAGGGAATTTAAAGAAAGGAGAGCATATTCAGTTTTTGAAGGGAAATAGACCAGAAGTTGAAGTGGCTTTTACAAGTGCCATTTTGGGAATATCTTTTTTTTTTTTTTTTTTTTTTCCTTAATATTTAGTCTTGATTGGAGGTGCCTGGGTGGCTCAGTCAGCTGAGTGTGTCTGCCTTTGGCTCTGATCATGATCCCAGAGTCCTGGGATTGAACCCTGGTTGTGCCCCCTCTCGCTCACTCTTTTGCTCTATTTGTCAAATAAATCAATCTTTAAAAAAAAAAAATTTAGTCTTGATTGAATCTGAGAATTTAGGATATCCGTACTACAGTAACTTATTATCATTACAAAATAAGTCTGTCCATTACAGAAAATTTAAGAAATTCATAGAAGTATAAAAGATACAAAAGCAATCTATCATATTTCTCAGATAATCACACCTTCATATTTTTGTTTTATTGTTCATTGTATTTTCTTGAAATAAAATTGAGACCATACTTAATATATACTATCTTTAAGAATATACTGTTTCTTTTATTTAACACGATAGCATGTAAAGCATGAATACAAGTTAGTCCATTCCCTGTTATTGGGCTAAGGTGAACATTATTTTCTGTGTCTTTTTCTGTAGTCTCTGATTATGTCCTTAGGTCACCTTTTTAGAATTTGTTTTCTTGGGACATTTTTAAATCTCTAAGAGTTTTTTTTTTTAAGACTCAATAAATCTTTGTCAAAGGATGTGTATATTTATTGGGTGATAGTATTTATTTGCATTTATTAGATAAATATTCCCCTTGTTTTCTTCCCTGGCTTTGCATATACTCAGACCAAGAAGAATTGTGATTCTCTGTTTCACCAAAATTAAATCTCTTTTATTCTTCGTTTATCATTTGAAATTTAGTGTGTATCTGTGTTTTATTTTTAACCTTGAACATTTCTGATATTTAATTTTGAGGCGTACAGTAAAAAGGTCATTTTTTTTAAATGTCATTTCTTTTTGGGAAGTAGCCTTACCTTCAGTTTGATTTCTGCATTTTTCAGGGTTACTTTGAAAGTTGCAACATACACAGAAACAGAATAGCAGGCTTTGAAGTAAAAGCCTATGCTAACCCCACAGTCGTTAGATGTGAAATTCATCATGGGCAGACTGGAGGAATATATGTGCATGAAAAAGGAAGAGGACAATTCATAGAGAATAAAATCTATGCAAACAACTTTGCAGGTGTATGGATTACCTCAAATAGTGACCCAACAATAAGGTAATTATATATATTTATGGATGAAAATTACTTTTTTACTTTTTATGTTATATGAAAAGTCAAGCTTTAACTCTTAACTATTTTTCCTAGACACCTGACCACTGCAAAATAGATCTTCCTAGTAAATGTCTATGCGTCTGAATGAGCAAAGCTGTTGCATTTATTTTTGGGTGTTCTGTTTGTTTTTTAGTAATCTAAGTCATGCAGAATATTCTTTTATGAACAGTTGCAAATGTTATTATGATTTTAAGTTTATCAAACTGCATTATAAATGAGTGTATAGGGCCATGTTCTTTTCTTGGAACATGAATGACCTTGTCTTCTCTTTTTTTTGTCTGAGAGTCTGCAGATAGCATAACTCAGGAAAGTAATTAACTCAAAGATTCTTGGACAGATCAAAAATTACAAAAAGTCAGAACTTCAGGCCATCACTTTTCCTTTAATAGTTCCTACCATTCCCTCTGGCTGCAGTAAGGAAACAAACAGATCCAGTCTGTTGGCTAAGACTATAGAACCAGAACCATTATAATTTAATCAGTAACAATGAATTATTTTTAATTGCCAAGTTTTATTTTCCACTGACTTTATGAAAGTAGATTATGAGATTTCCATCTTGTTAATATTCAGCATATGTGTCTAGATCAGCTAAAAAAGAGTTCTAAATATATCAGCTATTTTGAGGGGAATTTTTAAGAATGTTACTTTGTCTCAAATACTAGGTGGCTCTTTTAAGCGTTCGGTTTTAGAAAGAAAACAAAGGAATTTAGAAATCATCTAGTCTGAGTCCCTTGTTTTACAGATTAGGAAACTGTGACCCCTAGAAGGTAAATAATTTTTTAAGGTACCATGAGTATGAGTGGCCCTGTAGTTGATTGTGTTAAATAAACTTTAACTGAATAGAGGTTTATTTTTTATCATTTATCATAATTATAGGGGGAATTCTATATTTAATGGAAATCAAGGGGGAGTTTACATCTTTGGTGATGGACGAGGCCTTATTGAAGGAAATGACATTTATGGTAAGAATGTTTTTTTCTATAAAATTTTGGAGCTTGGTCTGTCTTCCTGACATTAGCAAAATGGACCACTTTGAAACCCTCCAAGAAGTGGTGATCTAATTGCTTTAAAATCTCAGTAAAGATTACTTGTGATGTTTATTTACTTATTAGTCATTATTCACTTAACATTTACTGGGTACCCAGTGTTTACCAGGAACTATACTAGATACCAGTGATGAAAATACAAATAAGACCTCAGTCTGCGGGAGTATGCACTTTCCTTAGATTCACTCTTTTTTCACGTTGGTACTAATTGTAAACGTGGGGGTGGGGGTGCCTGGGTGGCTCAGTTGATTAAATGTCTGCCTTTGGCTCCGGTCATGATCCTTGAGTCCCGGGATCAAACCCCACAGTGAGCTCTGTGCTCCGTGGGGAGTCTGCTTCTCACTCTCAATAAAGTAAGTAAAATCTAAAAAAAAAAAAAAAAGATACAAATTCAGTAGACCATTAGATGGTGTGTGCTAGACACAGATGTGTTCCTGGGCTTTCTCTTTTGCTGCTACTTACCTGGATAATATTTACATAAACCTTATGAAGTAGACACTGTTAAATATCCCCACTTACTGATTGTGAAACAAAGATACAATGAGGTTAAATAACTTAAAGTCACACAGGAAGGTAGAATTCCTGGGATTCCTTACTTGGCAGCCTGGCTTCAGAGTCTCTACTCCACAAACTATTATGCCTATACTGCCTACAGTTTTTCTTTTTATACTCCTAGTTCCCTTAGTTTTGTTTTTTAATGCTCTCAAACCATAAATATCTTTCTGAATATGACATATTTCACAAAATCGTGCTTTTCCTAAAATTCTAAAAATTTTGACTACCATGTAATGATGTAAAATTCTTACTGTGTTCCTTGAGGCTCCATATGTTGACATTGTAACTTTTATTTTTAAATAGGCAATGCATTAGCAGGAATTCAGATTAGGACAAACAGTTGTCCAATTGTTCGACATAACAAAATTCATGATGGTCAACATGGTGGGATTTATGTGGTAAGTCAATTAATATAGTTCTAGAATGTCATGCCTCAAAACCAGAGAGAGAGGATGGAAGAGGACAGAATTATATCTAGCCTTGAGTAGGCCATATTTAGCTTACAGAGTATGACTTTATGACTGTCTTTAATATTTATACAATAAATAACACTCTTGTTCTCCCTGCCAGTATATGAATGACTTACATAGTATGTGTAGTCTTCTGTAAAATTCAATCAACTGACTGAGTTTAAGCATAGAGAATATACCTTTTTTTATTAAAGTCTTTAATTATAATTGGTATTATGGGCTGACCTCTCAAAACCATCAATTGGCTGAGTTCTATTTTTACCCTGGAGTTTTGTTGGTGTGACTATGCTGGGAGTCTGAAATTTTCCAAAAGTAGTAAGTAAATTTATAATATCAGTGAAAGTACTAATAATACTAGACTTGAGTATTTCTGAATATTTTTGAAAAGTCAGTATTTCACTTGAATTTATCCTAAAACATAATTGAACATCTTACAAGATTTTCAAACCACGTATTGGTCCTACACCTTCTGTTACCATGGTGTATCTGGAACTGTTATAACAGATTCAAGTGAGAAAATGTAGGAAATTTCAGAAGGGTCCTTGTGTAATGCCAGGTATGACTCTAATTTTTATTTTCAGTTCTAAATCTGTCTTAAGTCTTCTGCTCTAAATAAAAATAAGTATTTTAGTAACCTGAGATCTTATTTTGAATGATTTCACCAGTAATTTGAAATAGCTGTTAGCTTACTAAATGAGAGACCTTCAGCTTGTTACCTATATTTTAGAATAAAATAAGAAGCTTAAAAGTACAAAATCACATAAAGAACAGTATAAAAACTTACAGAGCTTAAACTCAGGTAGAGGCTATACAAAAGCAATGTTACTACCTCATTCAGGTGAAAAAATAAAAATTGAAATTTTTTTAATCATAACTGTTTCTAAAGGGGGGAACATACTATAAACTACTTATTTCTAAAAGATATATATTGTATCAATGTAATTTTTATTTAGCATGAGAAAGGACAAGGCGTAATAGAAGAGAATGAAGTTTATAGTAATACTCTGGCTGGGGTCTGGGTGACAACAGGCAGCACTCCAGTACTGAGAAGAAACAGGATACATAGTGGAAAGCAGGTAAAATTATTTTGGATTCTTACATGGGAAATAGATTGTTTTATAAACTTTGTCATTTGAAAACAATTTTTTTTTTAAATTTTAGGTTGGTGTATATTTTTATGACAATGGACATGGAGTGCTAGAGGACAATGATATCTATAATCATATGTATTCAGGGGTTCAGATAAGGTAAACATTTTTCACATTTGGCTTTCTTTTGGGAGGGAATTCGGTGGGAATATGTGGGGTATGTAAAAGAACTTCCCTTGTTTATTTAATGCTCAATTTTTATTCCTCCTTTTGCATATATATTCATGCTCTTACCACATGCTTGGCTTAAATTGTCAGAATATAGCTTTTCTTGAACCAGCTGATGGCAGCCAGTGGCACATATGCCTGCCATAGGAGCACGTTTCCACTATTCTGTCATCCACTGTAACAGTCATAGTTGCCAGTGTACTCTATCATACTTGGAAAGTAGGCAGCTATATAAAAATACTTGTGAGCTATACCTGGCATGTTGTAGGCACTCAGTAAATGTGAGCTTCTCTTTTTACACTATTTCCATAAGAGTATTGGTTTTTTACACCCCTCTTTCCTGTATTTTAAGTTTTAGAAACAGTAGTAGTACTTATAATTCAGCCCTTCCATTTTATATATGAGGTGAGTATACAATAATAGTAGTAACTTAATCTAACCTCCTCAGTGTAGTTTATATATTAGGAGGCTCTATAGTAATAATATAATCTATAGCTAAGTATATTCTGTTGGAAATAGAATTAAGCAAAATTACACCAGTGTCTTTACCGACAAATTTCTCAGAGCATCTGGAAAGACACTCCATTGTATACTTATTCTTACTGTGATTAATATAAATTTTTTCACTGTTACCTAACATAACATGGGATATGGGAGTAGAAGCAGTTAAGATGGCATTATTTTCTGTTGTATCCATAGGACTGGAAGCAACCCCAAAATTAGGCGCAACAAAATCTGGGGAGGACAAAATGGTGGAATTCTTGTTTATAATTCTGGTATGTTTAATCTTTCATTTTTTCCTTATTGCTAATTGTCTTTAGAGCTATACTTTCCAAATAACATAACCTAAAATTCTGTACTTCTAGGTCTAGGCTGTATAGAAGACAATGAAATATTTGACAATGCAATGGCTGGAGTCTGGATTAAGACAGATAGTAATCCTACACTAAGAAGAAATAAAATCCATGATGGAAGAGATGGTGGCATCTGTATATTTAATGGGGGTCGAGGTATTGTTGTTAATTTTGCATTAGTAAAAAAAACAATTTTTCATTATTCTTCCTCCATATCTTTAATGATTAGGGACATTGCCAATTAATATAAGCTTTAAGTGAGAGAATCTCAGTCTTTTTCCTTATCAGGTCTTGAGGTAGATTAGATTAGTGCCTGGAGGTAAAGAAGACAGGTGTTTATACAATTTTTCTTTTCTTTTTGTAGCCATCTTGAGTGTGCTAGTTGTTAGGCTTTTTTTGTTTGTTTGTTTGTTTTTGTATGCCTGTATCTTTTTATTTATTTATTTATTATAAATTTTTTTATTTTGTTAGGCATTTTTAAGGTGAAATTTGTTTACATTTTCTCTCTGGACTTTCTTTTATTTAGAATAGTGATATGACTATAATAAACATCAAGGTCCAGTTACAGAACTAGGTTAGAAATTAATTGGCCTGTAACTATATGAAAATGTCTATAGTAAATAAGTATTGCTTTGTACCTGTTTCCAACTGTTTGTTGGAGAGTGGAATTAATGAAGCCAAGGCGTGTCTGGTTTTGTATACATGAAGGTCAGCTCATTTTACATTGAGGCAAAAATTCCACATCTGCAAATGCATATTGTTCAGAGAGACTAGGGGAGAATGTCAAATGCAAATTTATCACCGTTCCTGAAAGGTCAGTAACCCAGCACTGTACATCTTATATGGAAGGAATAGCCAGTTACTACTACATCATAATCAGTGAAATTTACTACTACAGCCAAGCAATGATTCCATTAATGACAGACTCTGAAAGAGCTCATAATCTAATAATTCATTAAGATGACATACCTGATAGGAGTCTTTACAAGATATAATGAGGAAACACAATACAGTGAATGGTTTTATTTGTAAGGTGTTGAAAAAAGGTTCATGGATTAAAGTAACTCTTAAGCTGTCTTGAAAAATGAGCATTCACTGGTAAATGTGGGGTGGGGGAGGCCATTCCCAGTGTAGAAAGCACAGTTCACACTTCCATTTGTTTTGTACCAACAACTGATACAGATGCTAAGGATACAGTGGTGAATAAAACAGTACTACATCCCAGAAAGCTTAGAGTCTAATGGCACATTGTAACCAAAAATCTAAAGGAAACCACATGGTTCTGATTAGTAAGGCGCAAAGAGGTACTGAAAGTTGAGGCTAGAGAAGGGGCAGTGCCCAGATTCTAACTTTGTAGACGGAATTCAGACTGGATCTTAGCAAAAGCAAAGATTAGAGGTAGGAAGTTGGAGTAGTCTTTTCCAGGGGAATAGCAGTTTAGAGGTCAAAACTGAACTATCACAGGTGGATTGAATGTCTACAGAAGTAAAAGTTTCATATTTTCAGAGCAGAGATGCTCATATACAACTAATAATTCACTATACATAAGTAGGGTTTATAGGAGTAATATTAGCTAGTTCTTTAATGCAGTGTATGTTTACATGTATTAATTCATTTAATCCTCATTAAAACCCTGTATGTAGGTGCCATTATGGCCAGATTAGATAAGGAACTCAGGGAGGTGGTGGAATCTGTATTTGAAGATCTGAAAAGTCTGATTCCTCAGCTCATTTTTTTTTTTTAAAGATTTTATTTATTTATTTGAAGAGAGAGATTACAAGTAGGCAGAGAGGCAGGCAGAGAGAGAGAGAGGAGGAAGCAGGCTCCCTGCAGAGCAGAGAGCCCGATGCGGGACTCGATCCCAGGACCCTGAGATCATGACCTGAGCCGAAGGCAGCGGCTTAACCCACTGAGCCACCCAGGCGCCCTCCTCAGCTCATTTTTAAATCATGTTATACTCTCAGAAGAGAGAGTAATAAATTCGATGGAGGGAAACTGAAATCTTCCAGAGGAAGTGACATTAGGAAGAAAGAAGGCAGGACATTCCAGGATGAAGAAATAATATAAACCAAAGGCATTAGAGATAAAAATGTGTATCATATTCAGAGCATAGATAATGTAGTAAGACAATGGAGTAGGTTAGGGGAATATCTTTAAAGGTTTTAAATGGCAACTTAATTTTAAAACTTTATTCTGAAAAGTTTTTAAGCAGAGAAAGAACATGACAGTTGTAGGAAACTGGGAAAAATAGCAGAAGAGAGACTACGGGAAATTATATTCTTATAATCTTATAAGAATAATGACCAGAAATAGGGTTTGCATGAAAGCATTGAGGCTGTAATGACTCTAAAAATACTTCAAAGGACCTCATTTTAATTCAGTGTGAGAAATAGGTGCCAGGAAGCCACCAGGAATTTGTGAGTGAACTAGACGTGGTTCCCGGTACCATGGAATTTCCATTTATCTGTTAGAATGGTTACCTGCCATTTTAAGCAGTTCTTGGTTATTCCTACCTTAAACCCCTCTGAATTACTAATAAACTTTTCAGCTGAGAAATTAGTCCTTTTTTTATACAACATAGTAAGAAACTAAAAACCTGAATACCACCAAAACTATTAAAATTTGTTTTGTGCATAAGCCTTAATCTGAGGAAATATTTTATTATAGGTCTCCTTGAAGAAAATGATATTTTCAGGAATGCTCAAGCAGGTGTTCTCATCAGCACTAATAGTCATCCAGTCTTAAGGAAAAACAGAATATTTGATGGCTTTGCTGCAGGTTTGTATTTTCTTTTGTTACCTGTAGCTTGTTTTCTATACATTAGAATGTTCGATCTTTAGAGTATTAATTCTCTTTTGCTTGATAACTGAAGGGGTGTGCTAAATGTGTTGCAAAAGTGGCTGAATGCCTTGCAGTTAACAATGGCTTATAAGAGCACATAATCCAAGTTCTGGATTGTAATGTTCTAAGCCAGACTTTTAAGAAATCTCTCTTGGGTTCAGTAATAATTATGAAACCTTAATTCGGATAGAATGCAAGCTTGTACTACCATTTGGAATACAAATAAATTCAAGCCCTCTGGCCTCTCAAACTTTCCAAGTATTGTGCATGTATTTCCACTTTTTGCCAGGGAAGATGACACTTTTTTTTTTCTTCATATGTACAACTAGTGGCTACCTAAACAAATTTCTGGGCAGGCATTATCATCATCTGCTTGCCATGAAAATAAGTAGTAAGTTATGAACCATCTGTAGTAAGTAATATTCCTTTCTTTAGCAAGGATAGTGGACTGTTAACAGTGGAAAATAAATGTTATTCTCAGTGACTCAAACATTTGCATCTTATTCTTTAGATGTTAAGAAACTATAATGTGATGATGCATCTACTGTTTATAAATTTTACTTCAGGTATTGAAATTACAAATCATGCAACTGCAACACTAGAAGGCAATCAGATTTTTAACAACCGGTTTGGAGGCTTATTTTTAGCATCTGGTGTTAATGTGACAATGAAAGGTATGTTGGAGTCTGCTCTGCCTATAAATATACAAAATATGCCATTAAAAGATAATGGTATCAGAAGCCATTGCTGTCCCTCTGCCAAGTTAACTACAACTCCGAACTATTTTGAAAGCTTTGACTTGTTCTAAACAGTTGGAAGTATCTTACACCAGGAAAATCCATTTTTCTGTTTTAAGCTGATGTTTTTTACTTAATTGGTTAGCCTCTTCTAGTCTTTAAAAAGTGACTATTGGAATAATCCTGTTATCTCTATTTTTATCTTAAGTCTTTGTCCTCTAGAATTTTACTTATTTTTTTTTATTACAGATAACAAAATAATGAACAATCAAGACGCCATAGAAAAGGCTGTTAGTAGAGGCCAATGTTTATATAAAATATCAAGTTATACCAGCTATCCCATGCATGATTTCTACAGGTATATTTCTAAATTACTTGCGAGTCTTGAAAAAGGGGAGATAGTGATTTTCTAAACTGGCAAGACATAATATTTTTACATTTTTCTCTTAAATGTAAGCTAGAGAAAATTGGGTATTGGAAAAATTACCAAGGAAAGAGATTATAATTGAGAATTTTTTATTTGTCCATAGTAAGTTCTCTGGGATGAATCTGCTTGAGACCACAAATATGGAAGAGCAACAGCAACTGTTGCTATCACTGGAAAGGTGGAACACAATGCTTTTGTTTGGGAGTTTCAAAGAAAAGGTCTAATTGATTGTTCCATGTACCCCAGTCACTGAGTGGTTCTTGATGCCCTGCCCCCAGATTAAGTATTTTTTAAATGAAAGTTTCAGCTGCCTTTCTACAATTTGCAAATCAGGTGTTTTTCTCAGAAGACACAGACCAGGAGATTGACTTGTTAAAGTCCTTTTGCAGAAATTAACCTGGCCTAGAGCTACAAAAATTTTGGTCTTGTTCTTCTTGTAAGGCATAGGTCGTCGGGTAAAACGCAGTTATTTTGAGGAAGTAACATTTCAAGAAAATAATGTAAGCTTTTGCTTTTTAGATGTCACACTTGTAACACCACAGATCGAAATGCCATATGTGTGAACTGCATTAAGAAGTGCCATCAGGGACATGATGTAGAATTTATTAGACATGATAGGTATGTAGCACACTTGCTTGCTCTGTTACCCACTTATTTCCACCCCCCCTCACTTTCCTAATTTTTGGGTTTTCATTTTGCTTTAGGTTTTTCTGTGACTGTGGTGCTGGAACACTGTCTAATCCTTGTACATTAGCTGGTGAGCCTACACATGATACAGATACACTATATGACTCTGCTCCACCTATAGAATCTAATACATTGCAGCACAACTGAATTCCTTCCCTAAAGAAAAAGTCCTGCCATTCTAACATCATAACTTAAAACATTTTTTTCGGAAGAAGATTTAAAATATTTGCCCATGCTACAGGAAGAGACTGTATTAAAAATGGATACACGAGGTCAGTTGACACTATGAAGCTCAAGCTACCAAAAAGAAAGTGGCAATATATTGACTCAGGATCTCAAAGCTGGGTGTTTTAGCATTACTGTGTAAAGACTTTTGAAGGGACAGAAGTGAAGAAATAAGCTGCAATTTTGTACAGATACCAACTTCTGAAAAAAAGCTGGTGTTTTTACAACTAGCATTGAATGCAGTCCAATTTGCAGTAGTACTCTTCAATAGACAAGCAGCTTTGTTGCTGCCTTTATGGACATGGGTACCAATTGCTTTTGTAATATGGTAAAAATGTGAGCTAGCACTTCTGCGTTTCTTTTGATTTTTTTAACATGTATTCAGATTGAGAAATATGATTTTAATGCTTTAATCTCATGTAGTTTGTTTTTAATTTCAAGCAAATCTTCTTGTACTTGAATGTGCCCTGTTTTGTTAGCACACCTAGACTTGCTGTAACTGTACTCATGTCCCAGTATGTACGTTCTTTCTATGAAAGAGAAAACACTAATCTTAAATTATATCCAGCAATGTTTCTGGTATCCTTTAAGAAAAGTTAAGACTATTATTTCCTTCCCTTCCCTGTGCAGCATTCAAAATCACCCCTAGAGAAAGTGAGTGTTTTAATGAGACTTCCTAGGAAGGGATGCACTGTAAAACAAAAAGTATTCTTGTAACTCAGTTTTGTGAAAGGTAAAAACTACTATGTTTTAAAGTACACTTTAGAAAGTCTCTTCAAAACAGTCCTGTATTTGAACTCTGTTCATAGTTTTTTTTTGAACAGTTTAGACAAACCGCTGGAAATTAAAAACAATTTCCTGCATTAAGCTGAGACAAGTATATATACAGCCCTATACAGTTTCATAGCCCCCCCCATTTATGTGTATTGGTGACAGTGGGTATAAACAGCCTGAAAGTGTATGCATGTACCATAACATCTAGACTTAATATATTGTGGAGTATTCAATAACCATTATGTAGAAGGTAGATAAGAATTAAAAGGGTTTAATTTCCTAGAAAGAAAATGGAAAAATGGTCATTTTTAAAAAATAAAGTTTATTAGATCATAATGTTGTCTGAATTTACCACCTTTGTCAAAAGCCAACTCAGAGCTTCCAATGTAGTCTATAATTCCTTAATCAAAGTCAGCAATTTAGGGACAGCTTCAGCATCTAGAGTCGACCTTTCACTAGCCAGGCAGACTTCCCTTAAAATTAAAAAAAAAAAAAAAAAGGTATCAGTTCATGTTTTCCATAGTGCATGAATAAACCGCAAAGGGGGATGGTGAAGGTCAGCTCCATAGCAAAATTATATATGCAAGTATAATTACCGAAATAATCGCAGTGATTGAGTCATCTTCTCAAATTCTCTTGCTTTTCTATGTCCCTTTTGAATAATCTCCTCTGGAAGATTAGCAAGCCTTGCTGCATTAAAGCCATAGCTTTTAGGACAAGCTCCCTTAATGAATTTATAGAGAAAGGTAATAGTCTCCTGGCTGGGATCCTCACATTCATTTTCTACCATGCATGCCTAAAAAGGAAAATATTTTATTATGCTGTGTTCATGTGCTAGCAGTGGACATACCTGCCTTGATTCTCTCAAAAATCTAAACTTCTGAAAGTAGTTTATACATACCATGTGGCCCAGGCGCACTGCAACATTTTGAGAATAATCTTCTACTAATGAATGGTAGTGGGTGGAAAACAATGTACGACACTTTATGTTCTCAGCAAGTTCTTTAACAACTGCATTTGCTATTGCTGTTCCATCAAATGTTGCAGTACCTCTCCCTATGAAGGTAAAATATGCATAAATTATGTATCTGCCTTATACCACAAAGGAATGAAAAAGTGGGGGGGGGTAAAATAGTAACATCAATTATTGCATCCAAATAATAGACCCCATTTAGCTAAACATCCACTTACCAGCCCTGGGAGTAGGGTACATTCTATTTTTAAAGATTTCATTTTTAATTAATCTCTACAACCCAACATGGGGCTCCAACTTAATACTGAGGTGAAGAGTCCCACATTCTACCAGCTGAGCCAGCCAGACACCCCTGCATTTCTTTTTTTAAAAAGTACTCTTCAGGTACCACTGATCTTCAGAAATGTCCTATTAGTTTCTCATTAAATGTTAACTATTTTAATAGGACAAAATTTAGAGCCTTGTAATCAAAGACCATTTTTAACATTATCTATTATCTTCCCAGTATAGGTCTGAATGGCACTAGAGGTGGGTCTATGGCATTAGAGGTAAATGCTTTCAGACTTTTTAAAAAGAAAGGGCCAATCATCTTCAAGAAAAATTAGAGTTTAAAAAATTTTTTTTTTAATTTTATAAATAGCCTTCAAATGGAAATTGGAATGTCTTACCCAATTCATCCACAAGGACCAAAGAATGTGCCGTTGCATGTTTAAGTATGCTGGCAGTTTCACTCAATTCAACAAAGAACGTACTTTCACCTAAAAAAAAAAACCCAAACACACACAACGTACTACTAAATAGAACTAGAATACTGAATTAGTCTGTTCATCTTTTTGGTTCATATCATGAGCTACCCAGTACTAAAGGTTACATCTCATTAAGAGATAATGCAATTCTTGCTTGAAGAAAGAATATTTTCAAGTGCCTCAAAGTACTCCACTCTGTGTAACAAGAAAAACCAAACATCAAGTTTAATGGCTGGTACACATTTCAAGGCAGATGTATTTATTGTACAAAATGTAGAAATGAACAGGCCAGTAATAAAGCCTTAGGTGAAAAAAGAAAACTCACCTGACATTATTCTGTCGGAGGCACCAAGTCTAGTAAATACTCTATCAATTGGTGTGAGCCTACATACTTCAGCAGGTATGTAACAACCCATTTGGGCCATTACAGCTAACAGGCCAGCCTTTGGAGGAAGGAGGGAAAGGTCTTTACTAATTGGTATTAAAGAAAAACATCGAAAAAAAGAGAAAAACATAGATACACATCATTTATGTAGTAGTCAGGCACTCTTAAAAACCGTTCACAATCCAAAGCAGGTAAAGTGAAGCCTAGAAAAGCAAGAGGCTTAGAACCTAACTGGCCTTAAAACCGCAAAGCCTGTGAGATTTTAACCCACTGCATTAGTGGTCTCACCATTGGCTGACTACACAGTAGAATCACTTGGGAGCTCTTTAAAATTACTGATGCCTAGAACCAATTCCAGACCAAATTTATCAATCTGGGACAATGGAACCCTATCTGTACTTTCTTTGTCAAGTTCTTTCCTAAGTGATACAAAAAAATGAAAATGGGATTGAAGACCACTGGACTATATACTGCCTCTTGCTAGTTAGCAAATTTGGCGAACCTAAGTATAAATACAGGAGAGCAGGGGTGTTGGCAAATATTTTTAATCAAGGGCAGTCACTGTCACATTTTTTTTCTAACCCTTTAAAAAATGTAAATCATTTTTAGCTTAGTGGCTGGCCAACCCCTGGTATAAAAAGACAGATATATTTATTGTCTTTCCTAAAAGCAGTTTCCCAAGGTTATTAAAGGTCATGAATTCTATTTGCTCACCTACTTGAACAAGTCTGTCATGGTTCTTTTATAAGGATTCCCACAAATGAGTCTGAGTAACACACCTCTAACATTTTCATTCATTATGGATACATCTACCTTCAGAGGAGAGGAATCCAATCAAGTCAGAGTTCGTAAAGTCATAAGCTGAAATCTCCCAAATTTTTAATGTATGCTTCCCATTAACATGAGCAGATACTTGATAAAGGTAAATACAATTCTCAATTTTACAATACAAAGCATTTTTCCTTTGCTTCCTAGTATGCTGGTGACTGAATTCTATATAATTTATGTGCTATTTGGAAAAGGGTGGCGTAAATATGTAATATATTCCCAAAGTATACAAATGACTTTGTGTACCTTAAGGTTCAGTTTACCTGTCTCATGAGCGTAGACTTGCCCCCCATATTAGGTCCAGTAACAAGCACACAATAAGCTTTGCCATTTTCCTCCTCTTCCTCACAGCCTATTAGAATGTCATTAGGTATAAAGTCATCTCCAAAAAAAGTCTTCGTGATGCAGGGATGACGTGATCCTCTAAGGTCTAAGAAGGGAGGAGTACCTTCTTCTGGCAACAGAATTACTGGACGACACATAGGGCCGTCACCCCCTCGACTGTAGTTAGCCAGGCACAGTAAGACATCTGTTAAAGAGAATGTAAAAGTGAAGCTTCATCATTTTAGAAGCTGCTTAAGAAGCACAAAGATCCAACTAATTAATATAAAAAGTCATTCAAAAAAACACTTTTCCAGCAGAGGATGGTATGTTCTAGTTGCTTTTTATACATTTTTTTTCTAACAGGCACTCTAGAACACAGAAAATGAGCCACCAGCCTAAATGTTTCTGTGTGTCTTCATGGGAGCACTTGTAGTGAAATGAGAACTCATTTTCATCCCCAAATCTCTCCCCTCAAAACAGACCCCCTAACATCTGGACCAGAGGAATGCCAAGGGTAAGCTAAGAGATACTGGGAAAGGCTAGACTGAACCGCTTTTACTTGACCTAATCCTGGAGCTGACACTTCTTAGAAGTGAAATATTAACACAACAGGCACACTGATACAAAAGCATCTTTTTGAACACCTGTCCTGAGGGACACTTTACCCGCCAAACTGCTCCAAGTTGTATTGGTTTAAGGAATGAATGTGGTACAAACCAAAGGATACTTCTGGACAGTTATATTCAGATCAAAAAAAGTTCTTTTACAAATTTGGGTAGTTACTGTTTCGTTTTGTTTTGTTTTAAAGATTTTATTTATTTATTTAAGAGAGAGATCACAAGTAGGCAGAGCAGCAGGCAGAGAGGAAAGGAAGCAGGCTCCCTGCTGAGCAGAGAGCCTGATGTGGGGGCTCGATCCCAAGACCCTGAGACCATGACCTGAGCCAAAGGCAGAGGCTTCACCCACTGAGCCACCCAGGTGCCCCTGGTTACTGTATTCTTAAAACACAAGGAAAAAAAAAAACCTAAACTGAAACACCAAAGGCTCCAAGTATGTTGGAAATTTAAGGGGAAAAAAAAGTATTTATGAAATTGAAAAGGTTGCCAAATTATAAATCTATAAATCAGGGCTCTTATAAATCAGCTGAAAGAAAATGTGATGATCTGGGCTAACAGCAAAAAGAATAAAATCTTGAAATATATGCATGTAAAGAGATCGACTGAAAATATAAGTGGTGATGGGCCAAGATACAGTTTTAACTTATTCTAACAAAAATGAGAAGCTTAAAAAAAACCCCAGGGGCACCTGGGTGGCTCAGTAGTTAAGCTTCTGCCTTCGGCTCAGGTCATGATCTAGAGCCCCACATCGGTTCCCTGCTTGGCAGGGAGCCTGCTTCTCCCTCTCCCAGTGCTGTCAAATAAATAAAATCTTTAAAAAACCAAAAAATCAGGATCATGATACTAAAGGTACTATAATCTGAGGTGCCAGGGTGGCTCAGTCAATGGAGCATCCAGAACATAGGACTCGCCTCCGCTTAGGTCCCTAATCTCAGGGCCCTAGTTCAAGCCCTGAAAACAAAACAAAATTCCCTGCTTTTTAAAAAACAAAAAACTAAAAACCTATCAATCTTTCAATTATTCAAGACTGAACAAGACCAAAAAATGAACTTGAATTGCTACGGGCAAACTAAGCCATTTTGTCTAGTGAGGGCACAAGTATATACACATCAAAATACATAACTGTATTCAGAAATATACCTCAATGGCAAATGTCCAATGGACTTAAATCTTAATGCATAACTGGGACATAAGACATGACTAACCAAACCCTTAGGAATAAGCTTGTTCAAAGTCTTACCCAATACTGCGATGCACTCAACAGCAGACTGCCAGTCCTTATAATTTTTATCAAAGTTATAGAACAGTCGCCGCATGCAGTCCTTCAATGATATGTCTCTCCGTTCTTCAGCATTTATCAGATTAGCCAACTTCTTCTCAATAGTTTTGGTCCAGTATCGCTTACAGCCCTTCTTGGTAGATTTCAACTCGTACTCTTCTGGCAAATTACGAGTGATGAAATTCTCTGGAATTTCCAACTGGTAACGGTTCCTACCAATCCCCCAGTAGACAATGGTCCTACAGCCAATTCGACTGCGCTGTTTCTCCAAGTATTCCAGGAGGCTCTGTTCATTTTCTCTTATGTCAGCAAGAGCTTGGTCATAATCAGAGTCAAATCCTGCTTTGGGAGTAATTAGTCCCGTCTTTCTAGCCTTCTCATGGTCAAAGGCTGTATCCCATCGGTTCAGTTCTATAGTCAAATCTGGGAAACGGCCCTGAGGAGTTTTTGTCTGTAGAGTAACGACCTGCTTAAGGATTTTAGACTTAAAGTTGTCGACGATTTCTTCCATAATCTCTATAATTTTGCATATTACTTTGAATCCTTCTAGAGCAGAAAGAAAATCAATAATCTTTTTTTTGCTGTATGTGGTTTCTTCATACATGATAGCCCTGCTATCTGGGTGGTTCTGGCTCTTCAGGGGAGACCCAACATTATGAATTTTACTCAGCAGCCTTTCAAGGTCTGGAAGCTTCTTCAGAAGGTCTACCACATCAGAGATTTTGTCAGGCACAGCCATGAGGTCTTCTATAGCATCTAGACGATCGTTGATAGCGTAAGGGCTACAGAGTGGAGCACAAAGCCACTGCTTGAGAAGCCGCTTACCAAAGGGAGTATGGCAACTATCAATCTTTTCTAGAAGGGTCCCTTCAGTAGAACCATTTGTTCCATTCATGAAAATCTCCAAGTTGCTTAATGTCACAGCATCTAGCACCATTCGCTGGTTGCCTTTAGCAAAAACAGCACCAGGTCTTGTAGCACTGACCATGTCAGAATCCAAGGGAATGTATTCTTCAAAATTTGCCATTGATAAAAGCTCTTGATCAATAAGGCATTTTTTGAGGTAGAAGACACAACCACCTAGAGCAGAGAGGGCCAATTCACTCTTTTCTCCTGGTGTCAACCCAAGAGAATCAGACTCTGAGGTCATACCTTTAAGCACCTGGGGTAATACTACCCCACTGTCCTCATTTAACTTTTCCTTAAAATATCCTTCTTCAAGGAGCGTTCTCAATGTTTTGGCTGCGTCCCAAAATTGGGAGCCTGGTATCAGACCTTCCTGAAGTGAGGAGGATAATGAACCCTTTAGAATCATCTTAGTTTCTGTTGAGAGATTTCCCTTCTCAAACAGGACTTGTACTGGAGGATAGTGTGCCACTAGAGTCCTAAATCTGGAACAATGGCGATCATCTGAAAACTGACCTATGAAAAACTTTCCCAGTGAGGTATCAACAAAGCATACTCCATACACCCGAGTGTGGCCAGAAGAATCCTCCTCTTTTTCTTTGAGGCTAAGAAGATACTTACTATAGTTCTCAGAGGGATCACCTTCCAATACACTGTAGGTCTGTGTACCCTTAGTAATGACTCTACAGATCTCCCTCCTCACCACTCTATCATACTTAGATATATGTGCCATCTTACGGCATCGTGCCTCCATCATCTCCGGGGTCTCTGTCTGTTCCACTCGTGCTACTTTATAGCCCTTTTGAACCAGAGAATCAGAATATCGGCCAAAGGCAATTTCAGGGAAACCAGAATGAGCCCAGTTGCCTTTCATGAACACTAGTCCTAGTTCGTTGACTCCAATAAGAGCATCCATGTGGTATAGTTCATAAAACTTGCCCACCTTATAAAATATAACAAGATCAAAGTTCTGAGACTTAATCTGCCACCACTTCCTCATCCCAGGAGTACAGGAATTAAGGAAATCCTCAGGAACATAGAGGGTGGATGCATCAAAATCAGGGTGATCAGGTCGCCTCCTCTGTAGATCTCTTCTCTTGTCCTCCTTAAGCCACTCTAGGGTTTCATGATACCAGATAGTGGGGCGACTATTATCATCACATCCTCCACTAACATGGGCTTGAGATTCAGAATTTTGAGGGGCAGAGAAAGCATTCAAAGCACTCTTGGTTTCTGATAAAATGCCAGTTGATCGTTTGGTGGCCAAGGGCATTTCCTTCCTTGAACTTTTCCTTTTGAGAGAGCCATTTCCAGTCACCATTTTCTTCCGCTTTGAAGCAACTTTGACAGGACTGTCCAGGCCTTCACTATCACTGTCCCCCACTCCACTGCTTATTTCATCACTACTTCCTTCCTCCTTCCCATCTGGCTTGAATTCCACGTCAGAACCACCAATGTCACTCTCCGAGTCTGATATGACCCTTCTTTTCTTTATTTGGCGGCTGCTTCGCCTAGATCCTTGGACCTTTGGCCGTATTTCCTCTTCACTTTCAATTTCATGATCATCATCTTCACTCTTATCTGATGAGTAAGTTGCACCAACCTGACAGGCAAAGAAAGAGTTATTTAAATAAAAAAAAATCTGGAAAATTATAGTACTGCTGTGGAGTATCTCTCAATATGCTGCAGTATCCTGATCAAGAGAAGAACCCAGCTCCAGAAATGAGAAACTACTTTCTTTCTCCAAGAATTAAACACACACACACACACACACACACAAAACTATCAATTTCAGTAGCATCATACTAGAGGGTTAAGTGATTCTCTCCTGAGTTTTATCCTGTACAGTAGTGATGAAGCCATTAGCATGACCATATATCCCAAATACCTACAGTTGATACCCTCATTAACAATCAGCTGTGGAAATAACTTTAAATCCCCATTACCTTTCTTCCAGGGTCATCTCTCCTCTTCCAGAGGGATGTATTATGAACTTTGCCATTTTATAAATTTTAGTTTAAGAAAGCAGTGCAATCTGTATGGATTTCTAGTCCTTGCTCTTCCACAAACCAGCTGTAGCTTCTTGGGCAAGGCATAATTCAGTTATCATGGATCTCCCACACATGTGAAGTTATATGAGGTTCAGTGATCTTTTATTACCATCTAGTTCTAAACCTTTCATTAATGTTAAGACCCCTGGCCTCGAAAGTAAGATTAAAAATACTTTCTTTCGGGACGCCTGGGTGGCTCAGTTGGTTGGACGACTGCCTTTGGCTCAGGGCGTGATCCTGGAGTCCCGGGATCGAGTCCCACATCAGGCTCCCAGCTCCATGGGGAGTCTGCTTTGCTCTCTGACCTTCTCCTCGCTCATGCTCTCTCTCACACTCTCTCTCTCTCTCAAATAAATAAATAAAATCTTTAAAAAAAAAAAAAAAAAAAAAAATACTTTCTTTCATTTCTCTTAAAATACTCGTTAGATTAGTTTGTTATTCCCTATCTATAATAATATAAAATCAGGCTCAGTCATAAATTAATCTCTTAAGCACACAGTTCATTAATTTGTTAAATTAGAGAAGAATGATCAATTCACTCAAATAGTGATTATTAAAGTTTAAAACCCAGATTGTATTTCAAGGTTATTTAACCTCTCTTACCCATCCGAAATACAAAAAAAAGTATTGAGAGCATTAGGGAATCCATTTCCAGGGCTTAACCACACCCTCAAATAGAGGCTTACTGCCAGACATCATAACCAATTTTATCACCATATTCTTACTGTCTTGTTAACCTGTTACCAAAATGGTACTACCTCTTATCTTCCACCAGGCTTGAAGCTTGAGAACTCAAGCAAAATGGCTGCTGAGATTCTAATCTAAAATAACCTACAGTCCTACAGAAATACAGAATTATGGGTACAAGTATTTGGGGTACATGGGTGCACAGTCGGTTAAGCATCCAGACTCCTGATTTTGGCTCAGGTGATCTCGTTTGTGAAATCAAACCCCTCATTGGGCTCCCCGCTGTGCACGGAGCCTGCTTAAGATTCTCTCCCCCACTTCCCATGCCCCTCCTCATGCTCACACACTCTCACAAAAAAAAAAGACAAAAGAAGGTATGTATGAGTATTAAAGTGTGTGTGTATATGCAAATCATATAAATAAAACAAGAGAATATCACTTTAATACCCCCCCCTTTTCCATCACTTTCCCAAAAGAATTAGCAACTGACTTGTTTAACAGTAGCCTACCTCCATCTCTTCTTCTTCCTCTGGTTCTGAGGGTTCATCACACACTGCTAATTCAAGCCTCTCAATCTTGTCTTTATTCAAGGCTTCATCTGCACGTTGCATTGCTCTGAGTATTTCAGGCTTTGAACTGTAAAAATGACCTCCTTTTTGCACTTCCTTCGATTTTGAACCTAAAAAATTTAGATTTATATTTCTTATTAAGCAAATCTTATTTATAAATAAGAACCATTAGCTAGGGAATAGGCTCAATGTATAATATCTGTTGTAATGGACAAGAATCAAGAATAGTTTTTAATGCCCCATTACTTTTGATTGATAATAGATCAATAAAGCCTACATAGAAGAAATTACCAGGGAAAAACTACTAGTGAAACTTAAATTACCTATCTGACCTCCTTGAAGTTGCCTTAACTGTTGGGTCACCCAGGGCTATTTCATCTCTCCTGACTGTGGCCCTAAATATAAAGCACACCTCTTCAGATGAAGCACGAGATGTTCAACGGGTTTGAGACCCTTTGTACAAAAAAATTACTTCGAAGGCAAAAACTACACTGACAGTTAAATGAAGCTATGATACTAAGTTTATTCCCAAGGTAATTAAATAGGGTATACTAAAAACAAAACCCTACTGGTAAGGATACTAACATTCTGGAAAGGTAACCTAGTTCAAACTGATTTGTTGTTGTTGTCTAGGTTAAATCAAGTTGTTTGTTTTCAGGTCAAACTCTTCCTTTATCCCTTTATTTTTTCCCCAAGACACTATTTATTTGACAGAGAGAGAGAGACAGGGACAGGGAGAGAGCAAACACAAGCAGGGGGGAGTTGTGAGGGAGGAGGCGGCTCCCTGCTGAGCAGAGAGCCCAATGTGGGGCTCCATCCCAGGACCCCAGCTAAAGGCAGGTGCCTAATGACTGAGTCACCCAGGCACCCCTTAAATTTTCTTCAAGATTTTATTTATTTGAGGGGCACCTGGGGGGCTCAGTGGGTTAAGCCTCTGCCTTCGGCTCAGGTCATGATCCTGGGGTCCTGGGATGGAGCCCCACATCAGGCTCCCTGCTCAGTGGGGAGGCTGCTTCCCCCTCTCTCTCTGCCTACTTTTGGTATCTCTGTCAAATAAATAAAATTAAAAAAAAAAAAAAAAGAATTGGAACCTAAGTGAAGGGTCCAATTCACTCAGGGAGAGCACACCCATGAGTCGGGGGAGAGGCAGAGGGTGAGGAGAAAGAGAATCTCAGACTCCCCACTGAGTGGGATGTGGGGCTCCATCTCAGGACCCCAAGATCATGACCTGAGCCAAAACCAAGAATCACTCAACCGACTGAGCCATCCAGGTGCTCCAAAAATTATAATTTTAAATGACACTCCTGTCCTCTGACCAAAAGATTAGATGCAAATAATCACAAGTCTAATGGCACAAAATTATTTAGTTTTTTCCTAAGAGGCCTAACTAGCAAGGTCTTTGTTTTCTTCTGACCAAATTAGAAAACAAACCTGAACTTGTCTAAATTTAACAGATCCAAACATTATATTATTTCCTTTTTTCTACTGTATGCTGAAACTAACAGGATATCCTAAAGTGCCATTACATTAGCAACTTAATGGACTGGCTAAAATAAAGGTGTAATTTCCCATCTTTCTAAAGAGCTGCACCAGTACTACAAACTGTAACAATCAAAATCCACTGGAGGGTGGCCTAACTTCCTCAAGTGCCTGTTTGCAGCTGCACTCACCCCCACATATCTAATGGCCTACCTCATCGTTACCCAAAAACACCAATGCAAACTGCATTTACAATTTTAAGGACCCCCCCCCACCAAAAAAAGAATTAAAAACCTACTTTTTCCTCATCCATGCTGTTGCAACAATATGGAAATTTAAATGGCAAAGGCAATATTCAACAGGGTTGCATTTACAAAATAATGACAATATATATGTAAAATTTGGGGGGTCTTTTTAAATTAAAGTCATGTTGCCAAAGCTTTGTTTAGAATCTCGAAATTAGGAGTACCTGGGTGGCTCAATCAGTTAAGCATCTAACTCTTGATTTCAGCTAAGGTTAAGATCTCAGAGGAGCGGAGAGAGACAGAGCCCTGTGCTTGAGATTCTTCCCCTCCCTGACCCATACTCACTAGCATGCTCTCATTAAAAAAAAATATCATCATCTCAAAATTAGTCCTAGAAAAAGACCCTGTTACCTGGTTCAGCTCTCTCACTTTATAAGTAAACAGTATTTGAGTTACTTAGTTGGCCAAGATTATATAGCAAATTAGTGCTGAAGACAGAACCAAAATGTCCAGATTCTCTTTCCATCCTGCAGGTCAGACTTCCATGCAGACTTAACTTTCTCCTGACTATGACCAAAAGTCAGAATTCCCAGAGACTCCTAGCAAATTGACCCATATTGTAATTCCTAAACACCGAGTCCAGCAGCACCCTAGCCTGAAGAACCTGAGGATAATGAGCAAGGACTCATTCATGCTCAAGTGTAAACAAGCACTGAACCCTGCAAACACAATGTGCACACACGGTATAACTCAACAAACTGACAGGGTGCACCTGCCCCAAGTGACACTACATAGGCGGGACTGCTGCAGTCTAGGACTTTAAAAAGGTGGGCCTGGAAAAAGAACATTATGGGTCCAAAATTATGATGTGAAACTCAACGTAGATATGCTCGTAAGTGAGGGTTTTAAAGGCCAGGTAAATATGCATCTCCATCTGCCCTAGACAATGTCACTAATCGATTTGCTATATATCCTGACTGCATTGCCTTTCTCTTAGATCTCTGAAGACGGGACACTGTTAACTTAGCCTTTTCATGCCTGAATTTGGTATGGTCCAAAGGAGATCTAATCATGAAAACACTGTCCCCTTAAGGGCATGATTCTGCCATAAGTCAACTGAAAATAAAGAAATAAAAATTCCACTCCACAACCAACCAGGCCAGTTGTATCTTTTTCCCATGATGGAAGCATTCAGCCTACCACTCCTGAAATTTATTGGCATAAAACACACTTAATCTCACTGTATGGCAGTCAAAGACACTTAATGCTCATGTGCTGTGTGCTTGCTCTCTTACTCACTCTCACACACACTGAGGAGTAGACTCTTACCTGTATATGGCTTTAATAGCCTTCTGCTAACCCAGCCCCTTGTTGGGCTGTCATCAAAAAACTGTACATGAACTCGGACAGACTTTCCTTTCTCACGGATGAATGTTCCATCAAAAGGGTGGTTGTATACCAGGCAAGGCCACCAGGGGTAACCCTCCATCTTGGCCCAAACCAAATCACCTGGTGAGAAGTCACAAGAACTGTTGCCAAAGGAAATACATAACTTGGTTAATATCTGGTTAAGTTGCATTATAGGCAATTACCTACAAATAAGCAATTCCAAGGAAGGCATCTGGCATTAATATTGAAGCCTTTGAAGTCTTCTGGCATTAATATTCAAGCACCCAAATTCTAGAATTAATTTTTTAAAATGAGACGTTCAAGTCCTTTTTAAAAACACAAGCAAATATCACAATGCTTATTTAAAATATTAAGACAAATACAAATATGAATTCTGGTATTAAGATGAGAAACTACTTCTCAGAATAATCAAAGTTTATTAAAAATGGCCAAATTATGACAGAATACTGATGCAAAGAAAAAGGCACAGACTCATTGTACATGCTCTCCAAATTATAATGTATCACACCTGTATACCACAATATGGTATGTTATCAGGAATAGGACCTGACCCAGGGCATTAATAAAATATGAAAAACACTGATACGTGATTTGATAATGACAATATATATTACCTCATTTGACTCTAGTATACCACAATATGGTACGTATCAGGAACAGGACCTGACCCAGGGCATTAATAAAATATGAAACATTGATATGTGATTTGATAATGACAATAAATACTACCTCATTTGACTCTATTTGAAATGTTTCCAGTTAACACTCCACAAGCTACCTAGCACACTACCAACCCCCAGCCCTAAAAATCTTATGAAAAAATTCCATTTGGATTGGAAGTGCCTGACTTGCCAAAAAATAATGAGTATATATGCCTGCAGAATCTAAAACAAAGATTCAATCTACATGAAAACTAATTTGGTCCTGAAGGTTTCTTGAGAAAGGGAAAGGAGAGGTAGAGGAAGAAGAATCTAGCTGAAAAACTACAGCAGATGTACGCCTGAAACTAATGAAACACTGCATGTTAGCTAACCAGAATTAAAATTAAAACTTGACAGGGGCACCTCGGTGGCTCAGTCAATTGAGCCCCTTATTGGTGGCTGCACTGGGTGTGGAGCCTGCTTGAGATTCTTCTCTCCCTCTCCCTCGGCCCGTCCCTACTCATGCACACATGCTCTCTTAAATAAATAAAAACAAAAAAGTAAAAATTTAACTACAGCAGAGTCCCTCAGTGATGGAAATTCCACAACAGCTAATAAATTCTGCTCCGATACTACATCCACCAAGATTTTCTGAACTTGCTGAAAGGTTTTCACTGAGTAACTGCAGAAGTAAAATAAATAGACTACAAACAATAACATTTTAGAATAGCTTGCATTAGTACACTGGGGTGACCTTATTCAGACCTAAGGATAAAGTTAAAGTATTCCTTTCTTCAAAAATGTGAATATGGAAGCCCCGTAGGCTAGACAGTTATAAAAGAGACAAGAACAACAGCATGGCTAGCTTTTCTCAAGGGCCTTTGCAGCATGTGCACTCTTACAGAAATCTACAGCAACCAGCACAAGCACAAATCCATAAATATTGCCATCAAGCTCACCACATAGTTCATCTTCACGAAGGAAGCTCTTATCCAATTCCAGTTTCTACCATGAGCCCACGAACAGGAGACAAAGACCCTCAGAGCTGTGCAGAATGGTCTACAAGACTCCCTACTGTCAAGCAGTCTTTCTCTTAACTTCGGCCAGGTAGCCACTTAACCACAAAAAGCCTATCCCGAGTTATCAGAAAACTGTAAGCTTTCTTTGTTTGGAAGTACCTGAGACTACCCTAAAACTGTACTCTTTCTGCTGCTAAAGGAGGGAAGTAACTTGTCTCCCTAAAGACACTTGATCGATTCTGAGTCCAAATCCTAAGCATCATTTTTAGAAGACTGGTCATAGTAAGTACGTGTTAATTCAATGAACATGTCCCCCTCAGGAAGCATATTTCTGGCTGTATAGTTTTGAGATATTAGGCTTCAAAATGCATTATCGAAGCAAATTTTTCTGAAGGGTATCAGCAGGGATACCTATCTGTCAAGCCAGGCTGCCCTTTATTTCTTATTAAAGATATTATTTATGAGAAAGAGAATGTGCACTGAGCAGGGCAGAGGGACACTGCCCTCTGAGCAGGGAGCCCAACTCGGGGCTTGATCCCTGGGGATCATGACCTGAGCCCACGGCAGGTGCTTAACTGACTGAGCCATTCAGGTGTCCCCTGGCTGCCCTTCTTAAAGGCAACTAAATCCCTTAAAAAGTTGAGATTCAGGTAACATTCTGGTGTGTACATAGCAAGGCCTAAGCCCCGTGTGGCTAGTCTGAGGCAGTCTCTTCCCTATGTACTGAGTTTAGTAAATACAGGTGGGTAAGTGCTGAGCCCAACCAGTATGAGTGAGGTTTACAAAGAGCTCCTGGTCTGTAAAATTCAAGAGGTCGTTTTTTTTTTGCCTGTGTGAACAGAGTTATGGAGGGTAAGGACTAATTGCTGAACTGGGCACCAGCTATTTTATAACATACATGTCTTACAAAAGTTACAAATTCTCAAGACTGGAGTTAATGGATACCAGACTGACAAGCATGTACATCTTGGTGGTACATTTGAAGTTCAAGGAACAGGATGCCTCAAAATCTGATGGAATTCTATTTTGCCTGGTATGAGGCAACGGAGCACTTGCAGGAATCTCAGCAGTCTTGGGGGCTCCCAGAGAAACTACATGACTAGATGAAAAAAAAATTTTTAAGATTTATTTGCGAGAGAGAAAGCAAAAACATGAATGGGGAGGGGCAGAGGGTGAAGCAGACTCCCCACTGAGCAAGGAGCCAGCTACAGGGCTTGATCCCAGGAAACTGGGATCACGACCTGAGCTGAATAAGGCAGACGCTTAACTAAATGAGCCACCCAAACACCTACCTAGATTAAAATTCTCGAGCAAAAATGAAATGGCCAAGCCTGACTCCTGAAAGTCCCCTCTATCCTTAGCTAAAAGTAACTCAAGTTTCTGACTGAGACCTAGAAGTCATGGGGAGAATTCTTTTTAGCTTTACACCTTAACTTATTTTGTGATAAAATATTTTTAATTTTGTGGGAAGACTTCAACTCTCTATAGGTAATTTTAAAACTTTGATTTCTAGTAGTTGTATAGTTTCCAAAGAATGCCAACATAAAAGGAAATATAATCCATGCAAATACTCAAGTTTTCCTACCAACACTAAATACTGTATTTTAAAATATACAGGGGATACCTAGGTGGTACAGTTGGTTAAACATCTCTCGATTTTGGCTAAGGTCATGATCTCAAGCGTCATGAGATTGAGGCCAGAGTTGGGCTCTGCATTTAGCACAGAATCTGCTTGAGATTCTCTTCCTGCTCATGCTCATTTTCTCGCTCTCTCTCAAAAAAAACCACTTTTTTTTTTTTTAAGATTTTATTTATTTATTTGACAGACAAGAGATCACGCGTAGGCAGAGAGGCAGGCAGAGAGAGAGGAAGGGAAGCAGGCTCCCTGCTGAGCAGAGAGCCCGATGCTGGGCTCCATCCCAGGACCCTGGGATCATGACCTGAGCCGAAGGCAGAGGCTTTATCCCACTGAGCCACCCAGGCCCCCCCCTGCTTTTTTTTTTTTTTTTTTAATAAAGCATGGAAATACAATGCAAGCCTACGGTTCAGCTGGAATGTGCTATAATCTGTCATACACTGGTCCTTATCAAGAGCCTAATAATCCTATAAAATCACATCCAGCTATTCCACTGGCTCTACTTAAGGCCTTACCCAATATATTAACTTCACTGTATTTTAATATTTGGCTATATTTTCTGACAATCTTAACATCTTTCTCTTTTCATATAACTGTCTTAACAAGGATCATTAGCCCTATGCAAATCCAATTTGAAAATATATAGGCCGAAAAGTCACCTCACATCTAAAGATTTTATTACAATGTAAAATACACTGCTTCCTAAAGCCCAAGCTAAAATGCCAAAATATTGTAAGATCTTCCTTGAAGATCCTTGGATCTTCTTATAAAGAAGATCCAATTACAAATTTACGTGTGTTTTTTAAATGTTAATATATAATTCTTTTTTTTTTTTTTTAAAGATTTTATTTATTTATTTGACAGAGAGAGATCACAAGCAGGCAGAGGCAGACAGAGAGAGAGGAGGAAGCAGGCTCCCCGCTGAGCAGAGAGCCTGATGCGGGGCTCGATCCCAGGACTCTTGAGATCATGACCTGAGCCGAAGGCAGCGGCTTAACCCACTGAGCCACCCAGGCGCCCCAAATGTTAATATATAATTCTTTATGTAAGTTTATTTAGGTATCCACAGCCAACAGAAAGCTCAAACTCAAAACCCTGAAATCATGCGGCGCCTGGGTGGCTCAGTGGGTTAAAGCCTCTGCCTTCAGCTCAGGTCATGATCTTGGGGTCCTGGGATCGAGCCCCGCATCAGGCTCTCTGCTCAGCAGGGAGCCTGCTTCTCCCTCTGTCTCTGTCTGCCTCTCTGCAGACTTGTAATCTGTCAGATAAATAAATAAAATATTTAAAAAAAAAAAAAAAACACCCTGAGATCAGTAGCACCCACTCTTCTGAGCGAGCCCCCCAGGACTCCCCAAAATGTTAATATAATCTTAAATTCTTGATATTCTTGGGATTCCAAAGGCAGTTGTTTTTTTTTTTTTAAAGATTTTATTTATTTACTTGACAGACATAGATCACAAGCAGGCAGAGAGGCAGGCGGAGAGAGAGGAGGAAGCAGGCTCCCTGCTGAGCAGAGAGCCCGATGCGGGGCTCGATCCCAGGACTCTGAGATCATGACCTGAGCTGAAGGCAGCGGCTTAACCCACTGAGCCACCCAGGCGCCCCCTCCAAAGGCAGTTTTAAAATGGGGGGAGCACTGCTGCGAAGTGTGTAAACCTAGCGATTCCCAGACCTGTACCCCTGGGGCTAATAATACATTATATGTTAATTTAAAAAATAATAAATGAAAAAAAGGGGGGGGAGCTGATAGCTCAGAAAAACAAATGTAAAAGCCATCGTACAGGGTGATGGACACTGGGGAGAGTATGTGCTATGGTGAGTGCTGTGAATTGTGTAAGACTGATGAATTACAGACCTGTACCCCTGAAACAAAGAATACATTATTTTAAAAAAAAAAAAAAAAAAAAAAAAAAAAGCTGTCATACAACTGGGGCACCAGGCTGGCTCAGTGGGTACAGCCTATGACTCTTGATCTCAGAGTCACAAGTTCAAGCCCCATGTAGGCGGTAGACCTTACTTTAAAAATAATAATAAAGCCTTCATACAACTAAAAATAAGAAATGACTCAGTAAAGCCAAACATACACTGAACAGACTTTTTAAAATTTTGCTTTAAAGTCACATTTTGCTTTCGCTTTAGTCCATAATCTTGGTGTCAATTACTGGTTGTACCCCCAAATTCATAATCAACTTTTTAGGCCATCTACTTATAAAAAAAAAAAAAAATCAGTGGATACAAAAGCACTACTAGAATTTGCTTCTGTAAGCAATAAAAAATAAACTGGGCTTGTCTAACAAAAACCTGTGCATATAAACATTGAGTCATAACATGAACACACTCTGAAACCAACTTTAGAAATCAGTTATTGGTGTTTGTAACTAACTCTCAAGGTGGACCATTAGAGGAGACTTCCCCTACCCTTAAACAACTAAATGCAGTACTGAGAAAAAAGAAGTAATCAGAACAATTAATTCCAATGCCCCCACAATACCTACTCACCTACCAATACACTTCTGCCCATATACCTTTTCCTTCTCCTTCAGCTTGTATTAACTATGGCTCATCATTTATGCACGAGGGTCTAGGGTGACCATATGAAACTACCATCCAAACTGGCATCTAATATTATTTTCTAAATAGCATTGGAAAAGAAACCTCAAAGAAGTTAAAAGAAAACAGGTTCTTTAGATCTTTTTTTTTTCTTCAAGATTTTATTTGAGAGACAAGCAAGAATACAAGTGGAGTGAGGGGCAGCTAACCAGGGAGCCCAGTGCGGGACTCAATCTCAGGACCCCGAGATCATGACTCAATCCCAGGACCCCGAGATCATGACCTGGACCAAATGCAAATGATTAACCTACTGAGCCACTCAGGCACCCAGAAACCAGGTTCTTTGTGGAGCAGCTTAATTTCATGCCTTAGAGCATGTAAAAATCATCAGAATAAAGGTTTTCAAAAGCCCTGAGGCAATGTTAAGCCATAAAAGCAGCTCAAAAGGGGCGCCTGGGTATTGCTCAGTCATTAGGCATCTGTCTTTGGCTCAGCGTCCTGGGATGGGGCCTCACATGGAGCTCCCTGCTCAGGTGGGAGGCTTTTTCTCCCTCTTCCACTCCCCTGCTTGTGTTCCCTCTCTCGATGTCTGTCTGTCTCTCTCTGCCAAATAAATAAATTAATTAAAATCTTTTAAAAATTACTTTTTATAAGGGCACCGGGGTTGGCTCAGTTGTTAAGCGTCTGTTTGCCTTCAGCTCAGATCATGATCCCAGGGTCCTGGGATCTGGTCCTGCATGGGCTCCCTGCTCAGCTGGGGAGTTTGCTTCTCCCTCTTCCATTCCCCTGCTTGTGTTCCCTCTCTCACTGTCTTTCTCTCTGTCAAATAAATAAATAAATAAAGTCTTAAAAATAATAATAGTAATGTTTTTAAAAAGCAGCTGAAAAGAGGTTCCCACAGACCAAATTATGACAAGTTGAGCATCTTTTTTTTTTTTTTAAAGATTTTATGTATTTATTTGAGAGAGAGTGAGTGCGTACACACAAGAAAGCACAAATGGGAAGGGGGAGCAGGGAGCCACTATATAGGGCTCCATCCCAGGACCTGGGATCATGACCTGAGTCTAAGACAGCTGGGTAACCGACTGAGCCACCCAGGCACCCCAAGTTTGAACATCTTTAATTTTGTCAATCAAAACAAGTTAGGTCTGTGACACTGAGTCCAGAAAATGTTTTTAAAGAGCTTGAATTTTTTTAATTCTCTTCTCTTAAAATAATTATTATTATATTGGGTATGATATTAATTGGAAAAACATACTGCTATAAATACGCTGAACTGGGGTGACTGGGTGGCTCAATGGGTTAAAGCCTCTGCCTTCGGTTCACGTCATGATCTAGGGGTCCTGGGATGAGCCCCACGTCGGACTCCCTGCTCATCAGGGAGCCTGCTTCCCTTCCTCTCTCTCTGCCTGCCTCTCTGCCTACTTATGATCTCCGTCAAATAAATAAAATCTTTTTAAAAATAAATAAATACGCTAAACTGTACGAAAGTTCTTAGGAAAGCACCCACAACTAGTGCAGACAGTTACCTTTAAATAAAGGTGCTGAAAAAAGATTTGCCATGTCTGACCATTCCTTGTCTGTGAATGGGAACAGGGCATACAATTCAAGGAGAGACAATTATCACTGAAATAAGACTGTAAAACATAAACTAGCCAAGATTTGTAGTAATAATAATAAAAAGCCAGACATAAGTGGTCAGAAGCCTTATAGCTGTCACAATTATTATCTTAAACTACAGAAAAAAAGGAAAAAAGAAACCTACAGAAAAAATAAAGTATGAGAAGCAGGCTTAAGGTACACATACGTCATGCTACTTTTTTTTTTTTTTCCTTTTTTAAAGATTTGTTTATTTTGAGAGCACAAGCACGTGCATGTGGTGGGCAGGGGCAGAGGGAGTAACAGACGACTCAGACTCCACACTGAAAGTGGAGCCCCATGCGAGGCTCAACCCCAGCACCCAAAGATCATGACCTTAGACAAATCAAGAGCGGGATGCTTAACCAACTGGGCCACCCACACACCCCTCCTTCTACTCCTCTTATAGCCATTTACTTCAAAACTGATGTCATCTGGCCTCTCTCCTTGCTTTTATGTCCCATTATCTACATCATCACCAAGAGCTGTGTGCTCTAGCACTTTGGTCTCTCAACTCCTCTTCTAAATCCTACCCCCACTGCCACTACCCTCATGCTCTCTCCATTACCAGTAGGTCTCCCCACCAAACACACTTAAGTCAATGAGATTTTTTTTTTTTAAGATTTATTATTTTTTTATGTAATCTCTACACCCAACGTGGGGTTCGAACTCACCACCACGAGATCAAGTCACAGCATCTACAGACTGAGTCAGCCAGGCACCCAGAGACTGAGCTTTCTAAATCCTCAATCTCCCCTATGGATTTCTTAAATAAAATCTATTGAAGTATTAGCCATAAAGAAAAAGACTGACAAATCTGACATTACAAATTTCTGTTCAAAATAACATAAGCTGGCAAAAGGACGACCCAAGGTAGAAAAAGACTTTGAATCACACACCACTGGCAAAGAACTACGGGAAAAAAAACAAAACAGGCAAAACACTTGGAACACTTAAGTACAAGAGGAAATGTACATGTCCAACATTAAAAGATGCTCAACTTCTTCTTAAAGCTTTCAAGTGACGCTTAGAAAAGTCCAGATGTCTTGGCAGCCCATCAGTTTGTTCGACTGGATCCTGACATACCCTCTTCAAGGGTCCCTTCTCTTCTCTTCCTGTCTATCACAATCTGCAGGACCTTCTTCCTGAACCAGCTTCCTAACACCCCCTTACTCCCTCTGTAGTTGACTCCTGCCTGCCTCTTGGGTCTTATCCTGAAGAGCCAAAAACCTCCCCTGACATATATATCCCCCTTCCCCTGACCAAAGCACACAGAACCTACACACTCTGCTTCTGTTCCAAGAATTGTCTTTTTGCTTGTCCTTGAATACAAGGGTGGATCCAAGAACCATAATGCCTAATTCTGTGCCTGGCACAGTAGTAGGTACATGATGTGCATTTGCTGAATGAAGGCCTTTTAGCATGGATGCAGGAATAATCAGTTCACGTAATATACAATAATAATTATATATAATAAATTAAATATAATAAATTTTATATAATAATTTATATTATAAATATATTATGAATTATATATAATAAATATAATAAACATCATAACATATCTTGCATGTCCCATGAAGAATGATGAAAGAAAAACTATTATGGAGGATGCAAATGTAGGGGAGGAAAAATATTTTCTTTCCAGCCTTCTGAGTTCTTGGCTGAGACCCCCTTAGGAGTAAAAGGTTAATGAGAGAAAACCAAAAAAAAGTTTATGTATACCCCCGTATACATAGGAGATACTAAGGAAAACTGATTAACTCACAGAGAGAGCCCAAGTCATCATCTTAAATACCATCTGCAGCTGAAGACAAAAGAAAAATGCGGGGGGATGGGGAGTGGACAGGTATGGGAGGTACCAAGGAGAGAACAGCAAACAAGAATTATGGCTGTTAGGGGCGCCTGGGTGGCTCAGTGGGTTAAGCCGCTGCCTTCGGCTCGGGTCATGATCTCAGGGTCCTGGGATCGAGCCCCACATCAGGCTCTCTGCTCAGCGGGGAGCCTGCTTCCTCCTCTCTCTCTGCCTGCCTCTCTGCCTACTTGTGATCTCTGTCAAATAAAATGAATAAAATCTTTAAAAAATTATGGCTGTTAGATAGATTTAAATCAGAGCACTCTCCGTTAGTTTCTCCTGATTTAGTCGTCCTTCTTATCCTGGATCAGAACAAGAGACATCCTTACAAATGGAGGTTTCCTTTATAAACTAAAATCTCCCTTAGAGAGTAACATTGTTACTTCTCCGATCTACAGTTTCTCAAAAAGAGTGAGCTCAGGGGCTCCTGGGTGGCTCAGTGGGTTAAAGCCTCTGCCTTCAGCCCAGGGTCCTGGGATCAAGCCCCGCATCGGGCTTCCTGCTCTTTGGGGAGCCTGCTTCCTCCTCTCTCTCTGCCTGCCTCTCTGCCTGCTTGTGATCGCTATCAAAGAAAGGAAAGAAAGAAATAGATAGATAGACAGATAAATAGATAGGGGGGAGAGCTCAGGAGTGCCTGGGTGGCTCAGGTGCCTTTCGCTGGGGTCATGATCCCAGGGTCTGGATCCCCATATCGGGCTCCCTGCTCAGCAAGGAGCCTGCTTCTCCCTCTCCCTCTGCCTCCCGATTCCCCTGCTTGTGCTCCATGAAATAAAATCTTTAAAAAAAAAAAAAAAAACAAACTCAAAATAATCTGTAAGCCAGAGGCATATCCTACTACTCTTCACATAATTATATAGTTAAACTCACTGCCTGAAAGGGTCACTTAAAGGAAAGTAGTACTGTAATGACACTTAGGAATTTGGAAAATCTGTAGGACACATAAAACAACACATTCGAAAGAGCCTGCTCAGAACCACTAACCAACTGATCTTTAAGGGAGTTCACTTTTTCTAAACCTGTTTCTTCATCCTTTCAAAGGGCTACCATTATCCTTTGTGCCTAATACAATACCTGGGATACAGAAAATGCGAGCTTTTCAAAATGTCGCCCGCTGCTCCGACAAAAGGCCGGTCAAGCCGTGGAACAGTACCGAAGGGCTCCGAGAGAGAGGACACCTCCCGGCAGGCCTCCCCACAATCGCGTCGGTCCATCCCTGCCCAGGGCCAGACCACAGCCTTTAGATAGTCTAACTCTCGACTCCGGAAAAGATTGCGGGGCCTCATCCTCCCAAACAATTGTCAACAAAAGAGACACTATATCATAAAACAGCATCTTTTTCAACTCCGCACAATACTTCCACGTATATCAAAATTAATACAGCCTCTAAATTCCTCATTTGTTTTGTTGCACGCTCGGTCTATCTATGGAATGAGCCGGCGGACCCCAACACTTTCTGCTCCCCCCCACCTGCCCCGCCCCGCCCCTGCAACCCTCACGCGGACCAATCAGACTCCTCGGTCCGCGGCGTGACACACCCCCGGTGCACTCAGCTTGCGGCCCACCCCCACTCCCACCTCCTGTACAGCCCACACGGGCTGGCCTAGAGCCCACCGCTCCCAGGGTCGAGGCGCCCGAGGCTCCCAGCCAAACATTCAAGTGCTTCCCGAACCTCTGCTGACCCTCAATTCCCTATCCCAGCTCTCAACAAGGAACCTCCTCCTCGAACCCCTCTCAATGCACGCCGCGCCCCCACAGCCTCTGCGGTACAAGTGTTCATCCTCCCCGAAGGCATTCCTCTTTCCCGCCACCCCTCCCCCGCTGCAGACAGGCACCACCCCTCCCCCCCCCCCCCCCCGGGTGCGCATCCCGCACGGAGCTTGCACTGCTCCTTTCTCTTCCTGCCCCACCCCCAACGCTCCCATCTCCCCTTTCTCCTCGCTACCCCGAGCAGTTTGCACTCCCTCTCTAATCCGGCCTTCCACCTGGTGGTACCCTCCTCTTCCTCCAAAGTCTGCGCGTCTCTTCCCCCGCTTTCTTCCCGCAGCCCATTTCCTCCTACCCTGTTTACAATCTACGCCCCCTAACGCCAAGGCTACAAACTCGGGCCCTGCACCCTTTTAAAGCCAAGTATGCAGCCCCACGTCCTCCGAGCTTAAGGCCTAGCTGCGAACCCCCACAAGCCCTCCAAAGCGAGCCTCCCTTCCCCAGGTCCCCTTCGCCCAGCCGCTGTGCCCCCACCCCCAATTCCCCCCCGCCCCCCGCTACCTGGCGGGGACCGCAGGGGCGGCAGGTCTTCGCAGCCCTCCATTGACGTTCCTCGTCTCCGGCGGCGACGCGGAGCCTGCCAAGGGCCCAGGCCCGGCCTCGCTCCAGGCCGCATCCCCGCCGGGAGAACGGGAGGCCCCGGTGGCGGCGGCGGCACCGCCGCCTTCACCTGAAGCCCTGACCGAGGACTTATTAGCATTATTCAGCGCTGGCGACTTGGGGAAGAAGCTGTACAGCGTGCTCTGTCGCGACATAGCGACGGCCGGCGAGGACCAACCGCTCTGTCGGACCAAGCGGCTAGACGCACGGAATAAAACGCGCGGCGACTGCTGGCGGGAAATCTGGGGGGAGGCGCGCTGCGCTGGAGGAACACTGGCCCCGGCGGCCAATCGGCAGGCGCCCGGGCGTGCGCGGACGGCGTCGCGGGCGGTGCGCGCCCGGCCCCGCCCCCTCTCGGGCCTCCGGGCGACTTGGGGAGGGGACAGGGCGCCCGGCTGCGCGGGGCTCTGGCCGCGGGGGGGGGGGGGGGGGGGGGGGACTGGCGCGCGCGCTCCGGGGGGCTCACCCGGGCGAAACCGGCCGCGGAGCCTCGGCCTCGGGACGCCGGCTTTCCCTGAAAGGGAAGGGGGCAGGGACTGCGAGCAGGGGCCGCGCGGTACGGAGATAACGTGCCGCGTGCTGGAGTGGCCCGGCTGCAGGGGTTGGAAAGAAGCCCCTGCGGAGAAAGGCCTTCCCGCGCCAGCATGAAAAATCCTGTGGTTTAAAGCACTTGCGGGGGGTTGGGGGGGGGCGATTCAGGTTTATTCAGCAGTGGATCAAGTCCCCTGTTCATCTTGTATTCTCAGAGCGTTGCCCTTAGCAGGCACTTGACACACTTGCTAAACGGATGCTAAGTGGCAAGCCTTTACCTGTTTATAATAAAACCTGCCAGCTACACAGAGCTTTCCAATTATTTTAAATAGATTAATTAAATCTGCTCACAGAGCTTTCCATTTATTTTACAGATTAATTAAATCTGCTCAAGAACTGTGAGGGAAGTACTTAAGGTTCACAATTCCTTATCTGAGCCTTGCGGACCAGGTGTATCTCAGGATGCAGGGTTTTTCAGATTTGGAAGGAGAACAGGGTGTGACTAAAGTCCCTATTCTCCATATTCAAAAAAGAAATAGGAAGACGGGCAGTTCTTTGGCGTTGATCCCCAACTGGAATAGGCAACTGGAATCTAGAATCCTGGAAACCAGACCCAATCACCAACAGCTGTGCTTTGGTAAAACTTAAATTTAAGATCAGCTCTTTGCTTTGTTCAGGGAGGCAGTGTTCTGCCACAAGTTCTCCTTTGCTAGGCAAGAAAAAAAAATGCATTGTTTCAAATATATTTTGAGAGGTGCTCTCTTCCCTTTATGGGTACAATATGCGACACCCCCAGAGATTCTGGGGCAACACCCTGCAATCAATATTTCTGTACCAAAACCTGTTTATTCGCAGTAAGTGGGATAAATATGGACTATCAATAGCCTCATGTAAACTCAGGTCAAAACTTGCTACCAAATGAGTTTGTGACAAAACTTTTGGTTTTCAGAGATTTTTGCATTTCAGAGTTACAGGTAAGGGATTGTTGACCTGTATTATATCTCTATAGCTATAAAAACTAAGGTACACGTGGGTCAAGTAATGTGCCCAAATCAAACAGCTAGAAAGTGATGGAGTAGAGATTTTAATCCTGGGAAGCTGTTTCTGCAGTCTTGTGTTATTAACAGAAATGCTACACTGCCTTCAATTTAACATCATGTTATTTCACTTAATCCTCACAACCTTGGATTAGGTTGAACTGTATGAAATTGCCAATATTGAACCCTTTTTAAAATGATTTTATTTATTTATTTGACAGAGAAATCACAAGTAGGCAGAGAGGCAGGCAGAGAGAGGGGAAAGCAAGTTCCCTGCTGAGCAGAGAGCCTGATGTGGGGCTCCATCCCAGGACCCTGAGATCATGGCCTGAGTCAAAGGCAGAGGCTTAACCCATTGAGCCACCCAGGTGCCCTAATACTGAACCCTTTTTTGAAGTATGAAAATCTTGTTTCATTTGGTTCAACTTATCATTATTATTGCTTTACCAAAAGGAAAAAGAGGCTCAGAGCGAATGAGCCAATTATGAGACAGAAGTGCCAGTGATCTTAGATCAAGAGCTGGGCTCCATCCCAACCTACCAGCCAGGTAACTGAGCGATTTTACTTCTCTGAACTTGTTTCTTCATTGTTATTGAGCACGATACTAACTTCGGGCTGAATTCTGGAGGCTACAGTTAGAGGTCTCCCACAAACTAAATTAAGAGTTTAAAAAGTAAGAAGTCACACATCTTAGAATCATCAAACACAAATTTTTGGTAGGTGAGATCACCCAGCCATCTCCAGAAGACACATACTGTTTCTAAATATAAATGAAGAACACCCAAATAAGAACAAACAGAAATGAGCTACTTACCCAGAGCTTGCTGCAGCAAGGGAGTCAGCTACCATCATTGGGCAGCAATTCTAGGACAGGCTAAGGAGTAGGAAAGCTTTATAGTGAACAAAGGGGAAGGCTTCAAGTGTGCACTGATTGGAAGTAGTTGGCATGGGGAAGCTAGAGTTGGGCTAACTAGAAGTAGAGCATCCTTCGTGATTGACTTGGGAAGCATATTTAGTTTGCTCTGATCGGTCCTGAGCTGGAAGAGGTGACCAAAAAAATAAAGAAGCTGACTGGTCATTCACCAAGTCCTGACGGTTGAGCCAATTGCCTCAGAGATCATGGGTTCCTGCAGAGGTTGTGGTTTGGTTTCTCAGTCTGCAACACCCAGCTCAGGAAGTCAACCATATCTGCAGCAACCAGTCCCGGGAGCCAAACGACATCCCCTACAGCCTTTGAATCCCTGCCAAATGTAAATGGTGGTGACTGACTCCCTTGCTATAGCAAACTGAATAGTGTTTGCTTGTTCTCATCTGGGTGGTCCTAACTATTTCCACGTGCCTGACGGAAGAACCTTCCAGGCCAGGGGAACAGCTCCTAAGTGAAGAGAAAACACCCTGAGTTTGTGGCCGGATTGGCTAGAGATTATGCTGGGAGGAGCAGCTGCCCTGTGAAGTCAGGGCAGAAAGGCAAGTCCGGAACTTTTGGCTTTGACTCTGAACTGGGGAGCCATTGCAGATTTTGAGCAGACCAGGATGGGATGCAGACAGCTGTGTTGATAATACAGTGCAGTCTAATGAACAGTAACCTAATTCAACTCTATTGTTCTCAACAGAAGAAAGTGTGGAAATAGGGAGGGTATGGTCTGCATAGTCTAAGAGAAAAAGAGCCAGAAGAGCATGAGAAATTAGTGGTATTTATATCCAAAGTTGTGGATGTATGTACTGTGGGATAACTCATGAGGGGGGCAGGGTGAGATGTCCCTCAAGAGTTCATCATGTGTGCTCTGCACCTGTGCTCCACAAGCTCACGCACCTCGCACCTCCTCCAGCCGAGTCCTTACTGTGTGCTCTGCTACTGGTGTTGGCATAAGGCATGTGAATGGGATGGGCACTTCCAGAGGAGGTGGAGACTAATGGGGAAAACAAGCCGGGTCCCAGCGGACTTGTAGATTAGGTTACATCCTTTTTGATAGGGATTTAGTCTAGGACCGTGGTTCCCAAACCTGGCAGCAAGGCATCCTGAGAACCGAGGCTTACATCCCAGAGAACTCAGCGAAGGCAGAGGCTTAACCCACTGAGCCACCGAGGCACCCCAACAAGAGCAAATTCACAGGGGCAAAGGGGTAATTTAAATTTTTTTTTTAATTTATTTGACAAAGAGCGATCGCAAATAGGCAGAGAGGCAGGCAGAGAGAGAGAGGAGGAAGCAGGCTCCCCCCTGAGCAGGGAGCCCGATGCGGGACTCGATCCCAGGACCCTGAGATCATGACCTGAGCCGAAAGCAGCGGCTTAACCCACTGAGCCACCCAGGCGCCCCAGGGGTAATTTAAATTTTCAAGGGAAACTCAGCAACATCTGTCGGACGCCATGCAAAACTACCAACTTCAGGTGATTCACAGTTTGAGCCTTCAATCATGTTAGATTGCTTGTGGCAGTATTACTGGGGAGGGAAAACAACATTTTCTCTACCCTCTCAGGTTCAGTACTTGGAAATCTGTGAATTTAACTGACAAAAGGCAGATGAGCAAGAGAAAAGAAACCAAACGTTTATATTTTGTGCGCAGTCTGAATACACCGGGGATAAGTAACAGAGAAGCAGTTAGCGTTTTGGGTTTATATGTCTAACTCAGGGGAGGAAAAGAGAGGAAGAAGAACAAATGGTTTCCTTAGGAAAGACAAGTGGGGGACGGGTGGTGCCCGGCTGGCTCAGTCCGTAGAGCTTGCGATTCATGATCTCACGGTTGTAAATTCAAGCCCCATATTGGTGTAGACTCCTTTTTTTTTTTTTTTAAAGATTTTATTTATTTATTTGACAGAGAGAAATCACAAGTAAACGGAGAGGCAGGCAGAGAGAGAGAGAGGAGGAAGCAGGCTCCCTGCTGAGCAGAGAGCCCGATGCGGGACTCGATCCCTGGACCCCGACATCATGACCCGAGCCGAAGGCACTGAGCCACCCAGGCGCCCCGAAGTAGACTCCTTAAAAATAAATTAAACTTTAAGGGCACCTGAGTGTCTCAGTTGGTTAAGTGACTGCCCTCAGCTCAGGTCATGATCCCAGGGTCATGGAATCGAGTCCCACGTTGGGGAGCCTCTCTCTCTGCAGCTTCTCCCCCTGCTTGTACTCTCCCTCTCGCTCTCTGTCAAATAAATAAAATCTAAGAAAAAAAAAAAGAAAAGACAAATGGGTTTTTACAAAACAAACAGAATACAAAAAAGTTTGTGGTAATTGTTTATGCAGGTACAAATGTTCTTTTTCATGGTCTTGAAACTCCCCAGGAGTACGAATTTATGACAGCTTCATTTCTCAGAAGTTGCTGCTTTTTTTTTTTTCTTAGATTTTATTTATTTATTTGAGAGAGCAAGCCAGTGTTCTTTTGATCACAAGGTGGAGGAGGGGCAGAGGGAGAAGCAGACTCCCCATTGAGCAGGGAGCCTGACAGGGGGCTCAACAGGTGGCTCCACGGGGACCTCCACATGGGGCTCCATCCCAGGACCCCAACGCCATGACCTAAGCCTTAGTCAAGATGCTTAACCACCTAAGCTACCCAAGTACCCCAGAAGTTGGTGCTTTTAGTCAGATATAGGAAATTCCAAGAAAGCGTCTTTCTGCATCTATTGAATCTCACATGTGTTCAGCTTAAAATATTTATACAAATTCTGGGTTTTGAGTGGATCCCCACACATCCTATCTTTGTGAAATTGAGTTTTTGGTGATTTCTGTGATAAAAAAAGCAAGTACCATGTATTACAAAAAGAAACAAGAGGCCCAAAATGGAATTTCTTGGGCCAGGCAAAGTCACCAAACCGGGGCTTGATACTTAACCTAACTGCAGTTTCAAACTTCTCCAGAAATTAAGTTTCAACCTATCAATTAGGAATTTTCTTTCTTTCTTCTTTTTTTAAGTTTTATTTTTATTTAGGTAAAGTCAACACCCAACTTAGGGCTCGAACTCACAACCCCGAGACCAAGAGTCACACATTCCTTCAAAAGAGCCAGCCAGGCCCCCAGGAGTCTTCTACTAAGCACCAATGAGGTAATTCGCCTCATGGGCCCTCTCCATTCCCACCCACCCAAAGGAAGAAGTAATCTGAACCATTAGGCCCACTGCCCTTCCCCCTAAGGCAAACTGGTCTTGCCTGAAGCAATCCTTCCTTTTGCTGCTAACTTACTTGCTCCAACCCCTTCCTAGGAAACACTTCCATTTTGTCCACCTCCTGGGAACACCCCTCTACTTGCTAGACAGGGTGCTGCCCATTTCATGAACCATTTAATAAAGCCAATTAGATCTTCAAATTTACTTGCTTGAATTAAAAAATAAAAATAATTTCACCTTTAAATAAACTCTATGCCCAACATGGGGCTTGAACACAACCCTGAGATCAAGAGTCATAGGTCCTGCAGACTGAGCCACCCAGATTTTTGTTTTTTAGCATGTGAGAAAAATTAATGTAGAATGAGGGTGATGGTGTCCAAATCTGACCCCAGAGTTTGAGAAGTTGTAGTGCCCAAGCGGTACACATCCCATTACTAGGTATAGGTTATTTAAGAATGAAGTACAAGTGACACCTGGGGAGCTCAGTGGTTAAGCATCTGCCTTCGTGGGTCCTGGGATCGAGCCTGCATCTGGCTCCCTACTCCTCGGGAAGCCTGCTTCTCCCTCCCCCACTCCCCCTACTTGTGTTTCTTCTTCTCTTGCCCTGTGTCTCTGTCTGTCAAATAAATAAATAAAATCTAAAAAAAAAAAAAAAAAAAAAAGAATCTGCCTTCAGCTCAGGTCATAGTTCTGGGATTGAGTCCTCCATTGCATCCCTTGCTCAATGGGGATCCTGTTTCTCCTTCTGCCTGCTATTCCCCCTGCTTGTGCTCTCTCTCTCTTTTGAGAAATAAATAAAACATTTTTTAAAGAATGAAATATGATTTTAAAAATTTATGGATTTTTATTATTTATATATTCTTTTTCAAATATCTATAAAACTGTTAGGACATGAATCCTTATGGTGTATGGACATAAAACTTAATAAATGGAACTGCTAGGTATTTCTTTTGAACAGGGCATGGGGAGGGCGGGGGACAGTGGCATTGAAGACAGTCCTGAGATATAACCAGCACCAGAGGTTTAGGACCTAGTGGTGAAGGGCTCTGCCCTTGAGCTCTATGCTCAGACTTGATGCTTCTGATTCTCCTTATTAACTGCAGGCCTTTCTGGGCCTCTGTTTCCTCACCTATTAAATGGCAATGATGATAAGAGGATGCCCTATATGGGGTGTGATAAGGATTGAGTGATATGACACAGCGAAGCCTTCAGCCACAGCAGGAACCCCAGATAAATGAACCCCTTATATAGAGAAAGCGCTGAGGATTTTCCAGAAGAATGCTCTGTGCTCCCTCTCTGCCCATCCCAGGAACAGACTGACTCAACATCCCTGCCTCTGTCTTGGGCTTTGGGACGTAAAGTCAGGTCCTAGCCCAGTGACTCTGTGATCACCAGAGACTCGCCTGTAGCCTGGCAAAGAGGTTTCTTTAGCCAGTGGCAAGAAAGGAGAATCCATAGCAAAACAGGAACTGTGGGGCAGCTTGTCCAACAAAGGAGAACCAACAGTTGATATGGCGGGGTGGGGCGGGGCAGGGGGGGTGGGTTAGTTGACATTCACCTCAAGCTGTCGTTGGATGCGCTCAAAGCAAAGTCAAAATCTAGACTGCAAAATGGACCCAAGGCCGCGTTTCCTGGGAAACCACTAAGAGAGATGTAAAACAGTGTGTCCAAAAAGCCCTTCTCTAATGCTGTCCACCTGGGCTGTAAGGTGAAGTTGCTTCTTGGGGTCAGAGTGAATTAGACACTCCAGACAAGAATGGGATGTTTTGTGTTTGCTGATACAATTTCAAAGAGCCCAGTTTCTGCTGGCCTATAAATTTAGAGAACAAGATCTCTCAGTGCCAAAGTCATTGCTAGACCCTCCCCCATGTAGCTGAGGCTTGGCTTTTGAAGAAATGGTGTTTCCTCTCCAACTTTGTAGCTGGCTTCATCTCTGTCACCCCTGCGCCATGAATGGCAGGGCACATTTTTCACATCTCATTCCTTGCTCATTTTTACTTTCTCAACCCCCAGAAATAAAGGAGGTGAGGTACTCTGTGGCAGCCCGATGGGAGACAGAAGCTCCAGTCTGCCTTTCAGGCAGCAAGGGGGCTGACATCAAAGGCACCTGTGCACTCCTCCAAGTGCCCAAGGTGTGGGAGAGGTGCTGAGTGACTCAGGACAGGGCCTAGACTCCCCTGGGGTGAGAGTGCAGGCAGCTCTCTGATCCTCCCACCTGGAACAGCAGTGCAGGGAGGTCCGGCTCAGGCCCTCCCTGGCCCGCAGAGCCACCTGGTTGGATGGCTTTTCCAATAACTAGAGAGGCCCTAGTATGTTTCAGAGGGCCTTGGTCTCTATCTCCAGAGTCCGGCCCCAGCTTCCCTCCCTAGCGGACTGTCCTCTGCCTTCATTGTGCACTGATCCACCTTGGGGACCCCACACAGAAGCCGTGGCTGCCTGAGCAGATGCCTTACACTTGAGCCTCAGTCTCCTGATCTAATCAGTGGGGATTGGCTCATTCCTACCTCCTAGAATTATTGGGAAGATGCAATGAGATAAAGTCAACAGACTCCTGAGCACATAAATACCAGTCCCTTCCTCCCACAACCTTCTTAGCCCCTGCCCACATCTCTTCACCAATCCCAATCCCCAAACCTTTTGTCAGCTCACCTGAAGTCCTCACCTACCTCTGAACACTGTCTCCCCCACAGGAGAGCTGCAGTTTCAAATAATAGCTTCTTTGGGTCGCAGCCCTGAGCGTCGGTTTGTGAGCTGTGGGGCAGACAGCTGTGGCCTGCGTCTGAGCCTTGTACTATGTGCCCCGGCTTGTCTCTTGCCGTTTCATGGGGAGCTGCAGAATGGTGGAACCGGATGAGCCCTGTGGGGACCCGCTTGGGACCCCAGAATTGGCATAAAGATTATTTTAAGCTGAAGACATTTGAGATTCAGCAGACAGAAAAAAAATGTCTTCTAGAACCTCTTACGTGAATAAAAGCAGAAACTCCTGAGAATTAAGAATGGCCATAAATTACCTCTTTGGTGTGGGTCTGCTCCTAGAAGACAGACCGAGAGCAAACATGCTCTCAGGTTCCCCCCCGCCCCAGGAAAGTTTTATGGTTCTGAAGACAGAGAGACCACAGGCACCAGCTTAAACAAACATCATGGCAGACTTTATCTCATCTGTTCTCCTAAAAACCCATTTGTCTTTCCTAAAGAGATTTGTTTGCTCTTCCCTTAGGAGCCTTTTCTCCTCCTCCCTTTTTCCTACTAAATTAGATAGAAAGCTCCAAATTCTAACCACCCCTTTGAGTTACTCACTGAGCACTCCCACGTGTGTGCATGTGTGCGTGACGCGTGCAGAAACCAGCTCTGTCTGTTCTCTTGCTAACCTGTCTTTTGACAGTTTAATTGCAGGTTCCATTCACTTACCAGACGTAGAGGAAAAGTTTCCTCCTCCTAACACAGATTCTCTCCTTCACCAAATTTAGACAGGCTCTTCTGTACTCCCTTAACTAGGCCCTGACTTTTTGACTTCCTGTGCGTCTCTGCACTATCCAGTTTTAGCAAGAATCTTCCAAATAGGTTTAGAGAAAATCCTCCACTATTGGTCTGACCACCGTTAATATCTTTTCACTCTGGTCTGCTTTCAGCAAAAATCCTGCCAGGTCAGTTTAGCAAAGAATTACCCTGTCTCTAAGTAATTTTCTATCCACTGACTACCCCCTGCTCCTTGACAATAAATCCCTACTTTTCCTTATTGCATTCAGAACTGAGCATGATCTCTCTTCCCTACTACAAAACCCCACTGTAATAGCCCCTCTTGAATAGTCTGCCTTAACATCTTCAATAAGTGTCGTACGTGATTCTTTCTTTAACACCCCCTCCCCCCACCCAAAGCCCTTATCATCTGGGCCAACCCCTCACTGTATATAAGGAGAAACTGAGAAGTTGGGAAATTAAACAAGAGAGGGAATAGAAGGGGTGCCTGGGTGGTTCAGTTGGTTAAGCATCTGCCTTCCACTCAGGTCATGATCTCAGGGTCCTGGGATCGAGCCCTGCATTGAGCCTCGCTTTGAGCCCCGGGGTCCAGACTTACCACTATCCAGCCCTGTGACCTCAGACAGGTTACTTCACTTGTCTGTGTTGGAAACAAGAAGCACATCGATAACATGGGCAAATAACAATACCCATCTCACAAGACCCATCTCTCACGTTGTGAGAATCAAATGAGTTACACAACTGTCCAGCAGAATAAGCACTATATAGTAACTTTTTTTTTTTAAGGTGCTTGCTTGAGGACACCCAGTTAGTAAATGAGAACTGAAATGAACACACTTTCCTGTCCCCATGTTAAACAATACCAGGACCAAGCAAAAATAATTCAGCTGTTTGCTCCAGGAAATACCTGCTACTAAAGGATAAGATCAGTGGTTGACTGATCAAGACTACTGACGCAGGCAGGCCGGGTCTGAGAGGGGGTCTGGGGGTCCTAGCCAAGAGGACTCCTAGCTTCTTAAAAGAGGGAAAGAGGGAAATCAGACATGATTCAGCAAAATCGATCTACCTGTCTATCTATAGAGAGAGATGGCAATGGATAGACAGAGCATCCAGGAGCCTTGTCTTTGCCTAGGGTGTGGGGTTTTTATTGGTTATTGTGGTCTGGTGCATATGTCCTGGTAGGCATTCAGCAACTGGTCAGAACAAGGACATGGTCCAGGTGTCCTTTGTAAATCATTCATTCCCTGAAGCCAGGGGTCTTGGCATCAAGATGTTTGGAGTGAGAGGTCTTAGAGAACATTTATGACCCTTCTGCACCTTCACTCTTTAGATTTGTCCATCATGCTAGAAGACTCCAAAGATAGCATTATCTCTTGGTCCCTTACAAGGAGGACATAGGCTGTTTGCATTACAAGGCATGTGTACAGTGCGGTAGGGGGCGGGCCCCAGCAAGAATAGAAGCTGGAGTGAAGGGAGGGGAAAAAATGGCTTTTTAAAATGGGGTCCATACAGTTTCCCTGTCGCACTACAGCTTGTTCACGAAGACTCTTTCAAGATCCTTACTTTCAGCACCCACCAATCCTTTAAGTCATAAATTCTGCCTCACCCAACCACTTTCCTCCCTTGCAAGACCCAACCTCGAAAGACTTCTTTCTGGAGTTCTAAAGCCATATATCCCACTGCCTGGCTATCTCAGAGGCATCTCACTACTCGACGTAGTCAAAGTTGAGCTCTTGAACCCTCCTCCCAGCCTGTCCTCTGCCTCTTCTCCATCTCAGTGAGTGGCACCTCCGTGCACAACCAGTTGCTCCAGCCAGAAACCTGGAGACCTCCCCTCCCTTATTCACCACATCCAAAGCCTCAGCAGCTTCCGCCAGCTCTACCTCCAAACACCACACAAAGCTGTCCCCTCCCTTCTCTCCACTACTGGTGCTGTCCTCCTAACTGGTCTCCCTAACATTCACCCATTCCCCCGGCAACAGCCAGAGTCACCTTTTAAAGGCACAAATCATGTCTAGCTGCAAACCCCCCAACACACACATGTGTGTGCACACGAGCACGCACACACACACACAGCTGGAACATTCCCAGCACTTATGGCGTGGCCCTCATCTGGTCCTTTCAAGATGGATGCCCTCTGGGTCATAGATGCCATTCCCCAATCAGATTGGAGATGCCCGAGAACTAGAGCCCCGCACTGGAAGGGGCTCACAGTCTGCTGAGGTCATGCTGAATGACCAATCTTCTTCCAGGCCAGCCTTCCTGTGGCCATTTTGGTTCCTGATGCATGACATCTCTGCCTTCAGCCTGTGGGCACACTGCTGCTTCTCCCTGTCGGCTTTCCTCCACTTGGCTCTTCCTTCCTTATTTTTCAGGAAGCTGCCCTGCCCCTCCAGGCAGAGCTGGGTGGCTTTCTGAGCTCCCACCAGAGCCTCCTGACCTGTTACAGTCTCTCCCTCCCGCTAGGCTGCTAGAGCCTGGAGGGTCTGGGTGTCCAGCTGTGCATGTCCTGTCACTGCTCATATATGTTTGATGCTGCAGATGAGAGGCTGGCTTTGGCATGCTGCTACCCCACAAAACACACAACCTCATAACAGGCTGTTTGCGATGGTATGGTTTGGGTAAAGCACAATCGGTGTTAGACGGTAATGAAGCAGGCGAGAGTAAGCAGTCGTAAGTGAAGGGACCAGGAGATGGCACCTCAAAATGTGTCACTTTGCCATAAGGATTCTTTTGAGCTGAAGACAGCTGAGAATCAACAGATAAAGGAAGAGTTCTCTGTCCTCGCCTTAATTCACTGAGAAGTAGGGCATCCGTTTTCCTAGAGAAGGTGTCCCCTTCTCCTGGACCAAGAGTTAACTCTTACCATCAGAGACAGAATTAGCATGAGGAAGAATCTGCATACACAAAACTTACTGAAATAACTGGTATCTTCTAGTAGCTTCCCCCATGTATTTCTACGTCACTACCCTACAATGAATCATCCCTTCAAGCCCAAACCCTCTTTCCTTTGTTAAAATGGTATTGAAGCCTGGGACTCAAAGACTTTTCTGAATTTTACTTCTTTTCTGGGAACACCCTGCATGCAAATATTAATACAAATGGTGTGTCTTTTCTCCTGTTAATCTGTCTTTTGTTAGTTTAATTTGCAGGCCCCCAGGGAGTTAACTTAAGAAAGGTTTTCCCTCAAGCCACTACCCCTAGGCCTAAAAGGGCAAGGAAAAGAGCCCTTCCCAGAACTGAAACTGCAGCTGTAGGAAAGAGCCTCCGCAGCTGTGGCCCCAGGTAGAGAAACACAGCCACAGCTAACCCTCCAGCGGTGGGGAGGGTGGGAGGCAACTCCCACCCCCCATCTCTTGCTAGTGACCCTCCCCTCCTGACTGACAAAAATCTGAAGCCCCAGGGCAAGGGAGCCCTGGTGAAGCAGTTAGCCTGCGGCCTTGGAGTAGGGAGGAGGTGGGTGGAGAATACAAATGGAAGGAAGGAGAATGAGCCTAACAGGCACTGGAGCAGCGCCTCTCTGAAGTTCTCTAGGGCCCTGGGATGCACGCAGAGATCCAAATGAGCCCTGCCTGTGACACCTGTAGGGCCACACACACACAGGAAGGACAAGTCGGCTGGGTCCAGTCAGCAGGGGGCCCCTTGGAAGATGTCCTCACCACCACCCCAAGATATTCTGGCCTCTGCAGTCCTCAGAGGAAAGGGTCAGCAAGTGGGCTTCCTTGGGGCCGGGGTGGAAGCCACTCTGGGTGCTGGGGGGCTGTTTTTTGTCCAGGACTGCCACCTCAGCATCCCTGAGGAAGGGGGGCCCTACCTGGACCGTGTTTGTGACCTTCAGAACTTGAAACATCCTGCCACCGAGCAAGACAGTGAAAATCTGGGGGAGAAATGCGTCTCCAGGGGAGGACATATGGACCCTCTGAACACAAGCACATATACTAAAAAAGGTAACTCCGGAGCTTCGCCCTGGAAATGGACTCCCCGAAACTGGTTTTCATCCTGAGCTCCGCTCCGGTGCCGCCCTCGGTTAGGATTCGACTCCCGCATGTTGGAGTGGGCAGGCCGTCAGGGGACTGATGGGCAGCATGGAGAAGGAGCAAGGATTTCAGCAGTTCTCCTTTGGGCCCTGGAAGATGTAGGAGTTAGAGGATCTGCTCTTTGCAGGCCAGCGGCCTGGGGGCGATAGAGCGGCCGACCCAGAGCGGGGAGCGGACATTTAGTCCAGCCGAATGGATTCAGAAAGCTCGCCGGTGCTCTGAGGCTGGCCCGCCACACTTGCCCACTGTCGCCGGGTGCGTTCGGCTCTCGGTAGAGGTCAGAACCCAGAACAGATGTCCGCCGGTAAAGGCCGGGGCCCCACCGCCGCGTCCGGGCTGCGGGGCTGCAGGGCGGCGCGCGGCCACCAGGGGTCACTCTTCGCCAGTCGCTCAAACCAGGGATCCTGCGCGGGCTTTACCCCGACCTCCTCCGCAGCCGCCTCTCCCTGCGCTCCCAGGCCTGGCCCCCATCCATCGATTCGATGCCAGCACCCCAGACCCCTTGCCTTGCGCCCGTGGGGCCAGAGAAGGGGTGCTCAGTGAAGTAGGGTCACCAGGTGAAATACAGAACGCCTAATTAAATTTGAATTTCAAATAGACAACACTTCTTGAGTGAGAGCTAACACAATAGCTTAGCTGAATTTGGCTACCTCGTTTGGAGTCAGACCCTTGCATTCAGATTCCAGCCTCACTATTCACCGAGTGACAGGAGCAACGCTCTTCACTTCTCTGAGCCTCAGTTTCCTTGTGTATAAAATGGGCAATGATACTTACTCACAGAGTAATGTGAAGTCTGTCGTTTCAGCTAAGGGTTCAAAACGGCAGCATGTTCTCATTTCTCAGAAGCTATTGGTTCCTGACTGTAGAGATGCAGTGTCTTCTAGCTAAAAGCTGACCAGAAGGGGAGACTTGCAAGAGACCAAAGACAGCCGGAGGGGAGAGGCAGGAGCAGGAGTCTGAACTGGACCCCCAGGGTGCGAACTGAGACCATCAACACCCACCAGGCTTAAAATCCACGTGAACATGACTTTATTCATCCACTGTCTTTATTAACTGACTTTACTATTATAGGAAACTCTTGCCAAAGACGGTAAAAGTTGCAAATAATTTTATTGTTCATTCCAGGAACTTCCTGGAAAGCTCATTTAAATTTAAGTCCCTCTCTCCCTGCCCGCAACCCTGGAAACATTTTTGGTTTTCACTGTTGCAGAGGGAGGGGCTCCTGGCATCTAGTGGGTACTGGCCAGAGATTCTGTTAATATCCTAGGATGCACAGGACAACCACAGGGAATTATTTAGCCCAAAACGTCAAAAGCGCTAAGGTTAAGAAACTTCTGATTTAAATGAACATCAGGAGCGCCTGGGTGGCTCAGTGGGTTAAAGCCTCTGCCTTCGGCTCAGGTCATGATCCCAGGGTTCTGGGATCCAGCCCCACATCAGGCTCTCCGCTCAGCGGGGAGCTCAGCGGGGAGCCTGCTTCCCCCTCTCTCTGCCTACTTGTGATCTCTGTCTGTCAAATAAATAAATAAGATCTTAAAAAAATAAAATGAACATCAACCTGTACGATTCTTCAACAGGGAACAAGAAGAGACCGTTTATTTCCCAAGACTCTTCAAAATCTTTGCCTCCAAACCCTTGCCTTGCTGTGTGCATCCATCCTAAATCCTGTAACGTGACTCTCTTACCCAGTTCTAAGCAAGTCGCTGCACTGAAATAGCCACTTTAAACCAGCCTTGGCCCTTCTTCCTCCAAGATGCTCCTAAGACCACAGTCTTCGGAAACTATTGATTGGCTATAGCTTAAAGCCTAGTTGGCTATTTGTGATTGGTAGTGTTCTGCCTTGTCATGTTGAGAACAAACTTAACTTTGATCATTTTGATGGTCATTTCAAGGAGCAGACGTCCCACAGGCCCTTCCCCTGCATCACCATGTTGTAAGCCGAGTGGCTCAGGGGTCTCCATTCCTGTGTGGGAGGGGGAGGAGGGTGGGGATCCAGCCCTGGGTCTCTGGGGACGGGTTCAATACCCCCGTACCCCTGAATGGGCACACCCATCATGTAGCCTCCCATCTCCCCTCTGGCCTGCTCCCATGTTCAGACTGTGCAGACCCACCCAGATTCAGACTGACATAAAGGAGACCTGGGTTCTCTCTCTCTGACTCTCCAGTTAACCCTGGGGATAGCTCTGGAGGTCTTTCGTTATCTGATGAGACATAAAGTGCAAGGCACTTCTGAAGATAACAGAAGCAAGGAATGGCCCTCATCCTTTATCAAGTGAGTTCCAACTCCCTGGCCTGTCAAGTTTAAAAATGACTGAAAGAGAAAAGGAAAGAAGAAGTAAAAAAGAAGAGCAGCCATTCTCAACAACGGAGGTACCCAGTTCCCAACACCTGTTAACATTGGTCATGTTTCCTTGTAGCCTTTTACTTATGCATGTAACCTATGATCATAGCCCCTACAATGTCACCCTCTTTTGTTCACAAAGGGCCTATATGAGAAAACTCAAATCGAAGTCTGCAAAGGCCTCAAGGTTACAATGTTGTAACCTAAGGACAATCACAAACAGCCCAGTCCACTAGGCTTTAAGCTACAGCCAATCAATAGTCTCCTTACTTTCCTTCTGCATTTTCTCCATAAGGTCTCTCCCTGAGTTCTCATCCATGGGGTCTCCAAACTACTTCCAGTTTGGAGCTTCCAAATTCCAAATAATTTTTGCTCAAATAAACTCTTAAAAATTTTAAATATGCCTCAGTTTATCTTTTTTAAAAAGATTTTTTAATTACTTGAGAGAGAGTGAGGGAGAACACGAGTGGGGAGAGGGAAGCAGTAGGAGAGGGAGAAGCAGGATCCCCACTGAGCAAGGAGACCGATGCAGGGCTCAATCCCAGGACCCTGGTATTATTGATGAAGTTCTAGAACCTAGGTGAGGTTCGATGGGCTGAGGTCCAGAGCCGATGACCAAGAAAGAATTCTTGAGACATCTTTGGTGCAAAATGGTGGTTTATTAAAGCACGGGGACAGGACCCGTGGGCAGGAAGATCTGCTGCCCCAAGTTGTGAGGATTGGCAGGTTATGTACCCTGCGGTTGGGGGAAGATGAGGGGAAGGGAGGTTTCAGTGGAGTTTTCATATGCTAAAGAGGGCCTACAAGGTGCCAGGATGTCCCAGGCCTACTGGAGGCCTTGCCCTTGCGGCTGGATCAATGTTGTCTTTAGACCAGCCATTAACATTAAGACAGTTGGGAGACTTTTTGGTGGGATGTCACAATCCTGCTATCAATCATCTTTGTTAGTGAGGTTTAGGACATTTGTAAGCCAAGGGAGACTCCTGTCTAGCAGGATTGTGAGCTCTGCAAGTTAACTATTTGCTTATTGTTCATGGCAGTCAGGGCTGCCTGAGGGATGCTACACATATGACAGAGGGGGAGCGGATGGAGAGGGGGGTGCAAGGGGCCAGCTTTTGCTTTGTCTTCAGCCAGCCTCGTGCTCCCTCATCATTATGACCTGAGATGAAGGCAGATACTTTACTCACAGAGTCACCCAGGCATCCCTCAGTTTACCTTTTAACAAGGTCAATGGCTTCAAAATATTGCATCAGGTAGATATAACCTAGTGTTTACTTAAGAATTCTCCTATGACCGGATACTGCTATTTTTTTACTATTATAAATAATACTGCAATGAACATCTTTGAACAGAAGGCCCACTTTCCTCTTCCTTCAGTTATTGGTGTGGGATCAACCCACCAGCAAATAGTTTGCTTCTTGAGTGCAGTGAGAACCTCACTTATGTGTGCTTACTTGAGAGCTCACCACACGGCACATAGTCAAAACTTGTTGGCCAGTTGGGTGATGGTGATGATGCTGTCCTACAGCTCTCCACCCTCCTAGTCCTTGTGTGATTTTTGCCTTCCTTTGGCTGCTACCAGTCATATGATCCCCTTCTCACAAGACTTTGGTTTGACTCACGTTACCTCTCCAGGTTGTCTTATCCTTTATCCACATAATTGATGCTTGAGTCTGGCTGGACACTGAAGTCATCTGGGGAGTTTTAAGGCAAGCAGGCTCTGGATTTGTCACCAGAGAGTCTGATATAATTGCTCTGGGGATGGGTTCAGGTAGGGTACTTTTTAAAAAGCTCAGTAAATTACTGTTAAGAGCAACCACAGTGGAGAACTCTTGAGTTGAATAGTCCTTGAGGTCCCTTCCAGCTTTCATGACCTGTGAGCTTTGACTGGGTTACATCTACGAAGCAGAGACTGTATCAGATTGCTCTGGAGAAACAGACTATACCGATCATTATTTCTAGGAGTATACAGTTAAACTCCGGGAATCTCTAGGGCAAAAATTCATAATCCTTCTGCATCTTCTGGAAATATCCTGGCTCTCCATCACCCTCCCCAGTCAATGGCCCTTCAAAGACTGCAAACCAATCTAGCCTCTGATTATTTACATTTCACAGATGCGAAGGTCCTAAAGACAATCAGGGTCCTGCTGCTAGTGGAATTCCTGTGTTTTTAACAATTCTGATTATGGTACCTTGGCCTACTGAATATTTTAAGCTGAGGGAACTTGAGAAAACACAATCACAAGAGGGAGGGACTGCCTGATCTTCCCCTCACAGAATACCCTCCTGTGAGAGGTGTCCTCCCTCTACCAGGAGGCAAGGAACATTCCTGTCTCCAAAGATGGAGGGACAGCCAGGAGGAATCTGAACAAACAGGCGTTGCTAGCTATCGCCCAGCTGACTACCCACTGCCATGACTTTACACTCTTGTCAAACCTGGCATAAAGTGGCTCTGGTTTGAGAGCTTCTTCAGGCCTTCATTTCCTTCTGAGGGCTCTTCTGCCATGTAAAGTTTACAACGAAATAACTTATAGGCTTTTTCTCTTGTTAATCTGCCTTGGATTACAGAGCCCCAGCAGAGAACCTAGAGGAAGCAAAGTCTCTCCTTCCCTATGATCCCACCGCCATGACTTGGATTCTATTTATTTATTTATTTATTTATTTATTTGACAGAAAGTGAGAGAGTACAAGCAGGCAGAGCAACAGAGGGAGAGGGAGAAGTAGGTCCCCCACTGAGCAGGGAGCCCGATGCTGGGCTCAGTCCTAGGACCCTCTGATCATGACCTGAGCAGAAGACAGCCACTTAACCAAATGAGCCACCCAGCCACCCGCCCTGACTTTGATTCTTTTTTATTTATTTATTTATTTGACAGACAGAGATCACAAGTAGGCAGAGAGGCAGGCAGAGAGAGAGAGAGGAGAAAGCAGGCTCCCAGGGAGCCCGATGCGGGACTTGATCCCAGGACCCTGAGATCATGACCTGAGCCGAAGACAGAGGCTTAACCCACTGAGCCACCCAGGCGCCCCCTGACTTTGATTCTTGAAGGTTTCCTTGTGTCATTAATGGCAGAAATGCCAGAAATGAGGTCTCAAGCTCCCACTGTGGTCTTCTGGAGCCTTAGACAGTAAACTGAGAAGATAAAACAGTGGCAGGGATTAGGAGGGAGTTAGTGGAGGGCAGAAGCGGGGGGGGTGGGGGTGGGGTGGGGTGTGTGTGTGTGTGTGTGTGTGTGTGTGATGTGGCTGCTGAGGAAGCCCCAGGAGGGGAAGAGACGGTGCCTGTCAGCTGAGAGCCAGGGCCATTCAAGTCAGACAGTAAATGAGTTTTTCTAACAGCTTATTCCAGGATTCAGTAGTGAAATATTGCCTGGATGTACTCGAATCACCTTCAGGGGATGGTGAGACACCCCCAAAGAGATTAAAGTGACTTCCCTAGAGAATCCCAGGACTTAATGATAGCTCAATAAGGAACGAAAAAAGAAAGAAAGGAAAAAAAAAAAACCCCACCCACTGCCATTTAGGAGAAAATAATGATTTCCTCCTCGTCAGCAGACACGGGGCAACGTAGAGTAGGGCAGCTAGGAATACAGCCTGCAGGAGGATGGAAAATTACTATGGGCTTCCAGACTGAGGCTTCTTCTTGAGCCACCGAATTTCTGAGAAAGTGAGAGAAGCAGGATGGGGAGAAGTACCCCCATGGCTGGGGTCCAGACTGCTCTCTCCCTGGGATGAAATGCAAACTTCCTATCTGCATAAAGGTTCCTAAAGTCTTTATGAAATGACCCAGGGCACAGAAGACTGAACTGAAGCACATCTTCTGCACTGTAGTTCTCTTTTCTTACATTTAGAACATTTGCCAGGGGACGCCTGGGTGACTCAGTCAGTTAAGCAGTTAAGCATCTAGACTGGCTCAGGGCATGATCTCAGGGTCCTGGGACCAAGCCTTGCACTCACTCAGCAGGGAGTCTGCTTGTCCATCTGCGCCTACTCCCAGTCATGCTCTCTCCCTCTCGAATAAATAAATAAAACCTTTAAGAAAAAAAAAATTGGCCAAAATTTCAAACTTTTAACTATAACAGACTGAATAGCCTCACACTGACACTCAGATCTGATTTTACATGCCTTCACCTTCCAAACAGTGAGATGTTTGCTTCCTGTTTCATAAAGGAAATGAAATGAGTTAAATGAGAAATACTTCTCCAATGGAAATAAAACACTACTTGCTCATTGCAAAGATCATTTTTATGTCTTCTACATGGCGGGGAATACTTGCTGAAACTAAACCCATAGACGTCTCAACAGCTTTATCTGCTCACTCTGTTTTGGGCTCCATAATGGAAGCAATCTCTGTTGGCAAACATTGTTCTCCCAATAATTTTTTGAGCAGTTAAATTTTTTTCTTCTCCTTAATGCAAAAAAATGGACTGCATCCCCTCTCTCTGGACAGATAATCTGGAGCCAGGGCAGGGATGGGCAGGGAAGAGGGAGATAGCGTGTTCCCAAATGGATTTTGTGTTGATTCAAAATATATAAAAGAGGGATTCCTGAGTGGCTTCATTGGTTAAGGAACTGCCTTAACTCAGTTAAGCCTTCAGCTCAGGTCATGGTTCCAGGGTGCTGGGAACAGCCCCACGATGGGCTTCCTGGTCAATGAGGAGTCTGCTTTTCCTTCTCTCTCTCCCTCTGCCCCTCCCTACAGCTTGTTCTCTTTCTCTCTCACTCAAACAAATAAAAATTTAAATATTATATATATTTAAAGATTCACAGATTACTCCTCACCCATAGGTTTCTAGAAATGTTTGAGACTTGAGGACACAGAAAGGTTCCCAATGGCCCTGCTGATATTCCTGTAATCCCACTGGTATCCTCTTTGAACTAAGGCACTGTATCTCTCAATATTCAGAACTGTATCCTGAGGACTTATTAAGGACTTAAGGATTGGGGCTCATGTGGGTGATTGTAAGGAGTATTCGAAGAAGTGGGGCTTTGCTCTGAATGAGAGTGTCAGAAAGTGGAGGTAACTTCTATCATTAGGAATCTTCATGTCTCTGATCTAGAAGACAGGAGGAAAGGAATGGAGACAAAAGCTCTCACTGGTCAAAGAGCAGCAACCACTTGTATTAGACAAATCAGATGTTTGGTCATTTTTGCGGTTTGGCCAATGATGTTTGGTCTGTGTTCTGACATGACAAAGGGATGAACGGTCTTGTTTGTGGTCATGCTCTGACTCAGCTTACAAAGCAGTTTATCTGATGTTGATGATCTGTGAGAGCATTTGTGCTCAACCACAGAACACCACAGCCTAGCTCTGGGGGCCAGGCCAGCTCCTGGCTCTCGGGTGCTGCTTTTCTATTTCTCATTATTGCCTTTAATAATGGGATATTGATAGTGTTCAAGATGATTTCTCAGTTTAGAAAGCCAAAGGGACAGACCCCAAAACAGGTAAGCATTGGCAGAGGAGGAAGCCCATGCACTTGATCTGTAGGAAGCTACATGAGACATCTGGGCAAGATGGGAACAGCCCATGTACCTTAAATGGCCTCAGTCATGATGTTGCTGTATAGCCACTGGTGCACATGATTGTAGCTTTGAATTATCAAGGGAAGGTTGAGTTCTTCTTCTCCTTCTTCTTTTTAAAAAATTTTTTTTAATTTTTTTTTCAAGATTTTATTTATTTATTTGAGAGAGAGAGAGTGAGGAGAAGGTCAGAGGGAGAAGCAGACTCCCCATGCAGCTGGGAGCCCGATGCAGGACTCAATCCCGGGACTCCGGGATCATGAGCTGAGCCGAAGGCAGTCGTCCAACCAACTGAGCAACCCACTGAGCCACCCAGGCGTCCCTCCTTCTTCTTTTTTATTTAAGTAATCTGTATACTTAACATGGGATTCAAACTCACAACCCCAAGATCAAGAGCTTCATGCTCTTCTGACTGAGCCAGCCATGTGCCCCATAGTTGAGTTCTTTGAAAGAACGTAGTTAAAAAGCAATCCAGGGGCACCTGGGTGGCTCAGTGGGTTAAAGCCTCTGCCTTCGGCTCGGGTCATGATCCCAGGGTCCTGGGATCGAGCCCCGTGTCGGGCTCTCTGCTCGGCAGGGAGCCTGCTTCCCTTCCTCTCTCTCTCTGCCTTCCTCTCTGCCTACTTGTGATCTCTGTCAAATAAATAAATAAAATCTTTTAAAAAAAAAAAGGCAATCCATTTTAGAACTATGATTGTAAAAATTATTAAAATATTTTGGGGAAAAGTGTTTAGCCTTGGAGTAGATGTAGCCCCCTAGATTTTAGCTTTCCCATTCCAGCGGGAAGGGCCTGAATAACCCCTCTGAGGGATCCCTGGACTTTCTTTGCACACAACTCCTGGTCCAATGAGGGAAGCAGGTCCCACTGTTGAGGAGCCCCTGATGGATCCAGACAGATATGCCAGGCTGATGGAGAAAGGATGGACGCAGGAGAGGCACAGGCCTTGCTTGCTTGTTGTAGGGGGTCTGTGACTGTGGCTCAGCCTTCAGCCTCGTGGTGTGGGACACAGTAGGCAGAGCTCAGCTTGGCCTTTTACTACCAGCCAAATCATATGGCTCGCAAAGCCTCTTTTCTACAAAATGTCATAAGAGGGAGCTCGTCTCGGGTGAAATAGCAAAGAGGAGCTATACACTGAACTTCCAGGAGGACCACAGCCATGTGATAAGCTGGCCATTAAATAGCTTAAAAACTAGAGCGTCTGGGTGGCTCAGTCTTTAAGGGTCTGCGTTTGGCTCAGGTCATGATCCCAGGGGTCCTGGGATTGAGCCCCGCATCAGGCTCCCTGCTCAGCAGGATGCCTGCTTCTCCCTCTCCCACTTCCTCTCCTTGTGTTCTCTCTCTCACTGTCTCTCTGTGTCAAATAAATAAATGCAGTCTTTAATAAACAAATAAATAGCTTAAAAACCCGAGACATTGTCCTGGGAAAAAAATTCCACAGTTCAGCAGTTGTGGAATGTTAGCGTGAGCGTAGAAAGAAGGGGGAAGATTGAGGTACATAAAGCTAATACAATTAATAGTGAACATTTATCAAGGGCTTCCTCCTATGTGCCAGGTACTCTTCTGTTTCCACATGCTATTGCTGTCCCCACAACCATGAAATAGATATTACCATTTCCTTCACCTCACAGAACAGGAAATTGAGGCACACGGAAGTCAGGTAACTTTCCCAAGTTCTAGTGAGACTGGGAGCCAGGATTTGAGTCCGAGCCATCAGGTCCCAGAGTCTTGTTCTAGCAGTCTCCCTTACACTAGACCCACCACTTGATAAACCAGGAATAGTGGTGTGGCTTCTGATCAGGCAACACCTGTAAGCCTATGGGTTCTGCAGACAAACATGGAATCTGCAGGTGGATTCTAAGATTTATGGGAAAAAGCAAAAGAACCAGAATAGATAAAACAATTTTGAACAAGAACAATGCTGGAGAGTCCATGGTATCCGATTTCTAATTTTTTAAAAAAGATTTTATTTATTTTTATTGATAGACAGAGATCACAAGTAGGCAGAGGGGCAAGCAGAGAGGGAGAGGAGGAAGCAGGCTTCCTGCTGAGCAGAGAGCCCGATGCGGGGCTTGATGCGGGGCTCAATCCCAGGACTCTGGGATCACGACCTGAGCTGAAGGCAGAGGCTCCAACCTGCTGAGTCACCCAGGCGCCCCCGATTTCCAATTTTTATCATAAGCTATAGTAGTTCATACAGTGTGGTATCAGAAGAAGGAGGCCCCAAAACAAAACAAAACAAAAAAACAAAGAAGAAGAAGAAGAAGGAGACCCATTTAGATTGGTAGAATAGAAGAGAATCTAGGAGGGGATCCACATTCATACGGTCAATTGATTTTTGACAAAGATGCAAAGGTAATTCAATGGAAAAAGTGTAGGCTTTGCAAGGAATAACACTGGAACAATTAGATATCCATATGCAAAAAAAATGAGCCTTGATCCACACTTGGTACTCTATAAAAAATGGGCTCGAAAAGATAATAGACACAGACATAAAAATAAAACTTCTAAGAGGAAATATTGCAGCTTTGGGTTACTCTGAGATTTTGGAGATATGATGTGAAAAGTGCAACCCTTAAAAGGAAAAAATTAAAAACCTGGGTTTCATCAAAATTAAGCATTTCTTTTATTCTAAAGATACTGTTAAAAGAATGAGGGGCGCCTGGGTGGCTCAGTGGGTTAAAGCCTCTGCCTTCGGCTCAGGTCATGATCCCAGGGTCCTGAGATTGAGCCCTGCATCGGGCTCTGCTCCTCAGGGAGATTGCTTCCCTTCCTCTCTCTCTGCCTGCCTCTCTACCTACTTGTGATCTCTGTCTGTCAAATAAATAAATAAAATCTTAAAAAAAAATGAATGAAAAGATAAGCCACAAACTCGGAGAGACTGTTTGCAAAATGTATATCTGATAAAGGAATCCAGAATATACAGAGAACTCACAAAACTCACTAATAAAAAACCCATTTAACTTTTAAAAATGGGTATAGTATTTGAACAGACACTTCCCCAAAGCCAATATATGGATGGCAAAAAAAGCACAGGCAAAAGGTTCAACATTCTTAGTCATCAGGGACATGCAAATTTAAACCACAGTGAGATCCACTACACCTCAATTAGAATGGTGAAAACTAAAAACCCAAGCTCCAACGAGAATGCAAAGCAACAGAATGCTTGTACATTGCTGGTAGGAATGCAAAATGACACAGCCTTTTCAGAAAATCAGTTTGGCAGTTTTGTATAAAGTTAAACATTTACCATACAACCCAGAAAACACACACCTAGCTTTTTACCCAAGAGAAATGAGAATCTGCTTATAGCCGTTTTGTTCACAATTGCCAAAAATTAGAAACCCAGATACCCCTCTAATAAAGCATAAATGAATAAAAGAGGATGCATTCATATAACAAAAATGTTATTCAGCAATAAAAAGGAATGAACTCTTGATGTTTGGAAAAGCATGGATGAATCTTAATTGCCTTATGCTAAGCGAAAGAAGCCAGACTCAAGGAGACACACTGTATGTTTCCATTTATATGACATTTGGGAAAAGGCAAAACTATAGGGATGGAAAACAGATCAACAGTTGCCAGAGGCTGGGTTGGGGGAAAAGTCGGCCACAAAGGGACATGGAATTTTTTTGTGGCTGAAGGAACTGTTCTAGATTTTGACTGTGATGAATGACTACAGTCAAAGCTCATAAGACTAACCCCAAAATGGTGAATTTTACTATATGTAAATTATACCTTAATTTTTTAAAAGGAAGGAGGAAAGGAGGTTGCAACAGCTTGTGAGTATAGGGGAGCAAAATTTGCAACTCCAAAATGTGTCTTTTTGGCATGTAAATTATTTTAGGCTGATTATTTTAAAAAAACAGAAGATTTAAGAAGTTTTTCTTTTTGCCTGCCCCCCAACTGCCTAAAAGATTAAGATGGAGGACGTGTTCCAGGAAAGGAGCGATCACATAGATAACTACAGTATATGAACTGGGGTGGCAGACAGGGAGGAGCCTAGCAAAGTCTGTTACAGTTCCTTTTTGTGGCCCATTGTTTCTGGATGGCACAGCAAACATTTGTTTGCCAGACATTTATTCCTTTTCCTCTTCTATGAATTGTCTTCTTTCCCTTTCAAGTCCCCCACCCCCTCCTCTTTAGCTCTGGATGGTATATAAGTCTCAATCGCCTGACTGCCTATAGGCCTCATATCCTTAGGGAGCCCTCTTTTGTACTATATGTAATTAAATTTTATTTTCTCCTGTTGACTTGTCTCATGTCAGTTTAATTCTTAGATTAGCCAAAAGAATCTTGAAGGGTAGAGGAAAATTTTCTTCCCCATTATGGAGCACTGACCAGGGTTGGCAAATTCTATGAGGGATCTTCAAGAATATGGCTGGCGTTCTTACAAGCTCCATCAAGTATATATTTCTAGGCCAGAGAAACCTTCCAAATTCCAGACCCTTTGCAGCTTGCTAATTGGTAACATAAAACCTGAGGGTGACTGGACTCCTCTGAGGCTCTTGTCCACACAGGGAAAACGGTAAGGGCATAAGAATATCAGCTAGAGTTCAGCTCATAGGGCAAGCAGCTAGGCCAGCTGAACCCCCCATCTCTCAGCATTTCCCAAACCCATTCTGGTTTCTTTGGGTGATGCCTTCCTTTTCCAAGTGACCTGGGGAGCTGTCAATCACGATGACATTTACTGATCCCACCCCCACCCCAGGAATAGACATATGAGCCAGGGTGATACAGCAAACTTCTCCTTTCTGCAGGCTACCATCATTCATTCTGGGAGGGCACATGACCCAGGCAAGGCCAAACAACATCTTCCTGGAGATTGCCAGATAGATGTTGGGAGAGAGAATTTCTCTCTTCATGGAGGTTACAAAATTGGGGATATTTATTTGGGGCCGCTAGGTGGCTCTGTCACTGGGCATCTGCCTTTGGCTCAGGTCATGATCCCAGGGTCCCGGGACTGAGCTCCCAGTCAGGCTCTCTGTTTGGTGGGAAGCGTGCTTCTGTTCCCCCTACTTGTGTTCCCTCTCTCAGTGTCTCTCTCTGTCAACTAAATAAAATATTTTTTTTAAAAGATTTTCATTTACTTGACAGACAGACACACAGCAAGAGAGGGAACACAAGCAGGGGGCTGGGAGAGGGAGAAGCGGGCTTCCCCCCCAGCAGAGAGCCTGATGTGGGGCTGCATCCCCGGACTCTGGGATCATGACCTGAGCGGAAGGCAGACATTTAATGACTAAGCCACCCAGGGGCCCCAAATAAATAAAATCTTAAAAAAAAAAAAATTGGGGATATTTAGAACCAAGACTACTGGTACTCATCTTGCCTGGAGAAGGGAATCAACAGAGCAGAGAGATGGGGCCAGGGCCCTAATGACATGCTCTGAGCCCCTGGATCCAGTCATGCAGGAAGCAAGAACCACCCTTGAGCTTCCCAATTACCGAACCATTAAATCCTCTTTCCTCTTGACTGCTTTCTCTCTACCTCAGAGTCTTCACTGACAAACAGGTAAATATTGCCCTGTGGTCATGCGCGTCTGAGAATTCCATTCACATGAGTTCAGCCAACGGTAAAGCTTTGTGCCAGACACTGGGGACAAAGGGGTCTAGGAAGACATAGTTCTTGCCCTGGAGGATCTCATAGTTTCATGGAGGAGACAGACAGCTCAGCATATGGTAAGCGTCAGATAGAGGTTAGCTAATGTGAGAAGCTAAAAGAACCCAGAAGCCTAGCACTCACCCCAGCGTGAGACTTAAACAGCGCATCTTGGAGATGCCTGCCAAGTTGAGTGTTTAAGCATCACCAAGTGGAAAGAGCAGAGGAAGGGTCTTTTGAGCAGAGGCATTAGCAGAGCCCTGGCAGGGTGGAACATCATGATGCATGCAGAGAAACACAAACCTTTGGGTGTTCCTAGAGGAGCGTCCAGCAAAACTTGCTGTGTGGATGGTAATGTTCTATCTCTATGCTGTCCATTATGTAAGCTCTAGCGATTAAGCACTTGAAAAGTGGATAGCGCAACTGGGGAGCTAATTTTTCATTTTATTTCATTTTAATTAAAATTTAAAGAGCTGCATGCAGCTGGTGGCTTCTATCCCGGAGAGCACAGTGGCTCTAGGCAGCACAGTCAGGCAGGAGAGGTAAGAGACAAAGCTGGCCACAAGAGCTCAGTGAAGGGCTGTGGAGACCACATGAAGGGTTGTGGACTTTAACCTGTAGGCAATAGGAAGTCTTTGGAGGCTTGCAACTGAAAAGCAACTTGGGCCACGGCATTGGCCTTGGGGACTGGGATGGAGCCGAGGAAGACTGGGGTTAGATGCTGTAGGTTGAGGGAGAAGTTATGAGACTCTGAAATATGGCAATGCAAAAGGGCTACTGAGAAGGCCACTGATTCCAGAGGCTTTTAGAAGACAGGATCAGCATGACTGGTGGTCTCTTGGCATCTCCTTCTTGGGAAGGTTTACAAGAAAGATGGATTCTTGGGTGGTAGGCCTGTGAAAGGGCACTGGGACAGGATGCTGTGGCCGCTGCCAGGTTCCCAGCTTCCTCTTCCCTATAAGGCAGGCTCTGTCAAGGTCAAAGACGCAGTTGAAGAGACACCATGCCCGGCTGTTGTTTTTCTTTAACTTGAAGGATCATGGCAGCTTTGAAAACTACTGACTCAGATTGTAAATATTGACACCAATTTCCACATTACCAATTGCAAGAGTGGGAAGGCTCCCCAAAAGACAGAGAGGCAGTTAAAGCCTTTGGTAATTAAAATAACACCTGAATAATGCAGTAAAGTCAAAGTATCATTGAGAATCAGAGACTGCCCACTCATGGGATTTCCTCAGATGGGGAGGTGGGGAGAAGACTTCCTTTAACTTTAAGGCAGGGCTGTGCCCCGGATTTCAGGGTGGGAATGGGAGCCTTGAGCCAAAGTTTTTGTTGTTGTTGTTGTTTTGTAATCAAAGAGATTATCCTTTCTCTGAGATGTGCTGTTAAGATTCCATCCATCCCTTGGTTTCTATGATTCATTCATTCACTCATCAAATATTTATTGAGCACCTGCTATGTGCCAAACCCTCTTCAGGAAGCTGGGACCATTGGGACCAAAACCATGGACCTTACCTTGAAGGAGCTCTGAGTTTCACGGGACAATTATAATATAGTGAATAACATTCCCTGAGACCCATTATGTCTCAGGCACTCCGCTGGATGCATTTTATATGAACTTAATCTTTCTAAAACCCTATGAGGTAGGAACTATCATGATTCCAATGTACAGATGAGGAACTAAAACACAGAGTCCTTTTTTTTTTTAAGATTTTATTTATTTATTCATCAGAGTGAAGGAGAGAGAGAGAGAACACAAGCAGGGGGATCAGCAGGCAGAGGGAGAAGCAGGCTCCCCACTCAGCAAGGAGCCTGATGTGGGATGTGATCCCAGGACCCTGTGACCATGACTGAGCTGAAGCCAGACACCTAACCAACTGAGCCACCCAGGCATCCCTAAAACATGGAGGCCTTAAGTAACTTACCCAAGAATCTAGAATGCACTCAGTTAAATACTTAGACTTAAGTCCCAGCATAGCAAACTTCCTCTGTTGAGACTGTATATACAAATGGACAATGGCCAGACCACATAGAAATATAGGATTCTGACCCACTATCTATAGCATCTAGCCCGGGAAACCAGCCCAGTACCCAGCCCAGGAAGCCAGCTTGCTCTCTATCAGTCAGACTGATAAGAAGTCAGACCACCACCTGAGCAACCAGCAAAGGAAGCCAACCAATAACCCCAGTGACCAGTGCCCCAGAACAGCCAGGATGTGATTAATAACTAACAGCTTCCCAGATTACAACTTAGGACCCACCAGGGGCAGTACAATATGAGCCCCTAACTAACCTCAAAACTTGCCCTGCAATTAGCTCATCTTGAGCCTCCCGTGCCAACAGCCTCCGACCTGAGCCTGTCTGAAGCCTTCCCTTTTCCACCATGACCCTTCCCCACTCAGCCTGCCTCTGTGCTGCCCACAGCAGGTGATGGCGGCTGGCTCTCTTGTTTATTTCCGCACTGCAAAGGCCCAGATATAGAGTATTTTCGGCTTTCTGGGCCATTCCGTCTCTGTACCAACTACTCAGTTCTGCTGTTAGTGTGTGAAAGCAGCCACAGATGATATGAATGTGCGTGGCTGTGTTCCACGAAAACTTTATTTAGAAGAACAGCTCGTGAGCAGGATTTGGTCCATAGGCCTTAGTTTGCTGAACCTGGTATTAAAATATGCTGCTCCTTTGACAGAATGTCACTACAAACTCAAAACTTCCAGAAAAAAAGTATTGACACCTTTCTTTTATAGAGCGGGCTTTCCTTTCTAAGGCACTTTAGAAAAAAAAAAAAGATTTTATTTATTTGAGAGAGAGAGAATGCACAAGCAGGGGGAGGGGCAGAGGGAGAAGCAGACTCCTCACTGAGCAGGGAGCCTGATGTGGGACTTGATCCCAGGACCGTGGGATCATGACCTGAGCCACAAGCAGATGTTTAACCGACTGAGCCACACAGGCACCCTCTAGAGCACTTTCACATCTAAAGTATGTTCTGGGACCCACAGCAACAAGCCATTCTCAGGAGGCCAGCAGGGTGTCCTACAATTCACCTCGGTTCTGACACTGTCTACCAGAGACAGCATCAGCTGCCACAGGCTGAGGGCTCCGTCCCACAAGACCGCCCTCCACACTTCAGGCTGCCGCCTGTGCTTCTGGCTGACTGGCAATAGATGGGAGATTCCAACAAGCCGTCCTTGGGCCGCGACACCAGTCACAAGTTACCTGCACTTCTGATGGGCGACATATCTGAGGTTCTCAGAATTCCCTGCTCTGGTTTGATGAATTTGCTAGAGAGGCTCACAGAACTTAGAGAAACACTTTACTTACTAGGTTACCAGTTTATGATGACAGAACTCAGGAACAGCCAGACGGGAGAGACGGAAGGGGCGTGGAACTTCCTGGCTACCTCAAGGGCCACTCTCCCCAGTTCCCCACATGTTCACCAACCCAGAAGCTCTCTGAACCCCAAGCTACTGGGATTTTGATGGAAGCTTCGTTACACAGGCATGATCAATCCTCAATTACACTTTTAGTCCCTCTCCCTTCAAAAGAGAACAGGGGGTGCGGGCAAGGCTGGAAGTTCCAAGCTTCTAATCACGGCTTGGTCTTTCCATCCAGAAGCCCACCCGGAGTCACTTCATTTTAACAAAATTCACTCCTGTCACCCAGGAAATGATTGGGGGTTCAGGAGCTCTGTGCCAGGCACCAGGAGCAAAGGGCAATATGTATTTTCTACTATTTCACACGGTCTATTAATTTGGTCCTGCCAGATGATGAGCTCTTTGAGGTTAAAGACAGTGTTTTAGGGGCGCCTGGGTGGCTCAGTCAGTTAAGTGGCTGCCTTCCGCTCCGGTCAGGATCCCAAGGTCCTGGGATAGAGCCTTGAGTCAGGCTCCCTGCTCGGTGGGGAGCCTAGCCTGCTTCTCCCTCTGCCTGCCTATGTTCTCTTGCTCTGTCAAATAAATAAATAAATAAAACATTGTTTTTGTTTTTCATTTTTCTGTTCTCTGCAGGGCCTACTTTGTACCATGCAGGGCATATAGATGACCAGCAGATGTTTGTTAAAATGAGTTGAGTTGATTTAAACCATCACTATGATTCGGTAACACAAAAGTTGTTATTCCCATGGTACAGAAGGTAAAACAGAGGTACAGAGAGTTAGGTGACTGCGTGTATCTGAGGTTTTTGCACAGCAAAAATTTGGACCCTGTCTTTGAGTCCTTCTGCCACTGGGGCAGGACAGACAACACCCCTGACGGGCTCATTCAAGCGCTTCACAGGGGCAAGCTGCTGCTGATCTTCCTTTGTCTACTTGGTTGAATTCTGTGATCTTATAATTGTCCAAACATTCTTCCCTTCACCTTATCCCCTGCTTTTATCTGAAGTGAAACTTGAGGGCAAGGAGTCATTCTGTAGAAGCCAAGATTTCTAGGCAATGGAGCTTACCCCCCCTTTTTTTTTTTTTAAGATTTTATTTATTTATTTGACAGATCACAAGTAGGCAGAGAGGCAGGCGGGGGGTGGGGGAAAGCAGGCTCCCCACTGAGCAGAGACCCCGATGCAGGGCTTGATCCCAGGACCTTGGGATCATGACCTGAGCCCAAGGCAGAGACTTTTTTTTTTTTAAGATTTTATTTATTTATTTGACAGAGAGAAATCACAAGTAGATGGAGAGGCAGGCAGAGAGAGAGAGAGGGAAGCAGGCTCCCTGCTGGGCAGAGAGCCCGAAGTGGGACTCGATCCCAGGACCCCGAGATCATGACCTGAGCCAAAGGCAACGGCTTAACCCACTGAGCCACCCAGGCGCCCCAAAGGCAGAGACTTTAACCCACTGAGCCACCCAGGTGCTTCTACCCCTTGCCTTATAAGATTTCATTTATTTATTTGACAGAGAGCGAGAGAGGGGGTGCAGAATTAGGGGAAGCAGCAGGCAGAGGGAGAGTGAGGAACAAGCTCTCTGCTGAGCAGGGAGCCCGATGAGGGGCTTGATCCCAGGACCCCGAGATCATGTCCTGAGTTGAAGGCAGATGCGTAACGACTGAGCCACCCAGGCACCCTGGAGCTTACCTCTTTAAGCCTCAGACAGTTTACAGGGTCTATATCTTCCTGAAGTGCAGTGTCTGGTGTCTGTCTTCTCCATCAAAGAGCCCCTGAGCCTGAGGAGAATGTAGCCCTTTGTTCTAAAACATGGGCCTTGGTTATAGACGCCAGCGGCTGGGCTTTGCGAAGATTTCTGATGCCTTCGTGACAACTGAGCCGGTGTGGCCGGTGGTGAACGACCTGGACTTGCGTGAGGTGGTTATATTGTTCTCATCTATTTTTTCTAAAATAGATGTTTCTGTCTCTCCTCAGTGGTTAGGCTGTCATCTGTCACTCTGGGAGGCTGCAGGAAGGCTATTGCCTGAAATAATCCTGTCCCTTCATCATTTGCTACCTCTTTTCTCCTATGGGCTTGGAAACCTGTTAGCCAAGCATGGCTGAAACCTGGCAAGGGAGAAAAAAACATTTCCTGTGTCAACTTAGGTCCAGGAGTCAGGGGCCTGCAAATTCACCGACAGTAGAAGGTTAACAGGAGGAAAGAAAACAAGTTTTATTCACATGGGGGAACATTCAGATGAACAGGCTCATGGAAAAGCTAGAAATAGGGGTTTATATACTAACTTAACAAGGGGAAGGAGTTCTATGGGAAGAACAAACGGGCCTTTTATAGGGAAGACAAATGGACTTTGAGGGAAACAAATGGAAGGTAGGATGACTGCAACAGTGTTTGTGCAATTTCTCTTCTGGTCCGAGGGACTGGGCTGCTTCCTGGGGAAGGGGATTTATGACAACTTCACTCTCCAAATGGTTCCGTCTTTAGGTCAGATAAGAGGTACCCCCAAAAGGCTTCTTTTGGCATCTGCTGCATCTCAAATGTCTTCAGTTTAAAATAAATCTCCACCCCAACTCTGCAGGGAGAAGTGAGTCCCAGTGAGGATGAAAGAACCTCAGGAGCTTCAGCGACATCTATGATAATACTGCAGAGGCAATTAAAAAAATTCTGATCCTTCGCTGTGTCCTGGTGTTAGGTAGCTGGGTAATGGCGAGGGGAGGTGTCCGTACAGAGAGAAGCTGTGGGTCCCATTTCCACAGGCCGATCATCTGAAGTGCTATTGTTTCGAGCTGGGACATGTCTTCCATTAGCTTCAGGAGGTGCTTGAAAGATTGGCAGTGCAGTGACCGCAGAGGGATCCTGGAAGGCTCAGGTCCTAATATTCCAACAGTCAGGCTTCGTTCCTTAGAATGAAGTCTCCCCCTGTTCTACAGACGGTTAACAGGTGAGCGTTTTTGCAAAATTTGAAGGATAAAATGACACAAAATCATAAAGATAAAAAGGGCATATACAAGGGTCTCGGGAAAAACAAGTCTTCCTCCCATCTCTAACCTGCACACCTGACCCACGAGTAACGAGTTTCTAGTTTTTAAGTGTGTGTTTTTATTTTTACACAGATGATGAAAGGCCATACACATTGTTTGGCCCCCTATTTCTATTTTTCACACTAAACAATACACATTTGAGATGATTCATATCAGTACTTAAAAAATTCTCCTGTTCGGGACACCTGGTCGGCTCAGGTCATGATCTCGGGGTCCTGGGATCAAGCCCCACGTCAGGCTCTCTGCTCAGCGGGGAGCCTGCTTCCCCCTCTCTCTCTGCCTGCCTCTTTGCCTACTTGTGATCTCTCTCTGTCTATCAAATAAATGAATAAAAATCTTTAAAAAAAATTCTCCTGTTCTTCTCATGGATACAATGGTATTTCATTGCATGGAAGAGCCCTTATTTATTCAACCAGCCTCCTGGTGAACTTATTTCTCTTACTGCTGCAAATGGCCTGAAAAGGAGCAGCGTTATACAGAAGTTGTTGCACGTATGGATAAAACGCTCCAGAAGGAGTAGATTCATAGAAGTGAAATTGCTGGCTAAAGGGTACAAGAACTTTTTGCATCCAAAACTGGAGTGTCAGGGGCGCCTGGGTGGCTCGGTCACTTAAGCATCTGACTCTTAATTTTGGCTAAGGTCATGATCTCAGGGTCCTGAGATTAAGCCTCACGTCCAACTCTGCCCTGAGCATGGAGCCTGCTTGAGATTCTCTCTCCCTCTCCCTCTGTCCCTTCACCCCCTGACAAGCATGCTCCACACCTCTAAAAAAAAAAAGGAAAAAAAAAAAAGGAAGTGTCAATTGCGCTGCTGAGGTGGGCAGATTAGAATGCTGCCTGAACAGCCTCATGAGAATTCACCTTCTACTAGGTGGAGACAACCTACACAGACTTCCTTTTATAAGACAGTTTGAATTACTACACAATAGGTTATCAAAGACCTACAGCAATCATTGAAATGAAGAACAGTGCCAAAGAAAGCTTAAGTGTTGTGTAAGTGAAAGAGGAGCAGATCCACCACCTGCAGCTCCCCATCTGGCCTGACCACGGGCTCCTCGCCCCTCAAGGATCTCCTTTGTTCCCCCTGCACCTACCCCCTCTACTTCCGTTTCCTCTATCTTCTCCCCTCCTGGTTTCATTTCCTTCCAATGTATCATTTCAACTACTTGTCAATGCCTTCAACTCTAACCACTTTTTCCTTCCATGCTACCTCTCCTTGTCCCTTCCTCCGGGTTATAGAGCAATGCTGGAAAAATCTCAGGCTCAGGGAGCTCACAGATCTGAGGTCGTCAGGCTCAGCTGGGTCCAAGGCATGGCCTGACAATCATTCCAGCTCTCTCTTCATCATCCTCCCTCTTCTGTCTCTGTGACTTCTGGGCTGACCATGCCTAACTCCTCCATCTGGGCTCTGGGTCTTCTTCCTTCTCATTTCCCCAGGGTTCCTTTCCTTGTATATTTTCAACTATTTCCTCTTTGTTTATCCTTTCTTCACAGTTTACAAACCCGGCATCTAGTAGATGCTCGATAGGCCTTCTTCTAAACTCAGGTTTATTCAAGTATAATTTATGAACAACACACACATTTGATAGTTTCATACAATATGCTCTGTTGTCTCTAGCTTCTTTCACTCACCATACTGGTTCTGAGATGTATCCATACTGGTTTAGGTATTAACATTTTGTTCCCTAAAAAATTTTTTTTTGTTCATGTAGAGTTGATACACAATGTTATATTAGTTTCAGGTGCATTTTGCTCCTTTTTAATGTTGAGTACCATTCAATCCTATGGATACACCATAATCTGTTTGTCCATTGATCTTTTGAAGGACAGTTGGGTTGTTCCCAGGTTTTGGCTAGTAGCAGTATGGTAGCTATGAACATTTGGCCACAGGTAATTTCATTTATCTTGGGTAAACGTCTAGGAGTGGCATTGCTGGGTCATAGAGCAGGTATATATTTAACTTTATAAAAAATTGCCAAACCATTTCCATGGTGGTTGGTTCCCATGAGCAGTTATGAACATTCCAGTTGCTCTACATCTGTGCTAACACTTCTTATTGTCAGTCTTTTACGTTTTAGTCATTCTAGTGGCTGAGAATGTTATATGGCATTGTGGTTTTATCCTTCTCTGATGACTAATGGTGCTGTATATCTTTTCATGTGCTTATTGGCCATCTGAATATCTTCCACTGTGAAGTGTCTGTTCAAGTCTTTTCATTATTTCTTATGTTTCTTTAAACTGAATGTCTGAATTCTTTACAGAATCTGGATGTATCTTTCCTCAGAATATGAGTTACAAATATACAGTAGGATACAGACGTAACCTAGCCCATGACTTCCTTTTTCATGTTCTTTTTTTTTATTATTTTTTTAAGATTTTATTTATTTATTTGACAGAGAGAGATCACAAGCAGATGGGGAGGCAGGCAGAGAGAGAGAGAGAGGGAAGCAGGCTCCCGGCTGAGCAGAGAGCCCGATGCGGGACTCGATCCCAGGACCCTGAGATCATGACCTGAGCCAAAGACAGCAGCTTAACCCACTGAGCCACCCAGGCGCCCCTTTTTCATGTTCTTAATGATATATTTTGATGAACAGAAGGTTTTAATTATGGTGAAGTCCAATTTATCAATCTTTATAGTTACTGTTGAGTCCTACCTAAGAAATTTTGGGGTAGCCCAAGAGCATGCAGATTTTCTTCTATGCTTTCTTCTAGACACTTTACACTTTAAGCTTTTCCCTATAGGTCCATAAACCAACTCAAATTAATTTTTTGAGTCCAATGGTAAGTTAATTTCCCCCCTATATGTTTATCCAGTTGTTACAGTGCATTTTGTTGAAAACATTTCCTTTCCTTTTGAATTACTCTGAGTCCTTTGTCAAAAAGCAGTTGTCTGCTTCCCATCTTGAAGTGAATGTAATTCTATTTGGCTTTTTAAAAAGAGTTTCCATTTCAGGGGCATCTGGCTGGCTCAGTTAGTAGAACATATGACTCTTGATCTCAGGATTATAAGTTTGAGCCCCATGTTGGGTGTGGAGACTCTTTAAAAATAAACTCTTAAAAAAAAAAGTTTCCATGTCTCTGTTAAGATTTCCTATTTGTTTATTCATTATATTTGTCTTTTCCTTTACATCTTTAAACATATTAATAATAGCTATTTTAAAGTCCTTTGTTGCTGTAGAAATTATCAATTTATTGCCTTTTAGTGCTAAATCAACCTTTAATGAACTGTGCTATAATAATGAACCAGACCTTTAAAGTATCTCTTTGGCAGTAATTACAACATTAATTTTTGCAAGTAGAAGAAGCTGGAAGGATTTATTAGGAGGAAGGAGCTTCTCTTAATTCCACTGCTTCTGTTTTGTTTATTTGCTATTGTTGTATGACTGCGCTCCTCATGTCCAAAGCACATGGTTCCCTCAGCAAACTTGCAGGCCTGGCTCTGGTCCCTGAACTACCTCACTGTAGTATTCCTGATGTCCACAACATGAATACCAAGCCTTAGGCTGCCCTGTCAGCAAGTGGCTTCCCTACATCTTGACTCCCTCCATGCACCCATCTACTGGCCTTGGCCTTACCTGGACTCCAGGTGGTTGCTTCCCATGGTCTTCCTGACCTGGATACCATGCAATCCAGGCCTCATGCTGCCCTGCTGCTAAGTTGGTTCCTAATGCCTTGACTCCCTCTGGATTCCCACACACCAGCTTTGATCCACTTGAGCCCTGGAGGCAAGTATTTCCTACTCCCCCACCCATTGTGGACCAGCTCCGACCTGGGCACCCCAAAGAATTTTTCTACCTTTAGGTGGATTGAAATTACATCTGAATCTTGATTTTGGGAAGGGAACCCCAACTCAAGTTGTTTCTTCTTTATTTTTTATTTATTTATTTTTTTAAGATTTTATTCATTTATTTGACAGATAGAGATCACAAGTAGGCAGAGAGGCAGGCAGAGAGAGGGGGAAACAGGCTCCCAGCCAAGCAGAGATCCCGATGCGGGGCTTGATCCCAGTACCCTGGGATCATGACCAGAGCCGAAGGCAGAGGCTTTAACCCATTGAGCCACCCGGGCACCCCAAGTTGTTTCTTCTTTAGTTCTTCTTCTTCAGCACTAGCATACTCCTTAGAAAGCCCCTTCACCCCTGCCTTTTACCTTTATGGTTTCTCTCCTGTTATAGTTAATAATTATTTACATTAAATATTCCCTGTTCAAATTACTGGTTTCTGTTTCCTGATCACACCCTTGACTGGTATATCTGCTAATTTCATCATCTCTGCAACCCTGTAGTTTATTTTTTAATTTTTTAAAAAAGATTTTATCTATTTATTTGACAGACAGAGATCACAAGTAGGCAGAGAGGTAGGCAGCAGTGGGAGGGGAGGAGGCTCCCCACTGAGCAGAGAGCCCGATGTGGGGCTCGATCCCGGGACCCTGGGATCATGACCTGAGACGAAGGCAGAGGCTTTAACCCACTGAGCCACCGAAGTGCCCTTGAGGTCTATTTCTATTGACTGATTTTCCTTTGTATTACAGTCCACGTTTTCTTCTTTGAATGTGTAGTAATTTCTTTGTTGTATGCTGAACACTGAATATAAGAGACCAGGATGATAAAATCAGGTTGTATCAGGGTCGCCTGGGTGGCTCAGTGGGTTAAGCCTCTGCCTTCCGCTCAGGTCATGGTCTCAGGGTCCTGGGATTAAGCCCTGCATTGGGCTTTCTGCTCAGCAGGGAGCCTGTTTCTCCCTCTGCCTGCCTCTCTGCCTACTTGTGATCTCTCTCCCTCTGTCAAATAAATAAATACAATTTAAAATAATCACGTCGTATCAAAGAGTTGCAAGAAGTAGAGATGTTTGTTCTGGAGAAGATGAGAGTGGGTTGCAATGGTTATCTTTTCATATTGGAGGGCGGCTGCAGTAGAGGATAGAATTAAGTTCAGTGAAGAGAAAGAAAAGCAGCACAAGTAGCAGCAGAGATATTAGGAAGAATGCTCTGCATCAGAACTTTTGCCTGAAGACATAGTGCTGGTGGTGTAGTCAAGGCTGGATCAGTGTTTAGTGGGGAATCTGTGTATGCATATGGCCAGACAAGGGGTTCCAGTGCACCTCTACAGAGATCTGTGGCAACAGCATAGGCTCTGCTGTCAGGTTTGAACTGAGTTCCAATTTCACCACCTACCAGGAGGTCACTTAACTTCTTCGTGCCTCAGTTTCCTCATCTATACACAAAAATGATACTACCTATCTCTAAGAGTTATTACAGAGATTAAAATAGGAAGCCCTAGCATTCCTTGCCCGGACTATAACCAGCATCCTGATGCTCCTACAAATATTTGTGCTCTGGCTCAGTTGTGCCTTTGGGGCCATCAACAACCTTTCACCTGATTAAGTTAGTTACCTATTCTATTCCCCTCCTGACTTCTCCAAATGTCACTGCCTTCCCAACTTTTTCAATATCATAGAAAAAAAAAAAAGACAAAATTTCCCCAACTTAATTTCCATCCAACGCCTTCAATTTCATATGTAAATCCTTCTAGAGCCTCAGACTTCCCCTAACTCCTGCTTGTATACCCCCAAAATGTGTTCTGTGTACATTTCTGTGGTTGTGTTTATCATGTTATTTTAATCTTTTAAACAATTTTACGATTATTAATATATGTGATATGGACTGAATGTTTGTGCCCCCCAAAATTCATATGTTGAAATTTTAATTGCAAAGGTGATGATATTAAATGGTGAGGCCTTCAAGAAATGGTTACACCAAAGGGTAGAGCCTGCAAATGGGATTAATACCCTTATATTTTTTCTTTCTTTTTTCTTTTTACCTTATTTTATTTAAATTCAATTACATAACATATGGTATATCATTAATTTCAGATGTAGAGTTCAGTAATTTATCAGTTGCCTACAAAACCCAGTGCTCATTATATCATGTGCCTTCTTTTTTTTTTTTTTTTAAAGATTTTATTTATTTATTTGACAGAGAGAAATCACAAGTAGATGGAGAGGCAGGCAGAGAGAGAAGGAAGCAGGCTCCCTGCTGAGCAGAGAGCCCGATGCGGGACTCGATCCCAGGACCCTGAGATCATGACCTAAGCCAAAGGCAGCGGCTTAACCCACTGAGCCACCCAGGCGCCCCTCATGTGCCCTCTTTAATGCCCATCACCCAGTTACCCCATCCTCCTCAATTCCCCAATTAATGCCCTTATGACATCCCAGAGAAATTTCTTGTCCCTTCTGCCATGCAAGGTCACAGCAAGAAGACAGTCTTTTATGAACCAGGAAGCAGACTCTCACCAGATACCAAATCTGCTGGTGTCTTGACCTAGTACTTCCCAACCTCTAGAACAGTGAGAATAAATTTCTGTTGTGTATAAGCTACCCAGTCTATGGAATTCTATTAAAGTAGCCCAAATAGGTGAGGACAATATTTATGACCGAAACATTCAAGAAATGAAAAAGAGGGGTGTCTGGGTGGCTCGGTCAGTTAGGCAGCTGCCTTTGACTCAGGCGATGATCCTGGGGTCCTGGTATTGAGTCCTGTGTCAGGATCCCTTTTCAGTGGAGAGTATGCTTCTCCCTCTACCCCTCCACCCTGCTCGTGATCTATCTTTGTCTCCCCTCTGTCAAATAAATAAATAAAATCTTGAGAAAAAAAAAAGAAATAAAAAGGAGTGGAAGTGAGAAGTTATAGTTCTCTTTCCTCATTGATCCAGTGCCACCCAAGAGAGAACCATTTTAATTTTCTTGCATCTTTTTCCAAGAAATAAATACATAGGCAAGTATGTGCACATATATACACATACCACATGTGTATCTTTTTTGTTTTTATGTAATGGTACCTTGCTCTATGGACTGTTGCATCCAGTGCTTTTTCCACCTCATGTGTCTTGTACTTCTTCGCAGATCAGTACACGAAGAAAGCCTTCATTTTTGTGGGGGGGAGGGGGGATGAACAGCAGAGGGAGAGAGGGACAAAGAGCAGAGGGAGAGAGAGAGAATCCCAAGCAGGCTCCACGCCCAGCACAGAGCCCGGAGGGCTCAGCTTCACAACGCTGAGATCATGACCCTGAAATCTAGAGCTGAAATCTAGAGTTGCATGTTTCACTGATTGAGCCACCCAGGTGCTCCAAGAAAGGCCTCATTCTTTTCAACAGTTGTTTGGTGTTCCTATGTGTGGATACACCAAGTGTTATTACTTCACTCTTCTCTCACTGCACGTTTAGTTTGGTGTGGTGTGTTGTTTTTCACCACAGTGCTAAGTTGTATTTTATTTGTCCAGGAGTGTGTTTTCAACCTTAGGCCAACATAGGCTGCATTTCATTTTTGGTTGCGTACCCAGCAATTGGCTTTGCACTTGCCATGATGTAAAATCAATGAACTGAATTCTATTCCATAGGATTGCGCCTACCACGACCTGGCCCAAGACCCTTCCCCAGGGGGACCACCAGCAAAGATGTGTCCTCCCAACTTAATATATTACTTAGTCCTCATTTGGTTCAGCTGGCAGGTTTATGTCCTCAGAGGCTGCCACCTCCCACTTATCCCCTGGATCCTCTAGGTCACCATGGAAATGTGGTCTCCAAAGACCCTTCTCCCCGGGGCCCAGCCTCTCCCTGTGGCCCAGGGTCAGCTGTTCCCTAGTGCCCCCTTTAGGGAACCAGGGCTCGGTGGACTCTCAGGCATCACCATGTCTGCCTGCCAGTTGGAGTCTGTTCCTCCCTGCATCGCTTCCCAGGAGGAGGCAGCAGTTCATTTTCCCCTAAATTCCAGCCCCTGACATAAATAAACCCCTGGGAAGCATTTGCTGAAGCTTCCCAGGCCTTTCTCCATATGAATATTTAACACTTCTGCAGTAAACTAGACTGTTAAGGCAAGGAAGAGGAGTTGTCGATGCTACATGCTGGCAAGGAGTCTGGGGTGTGAAGGTGTGGTGAGGATGGGCCTCTCATCCCTTCCGATCCAATGCAGAAATCATGTCCCTCACCCGAGCACCCAAGCTCCCCTGGCAGTTTGAGTGGGTGGCTGTCACCAGGCCACAGCAGTCCTGCTCACCAGTCCACCTCTAAGGTGCTACAAAAGGTCATTCTGGATTTCTGCTTTGTCATTTTAGTCCCTGCCTCTCCTTCTGTCCCAATCGTGAATGCAAGAGCCCAGCTCTGAGGTCCTGTCATCCAGCTACCACACTTTACAGAGAAAGAAATGAGACTCAGGGAGATATAGAGGCCGTTCAAGGTCACACCTAGAGAGCACAGCACGTGTGAACACTCATCACAGAGATAGGCCTTGTCCACGCCACTGACCTCAGCCAGAAAGGGTCTGTGAAGCTGCTACTGCTGCTGTTTTACTCCCCCTTCTCCAAGCCCAGGGTCATGGGAACAGCTACAACTTATGTAAAACTTCCTGTAGGTCAGGTCCTGCTGGAAGTGCTTTATATATGTTTATTTGTTTCATAACTCAACACCCTATGAATTATATTGCCTATTTTACAGATGAAGAAATTGAGGCCCAGACAGGGTAAGTATCTGCCCAAGGTCACACAGCAACAGAGCTGAGATTAAGCCCAGGCAATGTGGCCTCAAAGTCCATGTTCTTAACTCCAGCACCATCCTTCCCCTCAAAATAAAAAATTATGTCAGAATTTAAGGCAATATTTCATTTAATCCCCCTCACAGTCCTGTGAAGAAGAAAATACTCTCATTGAACCCATGTTATAAGCCTCTCTAGGCTTAGAAAGGCCAGGTAAACTGGTGAAGGTCACTTAGCTGTTGGAGTCAGGAGTGAAGGAAACCAGAATGTGCCAACCCAAAATATGTCACTTTGGCATACGGATTATTTTGAGCTGAAGGCAATTAAGAAACAACAGATGCCAAAAAAAAAAAAAAAAATCAAAAAATGCTGTCTGTCCTCTGCCTAGCTAGTTGAAGGCAGGATATTAATTTCCATTCTTAAAAGTGCATCCCCTCGGGGCGCCTGGGTGGTTCAGTGGGTTAAGCCGCTGCCTTCGGCTCAGGTCGTGATCTCAGGGTCCTGGGATCGAGTCCCGCATCGGGCTCTCTGCTCAGCAGGGAGCCTGCTTCCTCCTCTCTCTTTGCCTACTTGTGATCTCTGTCAAATAAATAAATAAAATCTTTTTTTAAAAAAAAAGTGCATCCCCTCTTCCACACAAGGAAGAGGAGGACAACTCTGAGATTCTTGGTCACCAGAGACAACTCAGTTTCTTAACAGCCCAAGGCATCCAAAGCATCAAGCGGAAGCTAAATAAATCTTTCTAAGATAACTTTGTTTTTAAGAGTGAGAGTCCCCGAGTGCCAGTGCACACAGGTGGGAGGGGAGGGATTGTGTGGAGGGGCAGAAGGAGACGGCGAGATAATCTCAAGCAGGCTCCATGCCCAGTGCAGAGCCCAACATGGGGCTCGATCTCGTGACCCTGAGATCATGACCTGAGCCAAAACCAAGAGTCCGCTGCTCAACTGACTGAGCCATCCAGGCATCCCTAAAATAACTTAAAACAAAACGAAACAAAACAAAACAAAAACCTCTTAGGGCACCTCTGTTGCTCAGTTGGTTAAGCACCTGCCTTTGGCCCAGGTCATGATCCCAGGGTCCTGGGAAGAGCCCCACATAGGGCTCCCTCTTCAACAGGAGCCTGCTTCTCCTTCTCTCCACTGCTCATGTTCTCTCTCTTTCTCAAATAAATAAATAAAATTGTTTTTTTTTTAAAAAAAGGCATTTCTTTAAAAAAAAAAAAAACCTCTTATCTTCTATTAGCTTCCTTTCATATATTTATCTTCCCATAGTTTGCCACCTCTAAAAGCCTACCTCCCTTTTTTTGCTGTCACTTCTCTACACTTTTATTTTTCTTAGTTAAGATGGTATATAAGCCCCAAGTTCTAACCTTCGATTTACTCATCACTGAGTTTTGCCCATGTATATGCTTTCTACATGACTTAATAAATTGTTTTTTTTTCTTGCCTTTTTTAAAAAAGATTTTATTTATTTATTTGACAGACAGAGACCACAAATAGGAAGAAAGAGAGAGGGGGAAGCAGGCTCCCTGCCAAGTAGGGAGCCTGATGCGGGGCTCAATCCGAGGACCCTGGGATCATGACCTGAGCTGAAGGCAGAAGCTTTAACCCACTGAGCCACCCAGGCACCTCCCCCCCTTTTTTTCTTGTCAAACTGTCCTTTGTCAGTTTGATTTCCAGGGCTCCAGCCATAGAACCTAGGAGTGTAGGGAAAAAGATTTTCCCTGCCCTATAAAACTAAACCCATATCTGTCAACTGCAAGGCTAGCCCTCATAGAGTCTCATAAAAAATATGCAATAGCGAAGCCTGGGTGACTCAGTTGGTTAAGCAGCTGCCTTCGGCTCAGGTCATGATCCCAGAATCCTGGGATCGAGTCCCACATCGGGCTCCTTGCTCCACAGGGAGCCTGCTTCTCCCTCCGCCTCTGCCTCCCTCTCTGTCTGCCTGTGCTCGCTCGCTCTCTCTCCCTCTGTCTCTGACAAATAAATACATAAAATCTTTAAAAAAATATATGCAATAGATGGGCAAAGAATGAATGCATGGCCCTGCATTAGTCTACTCAGGCTGTTGTAATTGAAAGGCTTAAACAGAAGAAATTAGTTTTCTCACAGTTCTAGAGGCTAGGAAGTCCAAGATCAATGTGTAGCTGATTCAGTTCCGGGTGAGGGCTCTCTCTCTCTCTGTCTTTTTTTTTTTTTTTTTTAAAGATTTTATTTATTTATTTGACACAGAGAGATCACAAGTAGGCAGAGAGGCAGGCAGAGAGAGAGAGGAGGAAGCAGGCTCCCTGCTGCGCAGAGAGCCCGATGCGGGACTCGATCCCAGGACCCCGAGATCATGACCTGAGCCGAAGGCAGCGGCTTAACCCACTGAGCCACCCAGGCGCCCTCTCTCTCTGTCTTGCAGACACTAGCCATCTTGCTGTGTTCTCACCTGGTAGAGAGAGAGCACTCTGCTATTTCTTCCTCTTCTATTTTTTAAGTTTTTTTTTTTTAATTTGATAGAGAGACACAGCGAGATAAATACAAGTAGGGTGAGTGGGATAGGGAGAAATAGGCTTCCCGCCAAGCAGGGAGCCTGATGCGGGACTTGATCCTTGGACCCTGGGATCATGACTCGAGCTGAAGGCAAACACCCGAGACTGAGCCACCCAGGTGCCCCATTTCTTCCTCTTCTTATAAGGACACAAGCTTTATGGTTTGGGGTCCACTCTTATGACCTCATTGAACCTTAATTATCTTGTAAAGTATTTAGGAGGAGGACACAATTCAGTATTAGTAGGTAGATCCTTTTCCTTTCCTCCTGGGAAAAAGTAATAATAATGACAAAAGAACAAGAAAATAGAAGGTCAACTTATGGGCACTGAGGATGGTTGTTTGGTCCATCCCTTGGTTGGCCATGGGAAACCCCAAAAGTGGAGAAAACCACCAGCCAGTTTCTATGACTGTTGATGGTGTTGTGGTTTCTAGCCATAGTGAAGCCTTGGCTGTGGTTGTGGGCACAATAGGCTTTCAGGTGAGGGCAACCCCAGAAGGAAGCTGAGTTGCCACAGAAAATGGAATCATCATGGACTAATAGTGTCTGAATGATTATGCTGGTTGTGCCCCATCTGTCTGTACACTTTTCATATCAGCAGATCTGTCCATAGCTCTACTTTTCCAAGTGGGGAATATGTCTCAGTCCTGAGACAGTCACCCACCAGAATCCTGGAAATATATAGCCCAAATCCTGCTAGAATCCAGTGTGTTTACTCTTTGTGTCCAGAGCATGCTGTAAGAAGACTGAAATTCTCTGAAGTAGGTCTATTATTAAAACTAGACTTATAATTACAGAATCATAATATATTTTTTGGGGTGCCTGGGTGGCTCAGTCCATTAAGCAACCAACTCTTGATCTAAGAGTCATGAGTTCAAGCCCCTCACTGGGTTCCATGCTGGGCTGTCTACTTAAAAAATAAACAAACAAATAAAAATACTAAATAATAATGATGATTATTGGGTACCCAGGTGGCTCAGTTGGTTAAGTGTCTACCTTCAACTTGGGTCATGATCCCAGGGTCCTGAAATTAAGTCTCGCTTTGGGCTCCCTGCTCAGTGGGCATCTACTTCTCCCTCTCCCTCTGCTTGCCACTCCCCCTGCTTGTGTGTACATGGTCTCTCTCTCTCTCTTTCTCTCTCTCTGTGAAATAAATAAGTAAAATCTTTAAATAGTAATACTTTTTGTCCCTTTCTACTTCTACCTAAAATTATACGTACGTCCTGCTGGGGGAGAAAACTAGCTGCAAAAGGCAGTCAAAATTATTTGCACAATAACCAATCTTTTTTTTTTTTTTTAACTTTTTTGAGAGGGAGAGAGTGGGTGGAGAGAAGGGGTAGAGGGAGAGGGAGAATCCTAAGCAGGCTCCACGCCCAGCATGGAGTGCAATGAAGGGTTCTTATGACCTGGAAATCACAACCTGAGCTGAAACCAAGAGTCAGATGCTTAACCGACTGAGCCATCCAGGCGCCCCAATAACCAATCTTTTTAAGAAGCACATATATTTTTAAAAGGTAATTCCTGCAGAAATAATAATTATTTGGAACATTTCCTGCAGAGCAGCCAGGGTTTGCTGGAATAACTTACAAATCCAGATGAAGCAATGATGGATAAAACCACCAGGACAGATACTACCATCCCAAATCCCAGAGCATAGGACTATTCCCAGTCACTTAGACCTAATTTCCTGGCTTGTGGAAAGCCCCCAGGGTTCAGGAATCCACAGGTGAATGAATCACAGAAGACGATTTAAAGGGGTAGGGATAGGTTCTGAGAGACAACAGAAGTTGAAGTGTGAAAGAGGCTACAAACAGGAATTAGCACCTTCACTGAACCAAGAAGGAGGAAGGAAGGAGGCTGGAAAATGAAACCGGAAGCAAAGCTGGATGCCTTAAGAATTCTTAGCCTGCCCTGGGGTGGAGGCTCCTGCCCACATCTACAGCTCCTCTCCCTCCACTGGATTTTAAGCTCTAATGACTGAACAACTTGTAATTCTGTCCCATATCCAGCTGTGCTGGCTTTCTGGGTATTTGCTCAAGCTGTTTTTGGCACCTGGAATGCTTCCAGCTCCCATTTCTCTTCAGCTGGCTGACTCCCACCTGCCCTAAAAGACGTGGGCAGTTCCTCCTGCAGAAGACCTTCCCGGACCCTTAGCCAATGCATTGTTTCTACTGCCCCATTCCCCAGGAAGAGATATTTCACCAAATTATCCACCTTGCATTACAGTTGTCTGCTGGTGGGATGGGTCATATCCCAATGGGTGGATGAGTGCACAAGCAGGCCAGAGTGTCCTCATCTTTGTATCCCGGTACCTGGCACAGATCAGGCACTCAATATAAGTTGGTTGAATTAATGTTGATGGAGAGAGAAGGAATGAAGTGGGCAACCACATGGCAGCACCAACTTTTTCTGGATGAGATACAGTGTCTGAAAGTCACAATTCTGGCCCAGGGTTGGAGGGTTAGGCTTGCTGCTCCTGCTGCAGTAGTGCTTCTAAATGAAGGACACAGGATCACCAAATAAAAGCAATGTAATAATAAAAGCCCCATTCTCTCCTTCTCTCTTCAAGCAAACAGAGCCCTTATGTCGGAAGGGATGTTCATGTGGATCTCACTCAGGCTGTGTCATTTGGAAAGTGGGGAAGGTGGGACCCAGGGAACTGAAGGGACTTGCCCTGGTCCCATGAGAAGTCAGCAATGTCAGAGAAGAAATATTCTCTTTCCTCTGTTCATCTCACGTTCATTGGCTGCAGCCTTATAAATGAGACTGGCAAAAGAGAGATCAATAGGACAAAACAAGCAGTTTACTAACACGTGTGATGCGTACCATGTAGGAGAAACCTCAGTGATGAGTAACTCAAGGGGTTGGTTAGTGGACTTATTCAGCCTCTTAACAAAAGGACAATAAATTTGTAGTAGAGTGGCAAGACAAAGGACTTTGACCTTCCAGGGGGTAACAAATTTGGGGAAGTAAATTTTATATAGTAAAATTTTATATAGTAAATTTTATATAGTAAAATTTATTATGTCAATTCCTCCGGTGCCATCTCAGTCTGATAAAGTTCTAGAGTTGCAGGCAGGCCCAGAAGAAGAAGGGGGCATGTATGAGGAGCTGGACAGTGAGTTCTACGAGAATGATCCCAACTGTGAGCAGAACCAACTCTCCCAGGATGGTAGCGGCTCAGAGAACCCTGAGGATGCAGAGTCCTTCTCCAGGGCAGCTGAGTCTTATGACCATGAGGATGAAGAGCTGGTCCAACCAGTAGACTTCCTGAGCCCCCATGGGTCAGCTTGGGACACAAGAGGGGGCCCACCTCTCTTGGCTCCTAGGCCTACGAGGATATGAGAAGGAGCTTGTATGCAACCCCCAGCTCCGCTCCATTCAGGCACAGCCTGGTCCCAATCATGAGGAAGATGCAGACTCATATGAGAATATAGATAATCCCAAATGGCCAGACCCAGCATGGGGAGGAGAGGGCCACATGGGCACCTGGAACACTAGGTTAATCCCTTCAGCCCGGGCCCCCTTAAACCCCTGAGGTCCATACCTGATTCTGAAATCTGTAACTCTCAGCAGACAGTGTCATCCTCTAGAGCAGCAATGCCTTGGATGTGCGTATCTGTGTGTGTGAATGTGTGTGTGTCATGTGTGTGTGTCACATGTGTGTGTGCATGTGCGTGTGTGCTTCAGCTCCCCTTGGGCTTCCCCAATAAACTCAATGACTTCTTCCAAAAACAAAACAAAACAAAATAAATCCATCTCTACTTGGACTAGCCACATTTCAAGTGCTCAGCAGCCACAGATGGGGAGCAGCTACCATACAGGGACAGCAGAGGAAGAGGAAGAGGTCACCACTATCCTATCCAGTCATAACAGCACTACTAGCCTGGTACAGTGTCTGAAAGTGCATCATGAGCTACTCTTATGGCCACAAGGGTCATCTCAGAAGGCCCTAGGTACATGCAGATGCACCACCTACTGTTGGGGTTGATTCCACGTTAAAACTTGTTAACCCCCTAGGGCCTGCCTGAGCCTACTTAGCCACAGTGACTCCATGTTGCCTAGGTAGACATTTTGTTGTTTAATAAATGCTTCAACAGTTATTGATATCAGTTCCAGGTAACTGTTACAAAAACACACACCTAAAATAAGGCCATTTTGTTTATATCGGTTCCAGGTAACTATTACTAAAACACATACCTAAAATAAGGCCATTTTGTTGTTTAATAAACACCTCAACAGTTACTGGTATCTGTTCCAGGTAACTGTTACTAAAACACACAGGTAGGAGATATCCAATCAGCCAAAGCCACATATATAGATGTCTGCGATTGTGCCCTATATAAAAACTAGCCTGTAGGGGCGCCTGGGTGGCTCAGTGGGTTAAAGCCTCTGCCTTCGGCTCAGGTCATGATCCCAGGGTCCTGGGATCGAGCCAGCATTGGGCTCTCTGCTCAGCGGGGAGCCTGCTTCCCTTTCTCTCTCTCTGCCTGTGTCTCTGACTACTTGTGGTCTTTCTCTCTCTGTGTCAAATAAATAAATAAATAATCTTAAAAAAAAAAAAACAACAAACAAACAAACAGACAAAAAAAAAAAAAAACTAGCTGTAAGACCAAGGGGCGTTGCTCTCTTCGGAGGCGGCCCTGGCCTGTCAGTCTGACTTCTAATGCTTGGCATAGAATAAAGCTTTACATAACTTTTACTTTGTCTCAGCCTCATTTCCCTGGCCGGTCAGTCTAACTTCTAATGCTTGGCATAGAATAAGGCTTTGCGTGATTTGTCTCAGTCTCGTTCCTTTGATAACGGACCCAACACTACGAGAGTTAAAGTATCAGTCCAGTGGGTTATGCTCTTAGTACTCCACCCACTTGGGGCCATAATGACGTGGAGGCAGAGAAAGGGCTACCCTTTTTTTTTTTTTTTGCTCTACCCTCAGTTATCTAGGAAGCACTAGGTCCTTAAATGCAATGCTTTCCTTTTAAATTCTCTAAGCCCAATTGGCTGCTTTGAAAGCTCCATGCTTCTGGTTCAATAAAATTGTCTCCTGCCCTCTTAAAGATCTTACTTGAGCAGTCCTGGATTGTGAGCCTGGGCCTCATTATTACAGTGGCCTAAACCCTACCTTTCTTTCTGGACCTTCTCCTTGCTTGCTCCCCGTGTCTTATCCCATCACCAGCCTCTGGGGTCCTATTTCTGTAGGATTTTGCCATTAAATCCCTTAAATTGGGGTCCAAGCCAGCATGAGCTGCCTGAGCAGGACAAACTTAAGGCAGAAATCACAATTCAAGATGAAGATATTAGAAAGCTGCTTCTTGAAAAGACTCAGCTGATAGAAGCAGCGTCATTTTCTCATTCATCTCTCTCTATCCCAAAAAGTAGGTTATCAAAGTTGTAAGAACTGATATTGTTTCCAAGGGATACAGTAAAGCTATTTTTGTATTGAATGAGTGGAAAATACTTCTGTAAACACTTTAATCTTTCTTAAATTAGCACTTTTGTTTTCTAAAAACAAAACAAAAAACCCAAACAAACAAAAAAACCCAAAGAATTTCCCAGAGCCGGCAGTTCCAAAGTTTGGGGGCCGATCAGTAAAATTTTAAAATAAAACAAAATAACAACAAAAAAGAAACAGAGTGCTAGGTGGCTCTGCTTTTGGTTCAGGTCATGATCTTCGGGTCCTGGGATCAAACCCCGCATTGGGCTTCTCATTCAGTGGGGAGTCTGATTCTCCCTCTCCCTCTGCACCTCCCCACTCATGCTCACTCTTTCTTTCAAATTAAGAAATAAAATCTTTTATGTTAAAAAAAAAAGAAGAAGAAACAAAACCTTTAGGTGACTGAAGGCATGTTAAGAAAAATGTTTCAAAAACTTGGAACTAAGGAAAAGGGATCATTACTATTTTTCCTTTCTGAATCATGCTAGCTGAATGCAGGATATTCTTTTTCTTCTCCTTCTTTATTATTATTATTATTATATTATCATATCATTATATTATATAGTACATATTTTATAACATATATTATTACTATATTATATTATTGTAAAGATTTATAAAGCCCAATGTGGGGCTTGATCCCAGGACCCTGAGATCATGACTTGAGCTGAAGGCAGACACTTAACTGACTGAGCCACGATGTGCCCCTGAATGTAGGATATTAACCAGTTTTATATCTAAATTAGCAAACTTTTACAAACATTCTTTATCTTCACCACTCTAAAGACTTGACTCTCTCCAATTTTGTTTTTGCCCTTTTTTTTTTTAGATTTTATTTATTTATTTGAGAGAGAGTGCAGAGAGCAAGAGAGAGAGAGAGAGAGCATGGAGGGAAGGGGCAGAGGGAGAGAGAAAAGCAGACTCCCCACTGAGCAGGGAGCTCAATGCAGGGCTCAATCCTAGGACTCTGTGATCATGACCTGAAGTGAAGGTAGATGCTCAACAACTGAGCCACCCAGGTGCCACTGTTTTTAACTTTTTGAAAACATACTTTCTCAGAAAGATTAGCAAGTTTTATTAAGTCAAGTAAAATTTATACCATATACATAAAAATGTATACCATCTACTATACCCATAAAAGTAAAAACATTTAATAGAGAAAAGCAGGAAAACTATAATGGGATGGGGTATAGGACAGTATTTAAATGGGCAGAGTCCAGGTTGTGAGTTCTCTGAAAGGTGGCTAATGAATGCAGATAAATGTTCAGGCACTTATTTTTTAAAAACAGCTTTCTTGGGGCACTTGGATGGCTCAGGTGGTTAGATGTTTGCCTTTGGCTTTGGTCATAATCCCAGGTTCCTGGGATGGAGCCCCACATCGGGCTCCCTACTCAGCAGGGAGTCTCCTTCTCCCTCTGCTGTTTCCCCTCCTTGTGCTCTCTTACTCTCTTTGTCAAATAATTATATAAAATCTTAAAAAATAAAAACAGAACCAACAGCCTGTTGATGTATAATAGACATACAATAACCTAAATATATTTGAAGTGTTCAAACTGTAATTTTCCTACATAAGGAAACCACTGCTTGGGTTCTATATAGCAACTTGACATATTTGATATTTTAAGCTAAACGAGTTGGCAAAAATGACACCTTTCTCCCCTGAAATGGATCGTAAAACACTCATGTGAGGAGTGGCTTCCTTATATTGGGGGAATGGGACATACTTGTCTCTGAAGACAAAGAGATGCCAAGAAAAATCCTAATACAGACCTCATTAAGTTTTCCCCAGTTTACTACATTGAGCTCATTCTCTCTGACCTACTAGATTCTTTCACGACTGCCCACTCTTCCTCAAACCTAGCAGAAAAATACTCAGGTCTGTTTCTTTGGGTCTTCATTTCCTTATGTCCTCCTGTGTCATGAAATTTCTATTAAACAATTTTTTAAATTTGTCTTTGTTAGTCAAATTTTTAGACCCAGGTAGGGACACCACAAATATTCAGGAAAACTTTTTCCTGAATAAAAGAGAGTGGTCATTTATTTGGGGGGGGACCATGTAAAAGGTGGATGCTGAGAGACCTGAGTGGGAAGATAATCTTTAAGGTGTACCTGCATTCTTTAATGAGCACCTATTGTTTACCAGGCCCTGAGCAAAATCTAGGTAGAAAGTTGTGCCTTCCGAGTTCCTGAGTGCAGAGTGGCTCGAGTGCAGGGACTCAGCCAGCAGGGGGCTAACCCTTGGGTCTCCCACCCTGCCTTCTCCTCCTTCCATAGTCGGGGAGGGTCAGATATAGTACAGCTGAGACCTTTTGGGTAGCAGGGATGCTGAGGATAAAAAACTTTGGCTGGAAGTTCCTTTTCTCAAAAAGAAGACACTTGAATCTCAGAAACAAGATGGAGACAGTATGCTTGTCTGGAAGAGATGTCCAGGGACAGCTTCCCCACTCCCAACCAAGTTTGTTTTAATAAAAAATAGAGGCAGCAGTTACTTGACAGATTAATTTCCCTAACGGATTGTCTTTGATCCCAAGGCTGGGTCTTTGCTGCTCTACCCCAGAAGGCTTTATGCTGGTGCTGGCACAGATGCTTAGGAGAGCTGACTGTGAGTAGGCAAGCCTGGGAAGAAATGAGGAGGATGCCCAGAGTCATGCAGGGCAGGATGGAGAACCCGGTGCCCTCTCCTGAACCAGCTGGGGAAGAAGAAAGAGAGAGGGGGGGTGGAATGAGGGAAGGATTTCTGTGTAATGACAGTCTCAATGGAAGCTGAGCAATGCATGAAATTTTGCTGAATTGGTACTACCTTTCTTTTGAGAGAGTAAGGGAAAAGTATGTCTGTTTCTCTCTCCTGGGCGTATTGGCACCCGGCCGTACCATCAGACTTCAGCTGAGGAGGGTTACCGGTGGATGAAGATAGGGTGAGAAGCCTGGGGCTGTGACGACTGGAGGTGGGAGCAGAGAGTGGGACATGTCGGGGGCCGGGGGTGGGCCCATAATAACTAGGCAACGCGAGGGGAGGTGGGCAGTCCTAGAAGGCTGGAGCTGCAGGGAATCCAAGCGTACTTGGTGTTAAAATACATATTTGGAACCCATATAAAGCCAAGAAGATGACTGTGAAGGGATCTAGAATATATCATTATAAGTTTCTTGTGTGTGTTTTCTGAGCTTCTCTTATCTGCCTAAAAGCAGAGCCTCCCCCTAAAAATCAACTGTCATAAATCCTCTCCTCCAGAAGTTTGCAATCAGGGATAAGAAATCACCTAAATAGGCATTGTCACGAATAGATCTCATCTATCTCCTCTTTATTCTCCTGAGCGTCCGTTTATCTTTCGTAAAAGTCATTTGTCTCTTCATAAAGGCCCTTTCTCCTCATCCCTTCTTCTATTAGGATGGCATCTAAGCCCCAAATTCTAACCACCTCTTTGAGTCACATATTTCTATGAAATCCCACATTTGTACATGAATAAAAATGCTTTTTCCTTCCCAATCTGTCATTTGCAAGTTAAATTTACAGGCCCCCAGTGACTAAACTGAAGAGGTTAGAGTAAAAGTTTTTCTTTCCTTATGATTGTATGTGCTTTTAAAGATTAATTATTTTGGGGCTGCCTGGGTGGCTCAGTTGGTTAAGTGTCTGCCTTTAGCTCAGGTCATGGTCCCAGTAACTTGGGGATGAAGTTGGGGGAAAAAAAAAAAAAAAAATCCCTGCTCAGCAGGGAGTCTCCCTCTACTGCTCTCCCTGCTCATGCTCTCTCTCTCTCTGTCTCTCTCAAATAAATAAATAAATAAATAAATAAAATATTTTTAAAAAGTACTTTATTTATTTGAGAGAGAGAGGGAGATAGAGATAGCAACAGAGATAGCAAGAGAGAGCACAAGCAGGGAGGAAAGGGAGAGGCAGATTCTCCACTGAGCAAGGAGCCCGATGGAGGGTCCACTCGATCCCAGGACCCAGGGACCATGACCTGAACTGAAGGCAGATGCTCAACAACTGAGTCACCCAGGGACCCCAAATAAATAAAATCTTTAAAAAAAGATTAATTATTATTTTTAAAAAGATATTATTTTTAAGTAATCTCCACACCCAACATGGGGCTTGAATCCACAATCCCAAAAATCAATGTTGCATGCTATGCTCATTGAGCCAGCCAGGCATTCCTAAAGATTAATTTTTATTTATTTTTAAAGATTTTATTTATTTATTTGACAGACAGAGATCACAAGTAGGCAGAGAGGCAAGTAGAGTGATAGAGGGGGAAGCAGACTCCCTGCTGAGCAGAAAGCCCAATGCGGGGCTCGATCCCAGGACCCCAAGATCATGACCTGAACCGAAGGCAGAGGCTTAACCCACTGAGCTACCCAGGCGCCCCCTAAAGATTAATTTTTAAAAAGAATGTACCATTGTTTGGCTTTGCTAAATTACTTACTATTAATTAAGGACTCATATTCTGTGAAATTGCACGTTGACCTGAAGATTTGTATCTAGTAGAGATGGATATGATTTTCATCTGGGAGAAAAGATAACCACAATGGTTGCCATTTATTGCCCTGTGGGACATTAACCCATTTTCATATATAACGCAGCAATCTTATTCTAACCTTAATTAAACTGTCTATAAATATCCAACTTCATATTTTGAGAAAACTGTAGATTCACATGCAATTGTAAGAAATAACAGATTCCACATACTCAATCCCGTGTTTCGGTTCCGTAGTGTAGTGGTTATCACGTTCGCCTCACACATACTCAATCCCCAGTTTCTCCCAATGGTAACATCTTGTAAAACTAGAACACACTATTACCACCAAGGTTTTGACATTGATGCAGAACAGATCCATCAGCACAAAATCCCTCATCTTGCTTTTTTATAGCCATACCCACCACCCTCCCCTCTCTACCTTGTCTGCCCTGACCTCTAAAATGTTCTTTTTAACAAAATGGGCAGAAGACATGAACAGACACTTCTCCAATGAAGACATACAAATAGCTATCAGACACATGAGAAAAGGTTCATCATCACTAGCCATCAGGGAGATATAAATTAAAACCAAATTGAGATACCACCTTACACCAGTTAGAACGGCCAAAATTAGCACGACAGGAAACAACGTGTGTTGGAGAGGATGTGGAGAAAGGGGAACCCTTTTACACTGTTGGTGGAAATGCAAGTTGGTGCAGCCAATTTGGAGAACAGTGTGGGGATTCCTTAAGAAATTAAAAATAGAGCTTCCCTATGACCCTGCAATTGCACTATTGGGTATTTACCCCAAAGATACAGATGTAGTGAAAACAATGGCCATCTGGGGGTGCCTGAGTGACTCAGTGGGTTAAAGCCTCTGCCTTCGACTCAGGTCATGATCCCAGGGTCCTGGGATTGAGCCCCACATCAGCTCTCTGCTCAGTGGGGAGCCTGCTTCCTGCTCTCTCTCTCTGCCTGCCTCCCTGCTTACTTGTGATCTCTCTCTCTCTCTCTCTGTAAAATAAATAAATAAAATCTTTTAAAAAAAGAAGGGCCATCTGTACCCCAATGTTCATAGCAGCAATGGCCATGGTCGCCAAACTGTGGAAAGAATCAAGATGCCCTTCAATGGACGAATGGATAAGGAAGATGTGGTCCATATACACTATGGAGTATTATGCCTCCATCAGAAAGGATGAATAACCCAACTTTTGTATCAACATGGACAGGACTGGAAGAGATTATGCTGAGTGAAATAAGTCAAGCAGAGAGAGTCAATCATCATATGGTTTCACATATTTGTGGAGCATAAGAAATAACACGGAGGACATGGGGAGATCGAGAGGAGAAGAGAGTTGAGGGAAATTGGAGGGGCAGATGATTATTAGAGACTATGGACTCTGAAAAACGATCTGAGGGTTTTGAAGGGATGGGGGTGGGAGGTTGGGGGAGCCTGGTGGTGGGTATTATGGAGGGCACGTCCTGCATGGAGCACTGGGTGTGGTGCATAAACAATGAATTCTGTTACACTGAAAAGAACTTAAATTAAAAAAAAAAATGTTCTTTTCCTCAGCCTTACCCTCTCACTTCTTCCCTCATTAATTAAAAAGTTGAATGAGATCTTTTAGCCCAATGTCCATTTTATATCTGAACGAATCTTGTTCTTAAATCCAAAGTTTTGAGAATTGCTTTGACACTGGGAAGACTCAAAGTTTTAAAGCTGGGTGTTAAACACCTTTGGGGTCATTCCCTTTCTCTGCAGGCAAATCCAAGTCTACCCCATCGTTGACTTCTTTGGGGACCCTGACTTAGCCTGACCTCCCTGGACTGGACCCACGGCTCTTACATGGCCCACCATTCAGATGGTGCTCATCAGTTGAAACACTAGTCAGCTCTCCTCCCTTCAACACCCATGGTTCCAGAGGGAGATCTCTCTTGTGTGGCTTCTCACAAACTACCTTGTATTGCCTTTTTTAGGGATTAGCTTCTTAGAGGGCTGCACTAGAATCTGTCCATCCCCCTTCCTAGCACCAAGGCCTTGTCTGGAGAGGGCTTCACACAAAAGAAACTCCAATTTCTTCTGCAGAAGAAAATCTGGAACAGGGAAGTGGGAAAATTCTGTGAGGTTTCCTCAAAATACACACAGGAGACTGCCAGGATCCAGACTGTCCAGGATCCAGATGACTGGTCTGAGAAAGAGAATCAATCTATGGACACAAGCTTCCCATGGCAGAAGGAAGGCTACCAGGTGATCACCCAGCTCATGCTCCCACTCAGTCCATGGTAAGACCAAGTTACATACCAGGCGAGGCCACTGAGGAGCAGAGGAACTATGTGGAAGCAGGGTACAGAGCTCAAGGAAGGCTCCCTGGGAGGCGGCAGGGAAGGTCTTGTTCCTAACCTCCCCAGTCCAGGCCCCAGGGGGCTTTCCCACTGCCTGTTTTCCAGTCCTCAAATGCCTGTGAGAATGACAGCCCCAAGCACTCCTCATTCAGATGGGGTATCTGTCTTGTGAGGCCTAATACACCTCTAATACACCTCGCCTGTTTAGAACGCAGCTATCAGTGTCTTGAATGGCTTCCCTAACTGTTCCAAAGGTACAGACCTAAGATGACTAATGTTTGGGGCAGCAGGCATGGCAGACTCTGGTCCAGCACTATTCCATGCCAGTCTGCTCCTGAAGAGAATCCACCTGGAATTTTGAACAGGATAGCAGGAGAGAGAGAAAATGGCAGGCAGAGGCAATGTTCCAGAGATGGTCAAGAAGCCAAGAGAAGCTTCTGCTTTGAGACTGCTTACAATCAGTCGCAAATTTCCAGAGCTGCTGAACTCAGGGCTGTGGTGAGTGGATACCATCCTTCATATTTCAGACTCCTGAAATGGATAGAATTCAGTTCTGAGTGGAGGCTCAGATACAACTACATCACTTCGATCTTGTAGGGGAGCAAAATTTCCCATAGAATGTGTCTCTTTGGCATGAGGAATATTTCAGGCTCAGTATTTTTTTTTAAAAGATTTATTTATTTAAGAGAGAGAATGTACATGTGCATGGAGGGAGGGGCAGAGACAGAGAGAGGGAGAAAGAATCCCCCAAGAGACTCCCTGCGGCACATGGAGCCCAGTGCAGGGGCTTGATCTCATGACCCTGAGATCACAACCTGAGTTGAAACCAAGAGCCAGCCCCCTAACTAACTGAGCCACCCAAGTGCCCTTTGGCTGTTTTTCGTTGTTGTTGTTGTTTTGTTGCTGTTGTTTAAGATTTTATTTATTTATTTGCCAGAGAGAGAGAGAGAGAGCCCCAGCAGGGGAAAAGGCAGGCACAGGGAGAAGCAGGCTTCCCACTGAACAAAGAGCCCAATGCAGGACTCCTGGGATCATGACCTGAGCCAAAGACAGATGCTTAACCGACTGAGCCACCCAGGTGTCCCAGGCTGATTAATTTTAAGAAAGAGAAGGGTCGGGAGGAAACTTTGACCTTCCCCTTAACTGCCTTGAAGAATTTAGATGGAGGACCTGCTCCAGGAAGGAAGCTATCATGTAGATAACTACATGAACAGTATATGAACTGGGGAGGTAGATAGGGAAGAACCTAGCAAAATCTGTTTGTTACAGTTCCTCTCCATGCGCCACTATTTCTGGGCGCCACAGCAAATATTAGTTTACCAGACATTTATTCTTTTTCATCTTCTGTGCATTACCTTCCTTCCTTTTCAAGACCCAGACCCCCACCCCCACCTCCTTAGCTCTGGATGGCAGAGAAGTCTCAATTGCCTGACTGCCCGTGGGCCTCAGATCCTTAGGGAGCCCCAGTATGTATGTAATTAAATTTAATGTTTTCCTGTTAATCTGTCCCATGTCAGTTTAATTCTTAGATCAGCCAAAAGAACCTTAAAGAGTAAAGGAGAATTTTATTCCCCAATCATCTCTCTGATTCTTCAAATCTATCTTCCTAGCTCACGGTTGGTCTCATTAGCAGAAAATTCATTATTCTCCTCTAGAGGTTTTTGACTCAAATTATTACAAATGCTGATTGACATCACTATTGAAGGCGGTCCTGTGCAGACCACCAGAACTTGCCCCCTGCTGCAGGCTCACAGCCTGTGTTGCCCACAGCCTGCTTCCCAGGTTGACCTCTTTGCATTACAGTATCTCTGTAATGATCTCTTCATTGTTCCCATATTGCATTGCTGCACGGACTTGTCTGGGTCCAAGACATCTTCCGGCCTCAGTCCCTGTGGCCCCTATTGAGACCTCAGAGAAGCTTTGGTGTTCTTTGCTGCCAGTGGACCGTGGTCTAGCAGCTACATTCAGAAGCTACATCAGACAGTAGGGTTGGGTGTACCACGACCTTCCATATTTCAGAATGCCCTTTAGTTCTGCAAAGGAGAAGGCTTTACTACCAGGATCTACATATAAAAGGAGAGGGCAGTCAATCTTCCAGTAGTACAAGAAGGGCCTACAGTCTTTCTTCTCTGTAACAAAGGGAGTCTTACAAGCAACTTCCCCAAAACAAAAAAGACTAGTTCCAAGGTGGCTTTGCGCCCCTACACAGAAAAGACACTGGAATCACTTTTTTAAATGAAATTTCACATTTTGAGATAGTTCAATGTATAGCTCTAAGAAATAATATGGACAGATCCCATGTACCCATCATCCAGTGTCCCCCAGTAGTAACATATTGTAAAACTCAGCTATAACACCACAAACAGGATATTGACATGATACAGTCAAGAGGCAGTATAGTTGTACCACCACAAGGATCCCTCTCCCTGCTCTTTTATGGCCACACCCACACACCCCCCCCACACACCCTTGTCTTCCTGCAACTACTAATCTCTAATAGCTTGTAACTTCAAGAACGCTACATAAATGCTGATGGTACATAACTTTTGCGGACTGGCTTTTCTTCAATCAGCATCATCCCCTCGAGATTCATTTAACTTGCTGTGTGTGTCAACAGTACGTTACTTTTTCTCATAGAGTATTATTCCAGGGTGCAGTTATACCAGTTTATTTAACCATTCACATCTTTCTCTCTTTTTTAAGATTTTATTTATTTATTTATCAGAGAAAGAGAGAGAGAGCACAAGCAGGGGAGCAACAGGCAGAGGGAGAGGGAGAGCCAGGCTCCCTGATATGGGATTTGATTCCAGAACCCTGGGATCATGACCTGAGTCGAAGGCGTCTGCCTTAAGCGTCTACTTAACTGACTGAGCCACCCCGGCATCCCTAGCCATTCACATCTCAAAGGTCATCGGAATCCTCTACAGTCTTTTGCTACTACAAAACGGTTCTAAATATAGTATAGGGTTTTGTGTGAACGTTAGTTTCCATTTATTTGAAATAAATGCCTAAGAGTATGAATGCTGATTTTTAATTTTATTTAATTTTTTAAAAAAGATTTTATTTATTTATGACAGAGAAAGATAGCAAGAGAGGAAACACAAGGATGGGGGAAATGGAGAGGGAGAAGAAGGCTCCCCACTGAGCAGGAAGCCTGATATAAGGCTTGAACCCAGGACCCTGGGATCATGACCTGAGCCGAAGGCAGATGTTTAACCTGCTGAGCCACCCAGGTGCCCTGCATATTTAGTTTTATAAGAAACTGCCAAACTGTTTTCCCAGAGTGGTGGAACCATGCTATACTTCCCCCAGCAGTGTATCTGGATACGGTTTCTTCCTCACCTTCTCCAGCGTTTGCTGTTATTGCTATATTTTTGTATTGGCTATTCTGAAAGGTAAGCATTCTCTCTCCCCGTGGCTTTAGGTTGGGTGTCCCTAATGACTAACAATATTGAACTTCTGCTCATGTGCATAATTGCTGTCTACTCTCTTAGGTGAAATGTGTCTTCATGCTTTTTGCTCATTTCTTAATTGGACCGTGTATTTTTAAAAAATATTTTATTTATTTATTGACAGAGATCACAAGTAGGCAGAGAGGCAGGCAGAGAGAGAGGAGAAAGCAGGCTCCCCACAGAGCAGAGAGCCCAACGCCGGGCTTGATCCCAGGACCCCAGGATCACGACCTGAGCCGAAGGCAGTCTTTAACCCACTGAGCCACCCAGGTGCCCCTGTGCATTTCTCTTTTTTTTTTAAAGATTTTATTTATTTATTTGAGAGAGATCACAAGCAGGCAGAGAGAGAGAGAGAGAGAGGAGGAAGCAGGCTCCCTGCTGAGCAGAGAGCCCGATGCGGGGCTCGATCCCAGGACTCGGAGTTCATGACCTGAGCCAAAGGCAGTGGCTTAACCCGCTGAGCCACCCAGGCGCCCCAGTGTGCATTTCTTTTTTAAACTGAGTTTTGAGAGTTATGTATCTAGAAACTTGCCCTTTGTTGGGCACGTGGTTTGCAAATATTTTCTGTCACTTTTCGTTCTGTTAACAAGGTCTTTCACAGAGGAAAAACTTTCATTTTAATGAGGTCCAATGTATCAATATTTATGTCATGCTTTGGGTGTCAGGTCTAAGAACTCTGCCTGGCCCTGGATCCAAATTTTATAGTTTTAATTCATAAACAGAAGTCCTTGTCCCCATGGAGGCCAAGGACAGACCTCTCCAAAATGTACCACTTTGGCATACTGGTTATTTTAAAGTTACTTAAGAAACAGCCTGTGTGAGAAGAATGGTCTGACCCCATCGCACCTTGTCTCCAAACAATAGGAAATAAATCTCCACGTGAAAGGTATCCTTCCTTTACCAGGAGTAGAGAGACATCCTTATCACAAGAGTTAAAGAATTCAGAGTCAAGGCTAGATAAACAAACCTGGGTTACTTTTTACTAATTCACTACGCCAGCACAAATTCTGTTTAAAATTCCTTACTAACTGAAGCTACTGAACAGAAGTTTTCTTTGTCCTATTAGTTCCCCACAGACTTGCTTTTTTGTGTCAAGCGTATAAAAGCTGTCTGCCTTGGTTATCTCTTTAGGTCTCAATTTTATTATTGGGCCTCCAAGCCCAGGTAATTAAACTGTTTTTCTCCTGTTAATCTGACTCATGTCAGTTTAAGTCTTAGACCTGCCAGAAAGCTCTTGAAGGGCAGAGGAAAATTCTTCCTCCACAACAATCCACTTCGAGTTAAAAACTTATCTCCCAAGTCCTGGGGTTAACACTACTGAACTGGACGTCCCCTCCCAGTCCCTGTACTCTGGGACCTAATTCTTGGTGCAGGAAACCAGAACCCGTTACCTTAGCGCCAGCTCCTCTCCCACTTGCTAAGGCAGCACTGCTGATGGTAAACGGTGTGGCTGTGAGCAACTAAGGCTGCGTCTTCTAGTATTTTCGGATCCCCCAGTATCCAGCTGATGTATATAGATCTAGTGAATGCATGAATGCATAACAGACACAGGCAGGGAATACTGCTCCAGAGGACAGGACTTTAGAGGACCAGGGATGGTGAATGGGGGCCCATCAGAGGCCAGCCCCCCACAATTCAGCTTTTACAGTGAGATCAGCTCCATTCTCAAGTTACTCCCACCACGTCCTTGCCTGTGTGTGTGTGTGTGTGTGTGTGTGTGTGTGTGTGACAGAGAGAGAGAGAGAGAGAGAGAGAGAGAGAAATAGATTCCAGGCAGTTTCCTGAGCCAAGAGGAGCAATACAAACAAGGAAAGTACCTACAATGTACTCCATAGACACTAGGCTAATGAAAGATGTGAGGAGAAGGAGAAGGAGAGGAGAACTAAGAAGGGGCTTTTCTGGGTTTCTGGCACCCAGATCAACACCCCCCACCCCGCCCGCCGCCGCCCGACTCCGTGGTCTCTGCAAATTTTTAGGCGATGAACTGAATGATGTCCTCCCTGAAACTCACATGCTAAAGCCCTACCCCCTCAGTGTGACTGTATTTGGAGATGGGGCCTTTCAGAGATGATTCAGGTTAATGAAGGTTGTGGCCCTAACTCGACAGAACCGGGGGTCTTAGAAGAGGAAGAGATCCCTTCTTGCCCACACACCAAGGAAAAGCCATGTGAGGACATAGCAAGAAGGTGGCCATCTGCAAGCCAGGAAGAGAGCTCTCACCAGGAATGGAACTGGCTAACACCTTGATCTAGGACTCCCAGCCTCCAGAACTGGGAGAAAATAAATCCCTGTTGTTGAAGCCACCCAGTAAGCGGCATTTTCTTACGGCAGCCCGAGCTGACTAAGACAGATTTGGGTACACAGAGTGGGGTGCCGCTGTAACAAATATCTAAAAATGTGGAAGCAGCTTTGGAACAGGGTAATGAGTTTTCAGATGCATGCAAGAAAAGCCTAGATTGTCCTGAAGGGACTATGGATAGCAATATGGGTGTGAAAGCCTGTGCCTGGCTTGCTCTCTGCACAAGTCTTGGCCATAGCTCTCAGACGTGCCACCGGAACACAGGACTCAGGTCGCCAGCAGATCTGGCCAATGCCGTTTATCCATAATCTCCTGTGCATCAGGGTGGTGTTGGGATAGAAGGGCTGGGAAGCCTTTACTGGAAGTAGACAGCCCAATGCCCCCAGCCCTATCTCCCTTGCAAGACAGCATCCACTTCCATCCACCCCAGAGTTCCCGAATCTCACTTTTGTATGCCATGGTTTTTATATCTGTGTTCCACCTTCCACATTACCACTAAGTATACTTATTTTAATCAACTCCACTTTTTTCCACTTGAAAATAGGTTTTCCTTCAAAGTAAACCATATGGGGTACTTGCATGACTCAGTGGGTTAAGCATCTGCCTTCGGCTCGGGTCATGATCCCGGGATCCTGGAGACTCTGCATCTCTCTCTCTCCCTCTGCCCCTCCCCCAACTTGTGCCCTCTCCTTGCTCTCAAATAAATAAATTAAAAAAAAAAAAAAAAGTAAACCTTATGTCCTTAGCAATGCCATAAAATGGAACACATGATTCCTATAAGAAAGGAAACTCTACAAATATAAATAGAATTCATTCATTTGAAATACAGTTATGGGAAAGTGTTAAGCAACCCTGACTACACTTGCTGCTCCTTCTGCTCTTCCCTGCTCTTCCCCCCAGTATCCCATGGCTCACTCCATCTCTTCCCTCAGATCTCTGCTCAAAGTCACTATATCGGTAAGGCCTTCCCAGACCACTGCATATAAAACAACTGCTCTTTCCCTTTACTCAGGCTCACTTTCTTCAGTCATATTTAAGGCCATGTGGCAGTATTTTATTTATTCCTTTTTTTTAAAAAAATTATCTATTTGAGAGAGAGTGCGAGAGAGAAAAAGAGAGAGGGTAAGGAAGCGTGAGTCCGGGACAGGTAGGGGTTCAGGGAGAGGGAGAAGCAGGCTCCCCACTCAGCAGAGAGCCCAAGGCAGGGCCTGATCCCAGGACCTCGAAATCATGAATCTGCCTTTGGTAAACTAAAGGCAGATGCTTAACCGACTGAGCCACCCAGGTGCCCCTGTTTATTCCTTTTTTTAAAAAATTAATTTATTTATTTGAGAGAGAGAGAGAGAGAGAGCATGAGAGGGGACAAGGTCAGAAGGAGAAGCAGACTCTCCGTGGAGCTGGGAGGCCACATGGGGCTCCATCCCAGGACCTGGAGATCACGACTTAGGCCAAAGGCAGATACTTAACCGACTGAGCCACCCAGGCACCCTATTCCTTTTTTTAAGGGTCTTTCTCCCCTCACTAGCAAATGAGCTCCAATAAGGGAAGGTGTGTATTTTTCATTGCCGTATCTATCCCAAAGCTAGATGAAAGCCTAGCTTAGGATAGGTAGAGTGAACATGCCTGAATGAATGAATGGAAACATGTGACACACACACATAAGACACAGAGCTGGGGGGAACAGGAGGGAGGCCAGGTGAGGCTTATAGCCCTAGGGCCATACAATGCCCCAAACAGGTCTTCTCCCTATCGGTGTTGGGCCTGAGTCCCTGGTCCAGCCTCCTCATTCCCTTCTGGGGTCTCCTGTGTCACTTTCTTATCTCAGTGTATCCCAGGCCCCAGCTATTTTAAGAAAACTGATTTTCAAATGGAAAGGGGCCAGAATCTTCATCTTCTGCTTCCCGAGAGGCTTCTGCAATGGTCCTAGAATGTGTTGTCCAAACTGGCAGGTGAATGGGAAGGGGGTGCTGTTCATATAGCATCAGCACAGTGGGCACAGACCAGAAGTACATCCACCCTCCCCAGGCTCCCTCTGCAAGTAGGCCCACTCCTAACCTCCAGCAGTCAAGTGAGAGTTCCAAAACGCAGACACAGAGTGAACACTTGCCTAGCAAAACAAAAGACCAAAACAAAATGCATTGGCTTACAGCTTTCAGACAGAACAGGGAGCAGCAGAGGTCTGCAGGAGGTGACCTGGGCGCTTCCCACTACCATACTGGCGGGGAGCACTGGGCAACCTTACAATAGAAAGCTTTCTAACTAAAAAGAAAAATGATGTTTTTAATGGCCTTACCAGATACAGCTAAATCTAATTGACCTCTGAAGCTAAAATATAAAATATTTACTGGATCAGAGCAAAGTTTTCTGCAAATAGCTCCCCGGTTCCCAAAATACCCTAATTGAAAGAATCAACCCATCTAAAGAAGGAATCCACAGATCAGAAGCGCTGTGTGTGACGATGGAACCACAAAAGCAATCAGTTTTCTGTGGATGTATCCCTGGGCTGAGGTCGTCAAGACTTTGAGCCTCAGAAGAATCACCTGGAGACTCAGTTAAATATGCAGCTACCTGAGCCCAGGGCCAGAGATGGTAAATTCTCAGGTCTGGAGTGGTGCCCAGAAATTCACAGTTGTAGCAGACACATGTCCAGATGACTGTGGTCCTGGTATGGCTGTGTGACATGATGGCCTTATAATGAGCTATCTGCTGATTCCAGCCATGATGATTACTGACCACTGTCCGCCTACTCAGAGTCCAGTGCCCACTAAGCAACCTCTCGGCCTTCCTTGTGCTCGTCTTACCCGCCAGTCTTTTTTTTTTTTTAAAATATTTTATTTATTCGTTTATTTGAGAGAGAGAGAGAGCACAAGCAAGCAGAGAGAGAGAGGAAGAAGCAGGCTCCCCGCTGAGCAGAGAGCCCAATGCGGGGCTCAATCCCAGGACCCTGAGATCATGACCTGAGCCGAAGGCAGAGGCTTTAACCCACTGAGCCACCCAGGCGCCCCTTACCCGCCAGTCTTCATGGGTTTGGCAACTGTGTGTTGTTCTGTAGAAACCGATCACCTCTGGCTGCACAAGCAATGAATTTCTGAGCCTGGGAAATGAAGCATCAGATGGGACAGGATGCCCTCCACAAAGGTCTTGCCACCCATTGCCCTTTGCATGGGCCACTTCCCTCAGTTGGAATAGTCTGTGCCTTCTTCGATTTGCCGGGGTTAAACCTTCCTGGAGGGAAACCTCAAGGCTGTTAGATAAGGTATCTGCCAGTCAGTCAGTCAGTGACTCTTCATTGTCAGGGAGGAAAAACTTGTCCTCTACCCTCTTATGTTCAGTAATTGGAAACTTGTAAATTAAACTGACAAAAGACATACCATCAAGAGAAAAAGATACATTTTTAATCATTTACCTATACTAGGGAGTTCACAGAAAAATGGGGCTCAAGAAGGTGGTTAGAAAAAAAAAAAAAAAGAAGGTGGTTAGAATCAAGGGCTTATACACTATCTTAATAGAGGATGGGGAGGGGTGAAGGGCACTACTAGGGAATAAGTGACTTTTAGGAAAAATAAATGGGCCCTTTAGAGAATGAATGGGGGAACTGATAGGGTTTTTTTTTTTAAGATTTTTTATTTTTATTTGACAGAGAGAAATCACAAATAGGCAGAGAGGCAGACAGAGAGAGAGAGAGAGAGAGAGAGAGAGAGAGGAGGAAGCAGGCTCCCTGCTGAGCAGAGAGCCCAATGCGGGACTCGATCCCAGGACCCTGAGATCATGACCTGAGCCAAAGGCAGAGGCTTAACCCACTGAGCCACCCAGCTGCCTGGGAATTGATAGTTTTATGACAATGTCTGTTTAGATGATTTTCTATCCCAGTGCTGACTCGTGGTGCTGACTTCTTAACTTTCGTGATAAAAGTCAATCTTCCCTGTTGTGAAGCTCCTGGAAGAGGGGATTTATGACAGTTGAATTCTTTTGGGAGACTGCTTTTAGGAAGCTAAAGGAAGTTCAAAAAAAGCTCCTTCCTGCAGCTGTTAATTCTCAAATGTCTTCAGCTCAAAATAATCCTCATGCCACTGTGGTGAAGGGTAGCAGAATTTGCCACCCCCAAATATGCCACTTTGGTATATTGATAATTTTCTGAGAGGTACACATTTGAAAACGGGCACAGACAGAGAGAGGCTTTCTCTGAACTGCCCTTATCTGCTTAACGACAGATCCTCCAGAAGGAGATCTGTTGTCATAGCTCTCCTCCTGGTTTCACCAACCCGGTCAGGTTGACTGAAAATCTGTACCACACCCAGACAACCTTCGTCACAGACTACCAACCCTCCCAATGACTCTTCCTCCGGGGCCAATCATCTTCCCTAAAAATCATTCACGCTCTCTGGTGAGGCCTGCCTTCCTCTCTCCCCTTCCCAGTGTGGAAGGCGTTTAATCCTGAATCTTAAAGCCATCTCTCTGAGTTACTCATCTTTTCCTGGTTATCTCCCATGTACACATGAGGTCTACATGTGAATACATCTGTTTGTTTTTCTCTTGTTGATCTGCCTTATTACAGTGGCCTTAGCCAAGAACTCAGAAGGGTAGAGGAAAAGTTATTTTTCATCTCCTACCGTGGCATATTCTGGACCTTTTCATCATCAAGCTGAATCTGGCACTGGGCCTAGAGAAGAGGACAAGGCATGAGTTGGCACAGAGGGAGGAGACTATACCCCCTCAGCCCTAGAGGAGCCCCAGCTCCGATAGGGAAGGCACTGCCTCCATGTTGAAGGAGCTCCTGGCCAGACTCCGGAGCCATAAGTCAATCTTTTAGAAGGTGATGTAGGGGGTCACAATAAAGGTGGAGAATATTACATGTAATAAACATAGAGTAGCAGCCACCATGGCTTGAGTGTTTACTATAGGTCAGAGACCTGAGATGCTTATGCAATTGTTGTTCGATTTTCATAAAACTGTATTTCAGGTAAAGAAATGAGGGTCTGAGAGGTTGAGTGATGTGCCCAAGGTAACACAGCAAATAAGGAAGGGGCAGGGACTTGAAAACCCAAGCATTCTTACTCCATCTCACTGAGGTAGAAAATCTTGAGCCGGCTTTGCTCTTCTTCCTATAAAAACAAGCCTCTGGGCAACCTGAAGGTGTGAGGAGAATTGTAAACCAGCACTAGGATGTTCCACATCTTTTTGGATTTAATTAGTCATAAAATTAGCCTCCTCAAGGGGCACCTGATCGGCTTAGTGGGTTAAGCCTCTGCCATGGGCTCAGGGTCTGGAGTCATGACCTCAGGGTATGGGATTGAACGCCGTGTCAGGCTCTCTGCTCAGCAGGGAGCCTGCTTACCTCCCTATCTCTCTGCTTGACTCTCTGCCTACTTGTGAAGAGAGTCAAATAAATAAATAAAATCTTAAAAAAAAAAATTAGCCTCCTCAAGAAACCTAAGCTACTCTTTGTGCCTCCAACTGCACACACATACCCACTTTTCCCACTGTCAGTATGTCTGGGACTATGAAGAACTTACTGGAATTTCTAGGAATGCAAGTCTCCAGGTCAGGACTGGCATTGCAGTCAGTACCTGAGGCATAGCAGATGGTTGAAGGACCTGAGGACACCCTGAGTGAGGGCCTAAAACACCGGCTCGAAGGCCTCCAAAAGCCTTCCATAGAGGAAAGGCCCTGGGTCTCAGGTGAGCCTGGGCAAGAGTTGGGTGGAGGAGGTGTGTGTTCCGGGACTAGTCACAATATTTCAGAAAGCTTAAAATTTCCCCGAGATGAAGTTCTACTGCTAAGTCAAGTCCTGCTTCCTTCATTTTCAGCTGGAATGACATCATCTATGAGCAATCTTGCTCATCTCATACTCAGCAGAAGCTTGGACTGGTGACTACAATGCCTTCTGGGTAATCAAACTTGGAAGCAAATTGATTACTAGAGAAAAGTCTACTTTGCCTTCTAGAGGCATTCTTGGTGGAACAAAGACTGGAAACAATAGTAGTCTCGGGACTCCACAGGTCCTGGGTAGAAGGCAGCACTCCCCATTTCCACCTCCTTCCTTCCTCCCTGACTGCCCTCCATGGCTCCCCAGTGAACAGAAGTGGCACCCCAGGTGCGACAGGCCAGTGTCCAAGGCACACTGAACACCCTCAAGCAAAAACTCTTTCTTTTCCCAGTGATATCCCTACAAAGCCGCCGTACATGACTGACATAGTGAGGGTCACATGAAAATAAGAACACTTCTGTCTTGTACTTCCGGTTGTAGGTCTCTGGGAGGCAGGAATTAGGACAGGGCTTGAGGGCCCCTGGGGCAGTTCTGCTGCATTCCCAAGCATGTGCTTGGCTCCTGGTTCCTCCAGCACAGAGCAAAGGAAGAGTTCGAGACGTCTGCTCAGAGGGAAGAGGGAGTTGTTCAACAAATCAGAGTCCAGCAGGCCAAGGCAGAGCTGATGCTAAGGGAGGAGCTGGGCTTCTGCCCTGGCCAGCTCATTGCCTCTGGTGTGGGAGTGAAACTTCAGGAATGACAAGAACACATTTCAAGAAGCAGCTGTGGCAGGTGAAGACTGCTGGTTTGACCACTTAAGGAATGAGCTGGGCCCACCTGGCCTATCTGTGCGGTAATCGGTAACCAGAGTGGTGTTTCATAAGGTTTATGGGTACACAGGTGAAGCCAGGCTATTCCCCTGTGAATGAGGAAAGGAGGGTTGAACCCTCACCTGATACAATTAAGTTAAACACAGAGGTACCAGGGGCCATTCCATAGGGAGCCGAGTTCTTGGCTCAGAGGCACCAGCCCTCTGCCCCACAGTGATCAAAGCTGTCTACAACCCCAGCCCGTCAGGCACTTGCACCTCACCCTCTAGCAGGCTAATTCTTATCTTGCCTCAGGCTAGAATGCTCACCAGTTTGGCCTGTGATTCTCTAAAGCCTACACATGTGGAGATGAAGTTTATGGAGCCTGGCCTCTCAGATGCTTCTGAGAGCAGACACTTATTTTCTGGCCCTCTCAGTTCAGATTAGGCTGAGAGAGCAGCCCCAAGGAGCCGGCTAGAAATGTACTTTCCTCTCTCATTCAAGAAGCCAGGAGGCAGCAGCCTGGGGCTGACAGAGACCTCCCAAGGCCAGGGGCTCAGGGCTCTTCTAGCTCTGCCATCTACCATCTCAGGGTGTGACCTATTATAGCTTTCCAGTTCCAACAAACGCCGGAGGGCAATAATGGGAAGAAGGGGTGACGAGTGCATGCTGGCTGTCCTTTACAGATTGCTCTGTGAGCTGCCCTAACTCTTCTGTCCACACCTCATTGGCCAGAACTTGTTCCACTGCCTCCAGCAGCAGCACAAGGGGCTGAGGAGGACGGTCTCCGTTCTGGATAACCCTGCACTCAGCCAAATGGGCTCTGTCACCTCAGAAAAAGGGAAAGCGGATACTGAGGACAAACAATTCAGGCAGAGATCCACTTTGTCCGGTGGTGGTTCCTTTTCTCATAGGACTCAGGAAGAATGTTAGCTCTAGAGCCCCCTGGCTCCCCAATCTTGAGGGCATCACCCCACTGCTCTTTCCAGACCCCTTGTATCCAGAATGAGACCCCTCTCATTGTCTCTCCTGCCACAACCCTGCTCTAAACCACTGCCAATTTCCCACCACAAACACAGGAAAAGATGCCCAACATCATTAGTCATCCAGGGAGTAAAAATTAAAATCACAATGAGACACTACTATACACCCGCTCAAATGGCTAAATTAAAAAGACTGATAAGACCAAGCATTGACAGGAATGTGGAACAAGCGCCCTCTCATACATTGCTGGTGGGAAGGCAAAATGTCCGTTACTTCAGACACTGGTTTGGCAGTTTCTCTTAAGTACACACTTATCAACTCTATGGTACCAACCTGTCTCCTGGCTTCCGCCCTTGGACCCTATAGACTCCTCCTAATACAGAGTAATCCCTTAGAGCCAACATCTGAGCACAAGTCTCCTCTGCCACTAACTTCACTGGTATCCCTTGAAGAGAAGATGGCTGCTTGGACTCCCCTCATGAGGGAGCAGAAGGCAAGCTGAAGACAGGCAGAAGCTGACACCCACAACGCCCCCCCCCCATCAACTCCATGGGATATCTGTAACATTCTTCAGGCACTCTTGGCTACCCTAAAGGAAAAACTAACAGTTAATTTATAGAAATCACAATTCTGCAAGACAGGAGTCTCCCTCAGTTTACAAAAGTCTCAGCAATTTATAAGAACAAAGCATCTTTATCAATGGCCTAGCTTCCAGAAGGGAATGTAAGTGCAATTAAATGTCCTTATAATCTGCAGCCCATTGGCAGATACATGGAGTGGGCAAAGTGCAATGTTCCTCCAGGAAGCTCCTCACTGTCTTACTGGTAAAGCCTTACTAGAAGGAAGAACAACCTTAACTTGACAAGGCAGGCCCTCCGGTATCCTGGGAGTCTTCTTTAACATATGAAAATCCTTTTGAAGACCTCCCTTTTCCTTACCTTCCCCAACCCCATAGTATATAATCAGCCACCCTTCACACCCCGGGGCAGCAGCCCTTTCTGCCCAGGGGCCCTGTCCCCTTGTTTTAATAAACCACCATTCTGCACCAAAGACCTCTCAAGAATTCTTTCTTGGTCATCAGATTCAGACTCCACCTATATTCCAAAACCCCATCATCCTAGACATTTGCTCTTCCCCTCCCCCAGCACATCATCCTTCCAGCCACACTGGTAACCACCAGTGAACTGAAGGGAAGTTCCCAGATGCTTTTCCCTACTGCTGCCCAGAGTTAACTGCTTTTAAAAAGGACACTTCCCCCATCACAACCCCTGGCCAAGAAACAGTCCACACTCCAACTGTGTTTCTCAGAAATTCCTGGCAGGCTGCTAGCTCAGATCAAGCTATCTGGTCAGGAGGGAGCCTGCTTCCCTCTCTTTCTGCCTGCCTCTCTGCCTACTTGTGATCTCTCTCTCTGTCAAATAAATAAACAAAATCTTAAAAAAAAAAAAAATCACAATCCCTTCCTTACCCCATCCCATAGCTCTTGATTTCCCTGGGCACCCCCCACCCCCCGCAGCCCCCTTCTAATTCTCTGTGGCTTCCTTATTGTTGCTTCCCACCAAGGTGGCAGGAATTTTTATCTTTGTAAGGACCTATTTAGCCAGAGCGACTCCATCTTGGGTAAATAGCCATTTTGTTGTTTGTGCAGTAAACTTAAATTGATTCTCCTCCTCCAGAGAAACTTACTTAAAAACAAGTCCGGGAAACCAGTAAAATGTAGTCGGCTAGTTCCTGATAACAGAGCCCACAATACGAGGACGAGTCAGGCCAGATAGAGACATCTAATCAGTACGAAGTACTGTTTGTAACAGTGAGAAGGTCTTGCCCAAACCTAAATGATTCCATCTTGGGAAGGATGACGATCTTATTATTCACACTGAATATGTTAACTGACTAAGCCTTCCCAGAAAGTACTGTTTGTAACTGTCCTAGTATGGAGTAATCTTGAATAACACGTCACCAGACAGGATGAAACTAGCCAATCAACAAGAGACACACAAGCCCGGTGGGTTGAGATACCAAGATAGGGGTTTCAGTTTCACCCAATAAAAGGTAGCCCGTAAGACTGGGAGGGGTCGCTGTCTTCAGAGGCAGCCCTGACGGTCCGTCGATTCTTGAGCCCGCAAGCTGGGGGTGGTTGCTCTCTTCAGAGACGGCCCTGGCCGGTCAGTCTGACTTCTAATGCTTGGCATAGAATAGAGCTTTGCATAACTTTAACTTTGTTTCAGTCTTGTTCCCCTGGCTGATCAATCTGATTTCTAATACTTACCATAAAATAAAGCTTTAAATAACTTTCACTTTGTCTCAGTCTCGTTTCCTTTAATAATGGACCTAACAGGGGCGCCTGGGTGGCTCAGTGGGTTAAAGCCTCTGCCTTCGGCTCAGGTCATGATCTCACGGTCGTGGGATCGAGTCCCGCATCGGGCTCTCTTCTGCTCAGCGGGGAGCCTGCTTCCTCCTCTCTCTCTGCCTACTTGTAATCTCTCTCTGTCAAATAAATAAATAAAATCTTAAAAAAAAAAAAAAATGGACCTAACAATCTTCAGTGCTCCAACCCCAGAGCCTGACCCCTGTGGTCAGGCTTGCGCTGGAGAACTCTTCCTGAACAAACTGAGGAGGCCTCTTGGTCTTCTGGATGGCTCATCTCCTCCCTGAAACCTTCCTGCCTCCTTCAAGCCTTAGGCACTTGTTTTTCTTGCATCCTTCCTGTTGTGTCCCCTCTTCCCCTCACTCTCCAGTGGTGAGATCCTTTAGGAACTACTCTGGTGTGCTGCGGGTGCCCAATGAGTGCTCCATTCAGGTTTTGGAGCATCTGTCTGAACAAACTGAGGAGGCCCTCACTCCAGATGGCCCTCACTCCAGGCCTTGGATGCATGTACTGAGAAAGTCCCCGGATGTAGGACAGAACCTCCATCAGTCACTTCCCAGGAAGAGGTTCTTTTTTTTTTTTTTTCCTTTTTAAAAATTTATTTAAGACAGAAACAACAAGTCAGCAGAGAGGCAGGCAGAGAGACAGAGAGAGGAAGGGAAGCAGGCTCCCTGCTGAGCAGAGAGCCTGATGACCCCAGGACCCTGGGATCATGACCTGAGCCGGAGGCAGAGGCCTTAACCCACTGAGCTACCCAGGCGCCCCCAGGAAAAGGTTCTTAAGTAGAAGAGAAATTGAAAAGGAAAAGCCAATTAGGATCAGGGAGATTACTGCTCTGTTGCGCTCATTTGTCCCTTAGCTGAAGTGGCTTTTTGATTGGACTGGCCTCTCTCCGAGTTGGAGCAGAAGCTGATGGAAGGCCCGTTTTCTTACTTTGCAAAGAGCGCTGTTAGAACAGTGACAACAGTGAGAGTTCAGCTCTCAGCTCTGCATTTATATAAAAGTGCCCTTGGGGGTGAGCGTGCAACAATTATCCTGACCAGAGTCCTTTCCGGGAAGGACAAACCCAAGATGAACAGTTAATGCCAAATCCCAAGGAAATCATCTCCAAACCGTGCTATTTCCGGCTCAAGACCATCTGCAAGGGGGGGCCTGTGCTTTGAAAATGGAAAGAAAATGAGAGTGGGCTCTTTTTTGAGGGGGCGGGGGGATGCTTTATAAAGCATTAACCTGATGAGGGGGCACTTTGGGGTGGAAAGAAAAAAAATCTTGTGTTCCAGTTTAGTTTTCTCTTACCAGTTATGTGACGCATGCAAGCCCCGCTGCTTCGGTCAGCCTTGAATTCCTCATTCATAAACGAAGGCAATGATTTCTATCCACCTCCTGGGGCAACTGCGTCAATTAAATTAGACTGCATACGGGACAGTACACAGAGAAAGTAGAGAGCCCTCCACAAATGTTGGATGTAGCATTGATCCGGAAAAGCTGCCCTGTGCCAATCTACCCTCCAGGAACCCCAGCGTGATTGGGGACAGGGCACAGGACAAGGTACATACAGCCCAAGTGTGAACTGGGATCACCCAGTCCCCAGGGGCCCATGATGATGGCTTTGAACCCCCACTCCATAGCTGGCACAGCTTAGCATTTATCTGCATTCTTGGGGGCAGGGGCAGAGTTTGCAACTTCACTCAGTAGGGGAGTTTAGGAGGCAGTCCAGCCGAGGGGTTGGACTTCAAGACTGCAAGTTGGTGCAGCCACTCTGGAAAACAGTAAGGAGTTTCCTCAAATAGTTGAAATCGGAGCTACCCTATGACCCAGCAATCACACTACTGGGTATTTACCCCAAAGATACAGATGTAGTGATCTGAAGGGACACCTGCACCCCAATGTTTATAGCAGCAATGTCTACAATAACCACACTATGGAGAAGCCCAGATGTCCATCTACAGATGAATGGATAAAGAAGATGTGAGATATATATATATCTAAATGATTCCATCTTGGGAAGGGTGGATATATATATATATATATATATATATATATATATATATATATATAATGGAATACTATGCAATCATCAAAAATTGAAATCTTGTCATTTGCAACGACGTGGATAGAACTTGAGGGTATTATGCTGAGCAAAATAAGTCAATCAGAGAAAGATAATTATCTATGATTTCACTCATATACGGAATTTAAGAAATAAAGCAGAAGAGCGTAGGGGAGGGGAGGGGAAAATATAACAAGACGAAAACAGAGAAGGAGACAAATGACAAGAGACCCTTAATCACAGGAAACAACCGACAGTTGCTGGAAGGGAGGGGGTGAGAGGCTGGGGTAATCACTGGGTGATGGACATTAAGGAGGGCACAGGATATAATGAGCACTTGAGTACCGGGTGTTCTATAAGACTGATGAATCACTGAAATCTACCTCTGAAACTAATAATATACTATAAGATAATTAATGGAGTTTAAAGAAAAAAGAAAGAAAGAGGACTCTGGATTCAGATGGCCTGGTTTGGATTGCTAACGCACCAGTTGTGTGATCTTGGGCAAGGGATGTAATATCTCTGTGCCTCAGTTTCCTTGTCTTTAAAATGAGGATAATGGCATATACCTCCCTGGATTATTGTGAGGATAGATGAAGATTCTTGGCTTGACCAAACTTCATCAGACTCCTGAATCTTCTCATGGGCCCACTGTGCACTTCCTTGTAAAACCCACTTTTTGCAAGACCCCTGCTAATTCAGCCTAACCAGAACCCTTCACCTCCATATCTCTTCACCCTCAATATCTGATCAAATTCCTCATCCTCCCTCTCCTGGATGTCGTCTCCCGGGAGGTCAGTTTAGCCAACATCCTCATCACCCTCCATGTTTCTCTCATCCACCACCTCCTTCCTGCTCCCTGGCTACAAATTCCCACTTGCCCTGCCTAATTCCGAGTTGAACACAGTTCTAGATTAAAGTCCCTTCTCCCCTATTGCAAAAGTCTGAGTAAGATCTGTTTTTACCCCTTCCACAACTGCCCCACTCTGGCTTTTCTGTGGCAGGATTCAGTCAAGTCAAGGGCCAAGTGCTCCTGCTGAATGGCAGTCCAGGCTGGAGGCCAGCTCCCCATCCCAAACGTGCCGGCCCCACCCTGTGCCAACTGCAGAGTTGGCAACCCCTCTCCTTGGCTTATTATAAGCCAAAGGATGACAAAAATGAAAGTAAAAAATGCTGTTTTGGTCCTAGCAAAACTCAGTGAAGTGCTGAAAGAGGTGGAGGAAATATATACAAACACACACTTTAAAATTTAGACGGCCTAACCTTTTAAACAAAAAGTCCCAATTGTGGGGGCGCCTGGGTGGCTCAGTCAGTGAAGTGTCTGCCTTCAGCTCAGGTCACAATCTCAGGGTCCTGGGGTCAAGCCCCACATGGGGCTCCCTGCTCAGTGGGAAGTCTGCTTCTCCCTCTCCCTCTGCTCCTCCCCATGCTTGTTCTCTCTCTTTGTCAAATAACTAAATAAAAGCTTAAAAAAATAAAGTCCCAACTGTGCATGTACCAGTTTGGCTCCTGCCCTGTCACCGGGTCTCCATCCCTCCCTTTTGGTGACAAATGGTTTGTCTTGGGAAAGTAATTCTGCCCTCACTTCCTTGAGTTGCGTCGCTCCAGGTCCTGCCCAGGGCCCATCTCCTGACATCCAGAGGGCCCATAATAGTGTTCTCCTGAACAAAGACAGTTCCCTCTCTGAGCAGGATTCTGGTGCTGCTGTGACGTTATTTTTTCCCCCACGTTATTTTTTCACTCTACTACAAACCCAAGGAGGAGGAGACCAGTACTGGGGTCATGCGTGGTTGAATGCTGGAGGAGAAATGGGGAGCTCACAGAGAGAGACCCAGGGAAAGGCTGGGGAAGAATGCCTGGTGGGGGGGTGGCAGGAGACAGGGAGGCAAAGGGAGCATGAAGTTCTCCCTCGCCTCTCAGCCTCCCCACAGGGACAGACAGCAGTCCTGTCCCAGGCACTGGGAGAAAGGCCGCTTTGCTTCTGCTTTGCTTCTGTTCCGGGCCTCCTCCTCACCCCCACTCAGAGCTGGCCTTACCCACAGGCACAGTAGGCGGCTACTCAGGCTACGTGGTGTGAGTGCCTCTGGAAAGACCCTGCATTAGTTTCCTAGGGCTGCTGTGATAAATTATCAGCAGCCTAGAGGACTGAAGTCCAAAATGACTCTTCAGTGGCCGAAATCAAGCTTCCCTTTGGAAGCTCTGAGGGAGAGCCTGTTCCCTACCTCTTCCAGCTTCTGGAAGCCCCTGTGCTCCCTTTCTCACACCAACTGACCTCTTCTGTCCTCACAGCTCCCCTCCTTCTACTGTCACATCTCCCTCTGCCTCTACCTTACAAGGACACTTGGTTTTACAGTTAGAGTTCACATGAGTAATCCGGAATCGTCCCTACTGCAAGACTGTCTGCCAAGTCCCTTTTTTCCCATATACAGTAATAGATTTACAGGTTCCAGGAATTAGGGCATCTCTGGGGGTCATTCATCAGCCTACTGCAGACACCCTTCCTAGAAACAACCTCATACCCACTTCTTGCTCTCAAACATCCCAACAACTAGTTTTGGGGTCAGTGTGTACGCGGGCACCCCACTTTGCAGTTGTGGTGCTGGGAGATGCCAGGCAGCTTGTTGAGCATCTCTTCAAACCCTGAGAACCCATTTCGAGGGACGGGTTGGGCACAGCCCAAAGGGGGTCCTGTCCCAGCTGCTCATCCAGAGTCCAGACTGTAACTTGCAAGGTCAGGGATCACACCTCTCCCTGAGGTGCCCTCCCCACTCCCACGGCTCAGCCCTGCTCTAGGGACAACCTGTTTTACCGTGTGATTTTCAACAAGTCACTAGACCTCATGAATCTGTTGCCACTTCTGAAAAAAGGAGCTCAGATCACATCATCTCTTGGGGGCCCTTTCAGCTCTGAGGTCTAGGATCCTTACATGCAGTCTGGCCCCCAGGGTCATCTGACAGCAGATGGGGAGAGGAGGCCAACTTCAGGACCAGAAGCTTGCCAGTCTAAACCAACCTGACCAGGGCGGGGACCAGTTTCAGCACTAAAGACAGGCCAGCTTTAGAAGCAGTAAGAATGAGGAAACCCAGGTTTTAGCCTCTGGTCTCCTCACGCCTCTGGGACCTCAGAAAAGTTGCTTTTACCATCACAGAGTCTCATTCCCCAAGTACAAAGGAGGAATAAAGAATATCTTCTTCATCTACCTCCTAGGAGTGTCATGAAGATAAAATGATACACAGTTGGAGAAAGCATATCACAGGTGTCAAAGACCAAAACCGGACAAGTAAGGACATTCATTTTGTTCAGGCTACTGCTGGATGAGATTAGACCACCTCAGGAGTTTGACCTGGGCTTTTCCAGGAAGAGAGGGCACAAGGTATGGAGAAGGGGACCTGCAGTTAGTTGGAAGTGTGTTGTGATTCGGGGAAGTCTCAGCTGAACAGGTAATGGTAATCTGTGTCTAGCTGGTTTCTGGGGGACCAACAGTTCTAATCTTAACTGATCACCATGAGACAAAGAGCTGGGAAGTTGGCAGGGGAAAAAGGGAGAAGGTCTGTGGTTGACCTTGACTCAGGCCACAAGATACATGGGGTCTTGCTCTGCATTTCTCCCTCTTAGGCAGGCCCCACCTCCCTGCACCCCCCAGGAACAGGTGGTTTCACTTACCTGGAAAGTCAGCCTCAGTATCCAAAGAATCATCAGTCTGGCCTCCAAGTAGGAGTAACTGAAAAGCAATGTCAATATTTACTATAGTCATTTGAAAAGACACAAAATGCAGCTTATAACCTTAGCATAGAGGACACATTGGTGGCTATTTCCATCATGGCTCAGCTACCCCAAAATTGCTCCCCTCCTTCACGCATTCTCAAAACCCAAATTTCAGGGCTCCCCCTGCTCACTTCCTGCCCTTTTCAATACAAATCAATTCAGCCACCCTTAAATACCAATTTCCCCTTCACCTTTTACACCAGTTTATACCATGTAAGCCCAGAAACCTGACATGAATATGAATTTAAGTCTGTCTTCTTTTAGGTTTCTGCCCCTTTCCTACTTCGGTCCAAGAGGTCTCCCCCGACCCACCCTGCCATCTAGTATCCTCCTCCCTTGGGGTACTCTGCCCTGGCTCCACATTGGGACCCCCAGGGTTCTACTCCAGGACCCCTGGTGGTTCCTCTGGGGTTCAGGCGGCTGATTCTGGTATGCAGCCCATCCTGTAAGAGGGTCCCCATTCCCACTGTCCTCTGGGAAGGACTTCTGTCACTGGTGAGTGTCTAGCTTTCCCCACCAGACTGCACTCACTTCCAGGGCAAGTCTGATGTTCTCTTTAACTTTGAACCCCACCCTAAAACCTGGTACCCCATTTGGTCTTAGAGACTTTTGGTGACAGAGAGAACATAGGAACTTACGGGTGATCAAAAGCAAAGCTCTTATTTTATAGGAGAAACTGAGACAAAGAAAAGTTCAATAATGCATTAGTGATCACACAGCCCATGAAAGCAGGTGTCCCACGTCCTAGGGGTGTGTGATTCCTGCTGAGTCTCTTCCTGGCCCTCCCTCCCTCTTCCCTCTCCCCCAGTTTTGGGGGAAGGACACAATTCCCCTTCAGATGACTTTGGCTGAGGTCCACCCCACCCCAGCTTCCCTAGTCCCTCTAGGGGACCTGGAGGCCAAACCCCTGGGTATCCCAGCCTGTGGGACTCCAGCAGCAGGTGGAAGGAGGAAATCAGGGGCCCATGGCTTGCAGAGACCCATTTCTAGGCTAGGCTTGCAGTTGCTTTGGCCTTCTACAGCAGGTAGGAGCCACTGCAACGTCCCCACACTCATAAAGGGCCTGCACCTTTTTTCTCTGAGATCTGTGCTCCCGGCCAGCAACGCCCTTCACAAACCAGCATGGATTCAAGGGACCTGGGTGCCGAGAAAGAAAGGTTCCTGGCCTGAAACCCATCTCCAGATACCAGCCCCCAGCTGAGGAGGGGACTTAGGAGATTCTGTGGGGAGACCCCCCAACCCAAGGGGCCCCTAGAGAGCTGCAAGACCCAGGCCCTTGAGGGCAGACCACATCAAAAGTGGGGTGAGGGGGCATTGTATGTGAGGCTAGAACCCAGGTAGCCAGTGGGCCAGGAAACCTCCTCAAGGCAACCAAATAATTGTGTTAATTTCTTAAGGCTGTTGAAAGAAATCACCACAAACTTGGAGGCTTAAGACATAAATCGATTTTGTCACAGGGCTGAAAGCCAGAAGTCCAAAACCAAGGTGTTGTTTGGGCCAGGCTCCCTCTAAATGTCCTCAGGGAGGAAGGCTCTGGAGGGCTCTCTGGACTGCAGGAATGCTGGAGGTATAGAGTCACACCTCAGCCTCCAGCTGGCCCTGAGCCTCCAGATCTGAGATACTCGGGCATCAGTCCTGTCCTGGAGTCTCCTAGAAAGGGGGGTCTCAATCCCACAGTGGGCCTTCCAGAACATGAATGGTCGTAACGCAATAAAAGAGTTCCATGGTCCAAATGAATTTGGAAATACTGGATTAAATAAAGCTAATGGGAATTTGCAGACCCTTCATTTGCTCCAGGGCCTCACTGTTCTCTAAGAGGGCACAGAGTGTGCCCCTCTGGAGCCCCAGGTGGAGCTGGTATTCCCCAGGGGAGCTCATCCACGGCAGTAGTCACAGAGCTACACCTTTCCATCAGCACTGTTCACTTCCTTCATTCTGTTTGACAGAGATCCCTCCCGAATGAATGACATCCCTCTGGAAAAGGGATGCCTCAGTTGTGCTGGGCAGGGAGGTTCACCTTAAGGCCAGACCCTGAAAGGGAAACCAGGCCCTGTCGGGGAGGGGGTGTCATGGCAACAGCAGTGGCCAGAGAGGGGCCCGCCTGCACCCCAGGGAAAGGTGGAACTCAAGCTGCTTGAGGCAGACCACTCAGCCTGCTAGTGGCCCCGCTGGTAGGGGGGGTCCTTCATTGTACCCCTCCCCCAGCCCTCAGGTATCAAACCTGTCAGGCCCCTCCCCATGTGGGCTTGCTAAGGTCTTCTCTCACAGCCCAAGCTGGGCCGGCCATAAAACATGCCTCCTGGGGATACCCCGGGGGGCTCAGTCGGTTAAGAGTCTCCCTTCAGCTCAGGTCATGATCCCACAGTCCTGGGATCAAGTACTGCCTTGGGCTCCCTGCTCCACAGGAGTCTGCTTCTCCCTCTGCCTCTGCCTGCCACTCCCCCTGCTTGGGCTAACACGCTCTCTCTCTCTGTCAAATAAATAATAAATAAAATCTTTAAAAAAGAATGTGCCTCCTGGCTCCATCCTCCCCTCTACACACCCTCCCTCCCTGGCTTTTTCCTCCCAGTGCTCCTGGTGCCCAGCACCTCTGCTTAAGGAGCCCCATTTCAGGGGCACTGCACCTTTCTGGGAGGTGTTGGCTTGTACAAACTCAGCCACGACCTGAGCGGTTTTAGCCATAACAGCTGGAAGAGAGAACGCTTGCTGGCCTCCTGAAACCCCTTCTCACTGGTGGCCTCTACTGCAGTTCTCCTCAACCCAGTGTCTGTGAGGCTCACTGACCACCTCCAGCTCCATGAGCTCTGGTTCCAAGCATCCATATTTTATGAACACACCCCAAGTGATTCTCAAGCACCACCAGGGTGCAAACCACTGCTCTAAAGCCTGGCTCCTAGAAGGTGCTGGTTAGAAACACACTCTCAGCCAGCCCCTCCCCACCCCCAATCAAAGTCTGCATTCCAGCAAGGTCCCCTGGTGGTTCATATTCCCGTTCTCATCACCTGTGTCAGCATCCTGGGTGGGGAGGTGGGGAGGGTAGGGTGGGGACCTAATCCAGGACCATACTCTGCCCCTGAGCTGTGGAGTCGCCCTGGGTAGCTCCCTGCCCCTCTTTCTGCACCTGGGTTTCCGCATCTGTAACACTCATAGGCTGGACAAAGTCACCCTTGCCACCACCTGTTCCTGAGTCCTACGATGTGCAGCCACGGCCAGGCATCTCTGTGCTCTGCTGCTCACTGCGCAACGGAGCTCGGGCATGCCTCCCTCACTGACCCCCCCCAGAGAGGACCCCCGTGGTGTGACACCGAGCTACATAGTGACCACCAGTGGTGGAGCCCCAGGCAGCCCTCCGGGCCCCTCCCTGGTCAGCTCCAGGCAGCTAGCCTGGCAGACAGCCCCAGGCTACATCTCTGCCCTAACATCCTATTTTTCTACCAAGTTCTTTGCTTCCCAGCAAATATCTTCCAATAAACAGCATTATTTTCATGACTAAAAGGAGCTATTGTGGCAGCTTAACGGGTGTGGGTTTCAAATGGATGTGGGGGTGTGCTCCAGGCCTACCATTACCACTGTTGGAAAGGATGGAAAAGATGTGGCATTGGCCAATAATCCGCTAATGGTGAGCTGACTGTGAGCAGTAAGCTCTAGGGCAGACGGCTCTGCGCAGAGATCTCCATATATAGATCCCAGGAGCCCTGATTCGGGTAAAGACACCACCCCAGCACCAAGTAGGATATGCTTATAGTAACCCAAATCCCGAGACTGTGGTGCAGTGAGTCATGATAGCTGCCTTTCTGCCATCCTACATCTGACACCCCCTCCTTAGCAGGGAGGATCCCACTCCCTAAGTCTTTGGAGGAGCAGGCTGGCTTCCCATCCTAGAAGCTGAAAAGGCCACCCGCTTCCTTCCACCTCCCTTGTGGTTGGAGTAGTTGGGCTGTGGACAGTGACCCAGGTTCCACACATCAGGCACTGGGGCAGGAAGGGATACTTATTTTCAAGTAGGTGACTTATAAGAGCAGACACAGAGGCCACCCCATTGGGCCCACCTTGGTGGCTGAGGTAGACAACAGGATGACAATTAACAGTAACAGGCCACCTCAGCCTCTGGTGTCCTGTGTTCAGACCGGGCAGTGGCCATCCTCCCTGTGGTGACATCTATTGCCTGAAGCCGTGGGGTCCTCACATCCTCGTTTCCGGGGAGTGATCTGAGCTCCCGGCTGCTTTGTCTTGTACTGGTTCCCATCTGGTCTCTGAGCTGCCTGCTTCAAATTTAAGGCAAGTCTCTGAGTTCCCTTACCCCCCCAAAAACTAGTTTATTTTTCTGCTTACATCTGGTATTACTAAGAATTTGACTGAATCACAGATTAACTGAGAAAGCACCAGGAAAATGTTAGCTGTCCGTACTCAAGGCCTCCAGGCAGAAAATCCTCAAAGATACCCTACCCTTAACCTGGCCCAGGAGGCATCCACAGCAAACTCCCCTGCCCCTCAGGGTCTGCAGGGCCAGACTCCACAGATCTGCCTGCAACCCCCACTGCCCTCGCAGGCCAGGTCAGCCCAGAATGAAATACATTCCTCAAACTTATTTTTCTTTCACAGAGTCAAGGACATAAAATTGGAAATAAATACACCAGCCAGAGAGTGAAATGGGGTTTACTCTTGTTTCACGGCTACTGTAATTATTAATAAATAGAGTGTGATTGCTGTTGGGACATGACTTGCAGGGGGCTGTGGAACATTTTCTTACCCTTCCGCAAGTCTGAAAAAGAAGGAATGACAAGGATTCAAGTACTCACTGTCCCAGAGAGGGTGAGTGGCTGGCCAAGGTCACAGGGAAGAGCCTGAGCCAGCCCACCCTGAGGAATCGACACAGGCTGAGGCAAGGCATGAGCCAGGTTTAACAGCAACATAGAAATTATATGGTCTTGAGCACCCGGGTGGCTCAGTCAGTTAAGCATCTCCCTTCGGCTCCACGTCATGATCCCAGGGTCCTAGGATTAAGTCCCATATCTGGGTCCCTGCTCACTGGGGAGCCAGTTTCTCCCTCTGCCTGCTTCTCCCACTGCTTGTGTGCTTTCTCTCTGACAAACAAACAAAATCTTAAAAAACAGTGATAAGGTCTTGAATTGCATCTGAGTTACTCTGTGGCATCCCTAAACACCCCCATCAAGATGGATTTCACATTTCCACCTGCAGAGTGCTCACCATCTTCAAATAAACCAGCCAGGCCCTTGGAGGCTGTGCTGTTCAGTCCAGGGCCTGAGTGCCTTCCAGAAGGTGTACGGTGGGAGGAAGGGGCCCCAGGCCAGGCCACTTCTTGCAATGTACTCTAGAGGTTTATTCCCATTCGCACGAGACACGATGCACACCTAAGGTTATTCACTGTGGCCTTGTTTCCAGGAGCAGGAAACCTAGCCAACAGCCCGTGTGTCCATCAACAGGGTATGGGGAACATGCCACGGGGCTTGCACACTGTGGGTCCTTCCACCACTTAAAAAATACAAGAGCGGGACGCCTGAGTGGCTCAGTTGGTTGGACGACTGCCTTTGGCTCAGGTCATGATCCTGGAGTCCTGGGATCGAGTCCCGCATCGGGCTCCCAGCTCCACGGGGGGTCTGCTTCTCTCTCTGACCTTCTCCTCACTCATGCTCTCCCTGTCTCTCTCTCAAATAAATAAAACCTTTTAAAAAAAATACAAGAGCAAGCTCTCTGTGAGGGGTGTGGAAGGAGCCCCCAAAATACATTGTGAGGTGAAAACACTGAGCTGCAAAACTAGGTATAGTAGTTACCATTTGTGCAGAAGAGGGCAAGATGCCGATCTGGGACTATATGTTTATCTCGGGGGCACACTTGGGACTGAAACATCAGTGGCTTCTGGACAGGTGCCCTGGGTGGCTGGGAGACAGGAGTGGGAAGGAGAATCTTCACAGAGTGTCCTTTTGTTTCTTTTGAATCTGGAACTATGACAATGTATTACCTATTAAAAATGAATAAAAGGGGCACCTGGGTGGCTCAGTGGGTTAAAGCCTCTGCCTTTGGCTCAGGTCATGATCCCAGGGTCCTGGGAGTGAGTCCCACATTGGGCTCTTTGCTCAGCAGGGAGCCTGCTTCCTCCCTTCTCTCTCTCTGCCTTCTTGTGATTTGTCTGTCAAATAAATACACAAAATCTTAAAATAAATCAATAAAAATCAGTTAAGTGTTTGCCTTTGGCTCAAGTCGTAATCCCAGGGTCCTGGGATTGAACCCCACATCAGGCTCCCTCTGCTGCTCCCCACTGCTCGTGTTTTTTGTTTTTTTCTCTCTCTCTTTCTCGCAAATACATTTTTAAAAATAAAAAATAATAATAAAAATTTAAAAATATCGGGGCACCTAGGTGGCTCAGTGAGTTGAGCCTCTGCCTTAGGCTCAGGTCATGATCTCAGGGTTCTGGGATCAAGCCCCACATCGGGCTCTCTGCTCAGTGGGGAGCCTGCTTCCCCCACTCTCTCTCTGCCTGCCTCTCTGCCTACTTGTGATCTGTCAAACAAATTAAATCTTAAAAATTAAAATTAAAAACAAAAAATAAATTCATATGATAGCTTTGTGGTTGCACAGGCTTTTTATTATTTTTTAAAAAGTTATTCATTTGAGAGAGAGAGAGCAAGAAAGAGGACAACCAGCGGGGAGAGGCAGAGGAAGAGGGGAAAGTAGGCTCCCTGCGGAGCGGAGACCCCGATGTCGGGCTCGATCCCAAGACCTGGGGACCATGACCTAAGCTGAAGTCAGACCCTCAACTGACTGAGCCACCAAGGCTTCCCTGCACAGTACGTTTTAAAAATAATAATAAGGACTGAAAGAAATGGATTTCAGATGGCTGGGTTTCAGCCAGCAGTGAGGGGGATATTTGGGGAACAGGAGACCCTCCCAAATCCAGAGGTGGTGAGAGGAAGAGGAAAGAGGGTGGGTCATTCCCTGAGCCTGGGGGGCCCCTTGGAGGGTGGGCCAGGACCACCAGTGGGGCAGTCCGCCTATCTCCCCGCCCAGGGAGGATGAAGGGTGTTGGGGCAGCAAGCATGACTCTGCTCTTTGCCCAGCTGCATGGGCCTGGCTGCTGTCACTCAGGGCACAGGATCCCTGGGAAGACACCTTGTCAGATAGGGTGTCCCTGCAGAATCACCACACCAGGTGTCCCACCATGGGGGCTACATCCTCTTGGGTTATGCAATTGTGCTGGTCCAAGCTCCACTTTCAAAATACACATCTTGTGGCTGTGAATCAAGGGGCATCCCAAATAATGTCCCTGAGAGCAGCTGGCCAAACCTTCTCACCTGGACCAGAAGCGCCACAGTGACAGCATAGCCCCCACCGGTAGATTGAGTAATGCCCACTCCCCCACCCAAAAAGAGATTTGTCTGCCAGGAGCCTCAGAATAGGATTTTGAAAAACGGTCTCTAAAAGTATAATTAAGGTAAGGATCTCAAGAGGAGATCATTCTGGATTAGGGTGGGCCCTAAATCCAGTGACAGGTGCCCTGATGAGGAAAGAGGTCAAGAGATGGGGAAAGCCACTCGAGGATGCAGGCAGATTGAGGCATCCACAAACCAAGAGATGTCAGTGGTTGCCAGAGCCACCAGAACCTAGGGACAGACATGGGTCTGGTCTCCCGCAGAGGCGCTAGAAGGGACCAACCCGGCCAATGCCTTGATTTTGCTTCTGACCTCTGGAATTATGAGAGTATGAATTTCTGCTGTTGGAAGCCACCCCGCTTGTGGTATTTTGTTATGGCAGCTCTAGGAAACGGAGACAGCCTTTGAGCTTTGTTGGGGAGGAGGAGGGGTTTGGGGGCATGGAGCATCACCCTCAAGGACTTTGCAAACTAAGTGCCAGCCCAGCTGCAGAGTGACCCCAGGGAAGGAGGAACAGCGCAGCCTGTTCCAAGACTCAACCAGGAAGGCTGGGTCCCCTTCTGCTCTGGGACAACTGTTCACAGTTCCCTGGGGCAGGAGCATTCCCCCACAGTGGGTGTTTTTCTCTAATGGGGAAGGTGTGCCTGTCCTGTCGCTAGGAAACGGGGAGCTGGGCCTGTGGGCTCCCAGCCTGGAGGGAAGGCAGATGGTGGCAAGATTAAATAGTGCCTTTCATTTCAACATAGGAAATGTTTTCAATTCTCCTCTCTTCGTGTCTCTAAAAAAAGGCAAGTGGCGGAAACGTCCCGCTGGAAATTTATTAACAAAAGCCCAGGCAGCCCAAAAAAGCAAGACTTTTTTCTTTTCACATGTCTTTCCAACCAGCCTGCAGGCATTTTGAGAGTGGGAGCTCTGCCCTATTGCCATGACCCGCCAGACACCTTGCTGAGTTCCATTCAATCATCGCTGTTGCTCAACAAGGGTAGTTCTATTGCTAACCCATTTCATAGATGGGGAGATTGAGGCTTACGGATCAGAACTCACCAGGTGGGAAGTTGTGAAATGAGGACTCAATACAGAACAATGCCGTCGTCAGTTATGTGCCCCTTAGTGGTGATGTTTGTCAAAGTACTTGGAAATGATAAGAATTCAAATACAGAATCTCATTGTTATTAACAATAGTGAGAAATAATCCATTGTGTCTTCTCTGCAAATCAATTTGGGGCAAGGAACTAAGTGGATCAGGAGAGATGAGATGTGGAGGTTAAGACCCTGCAGGTCAAAGCATGAGGCCTGGGTCAGCTCTCCGCCTCTGTGCCTCTGGGGGCACATCTTCAGGCTTGGCAAGACCTAGTCTCTCAGGCTGCTCAGTCTAAAGCAGTAGCTGGCTGGTGCTGGTGCTCCCCCAGCACAGTCTCTTGACTGCTGTGTGCCTGTAGTGAACAGAGGAGAAGGAGGAGATTTCGGGTTCCCCCTAGGATGCATGGAATCAAGTATACGGATTGCAACTTGCTAACTGTGGGGCACAAAGAGAGGGGAAGAGAGAGGTGCTAGATTTTGGACCCACAATGAATGAATGGAGTAGAAGGAGGGGGAGCTGGACAGATATGACTCCGAATATCCTCTCTTCTTTTCCCAACCTTACCTCCCTCTGTCCTAGAATAAACACTGCTCACCAAGTGAGTTGTTCCTACAACAATAGTGATCCCTTCAGTGTCTATATTTTCTCTCCCATCAAAGTCATTTCATATCCACCAAATCCCATGGTGCTCAACCCAGGGATGGGGGGTGGGTGAATAGGCACTAACCGGCCCCCTCCCCATTCTGTGCATGGAGAAAGTGAGATGCAGACCCATCTCTCCACCTCACCTTCCATTTCTCTTTCCTCTAATAATAACACTTAAAACTCTGCCTCCCTTCCACTCTCATCATGAAGATCTTATTTCAGGTTCTCACCAGGCCAAGGCTCATGGCTCTCCCTTCAGTCTATCCCCAGATTACACTATCCTACAAGATGCCCCTAGATTATGCTCCTAAAGCTCTGCTTTCATCCTGGTCAGACATCGTAACACTGATCGTTGCTCCTTATTGACAACCCATCAGAACAGAAAGTCATTGCCTGGCTTCCAAGGTTCTTTTTGATTAGTTCTCATCTAACTATATCATCTTATTACCTCTATCAGAAACTATAAACACTCTCTGTTCCAGCCACACCATGTTCCTCTCTGATTAATAAATTCATGATGTCCATTTCCTGCTCCAGAGCCTTTGTTTATGCTCCTACCTCACCTGCCTTCTCTCCACTTACAGACAATTCTCCAGTAGTCATTCTTCAGGATACAGAGTGAATTGACCACTTTCATCAGACCAGAGATCATCCCCTTCCTTGAATTCATGCTTACACACAGGGTGCTACATTTCAGCACTTGGTATCCAGCCTTCACAATAGCTCCCACAGATCCTCACATGGAGTTCATGTCCCTGTGTAATTCTTCCTCAGTAAGTGGAGCTGACCTGTACAACCAATAGGAGGTGGCAGAGATGACACAGTGTGAATCCCAAGGCTCATAAAAGGCATTTTGACTTCTGGGTTGTGCTCTCTTGGATCACCTGCTCTGGAGGAATTTAGCCACCATGTCAAGGTCAGAAGGAAACTTATGTGGCCCTAAAAAAGGTCCACGTGGTGACAAATTAGGGCCACTAAGAAACAACCAGTAGTAATGGCAGCATGTGAGTGAGCCATCTTGGAAATGAATTTTCCTGCCCCAGTCAAGCCATCAGATGACTACAGCCTTGTCCTCATGAGAGGACCAGAGGCAGATCCCCCCCCCCGCTAAATGCCTTCCAAACACCTGACCTACTAAAAAATGTGAGATTATACATGTTTGCCTTAAGCTGCTAAATTTGGGGGTAATTTTTTTATTCAGTAGCAGACAACTAACCCAATGTCCTGATTAAGAAATACTTTCTTGTGGTGACTGAAGCTCAGTGGGTTAAAGCCTCTGCCTTCGGCTCAGGTCATGATCCCAGCGTCCTGGGATTGAGCCCCGCATCAGGCTTTCTGCTCAGCGGGAAGCCTGCTTCCTCCTCTCTCTCTGCCTGCTTCTCTGCCTAGTTGTGATCTCTGTCTCACAAATAAATAAATAAAATTAAAAAAAAAAAGAAATACTTTCTTAAATCTATTAAAATTCAGGGACTATGACTTTATTCTTCTTGAATTTCCCATGACTCCTGTCCCAAAGATAGACACTTTAGAACATGCACACCATGTCCATGCTTGCTCAGTCGTTTGACATGTATTTATTGAGCACCAATGTGCTGGGCACTGTGTCCACCAAAAAGTATAAAACAGATCAGATCTCTGCCTGGAAAAGCTTATGATCCAGTCATTAAATAATCACAATATATAATTACCACATAAGTGCTTTGAAAATAAAAGAAAAGTAAAAGAGCTAAGAGACCTCATCTACCTTGGGGGTGGGGAGTAGTTAAGGAAGCCTTCTCTGTGGAAGTGACAAAAGGATAAGCAACAATCACTTAGGCAATGGGAAAGGAAGTGAGGAAAGGCATTCTAGGTGTGTGAGTGTCCTTGGCCTGACAGACTTGGCAGGAAGCAGAGGGAGCCAGTGGGACACTGGCATAAGAAAAGGTCCATGAGGAAGCCCAGGGCTAAATTATCAGAAGTCTTATGGCCATGTTAGAGTTAGTTTTGATTTTATCCTGAATGCCCCAGGGGAAGTCACTGGAAGGGCTTTACACAGGGGATCCACGTCCCTGGCGGGAAGCTAAGATGATAATGCTTTGGAGATGGTGAAGAACAGAGCTGCAATGATAGGGCCCATGGGTGGCTCCTGCCATCTTCCTGGGCAGGAGAGGACAGTTGCTTGGGCTGAGATAGTAGCAGTGGAAATGAAGACAATTGGACAGTAGCAAGAGATGTTTTTGGAAACAGAATGGATGGCAACTGGAGGCAGATGGAACAGGGGAAAGAGGCAGGTGAGGAGACTTACAGGTTAATCAGTTACAGGTACAGAACCTTCAGCAGACATTCCACAGACACCCCCCGGGCTGGACCCTTCCCTACCTAGAGTGAGAGGGACCACTTCCTCTGGCCCATGACCTCATCTCCACTTCCCAGCTGCTCTCACCAGCCTTCAGCTGTCCTGTCAGCATCTGCCAGGTGGCTGTGCCAGATCTGTGTGCCTCACAACACAGGGAACAATATTCATTTTCGTTCATGGCTAAATGGCCAGGGCCTGGCCCAGGGTCTGGTACAAAATAAGTGTTCAATCAATAGCAGATGAAGGAATGTATACCAAATGTATGGGTCAGTGAGTGCATACAAGTCCTCCCATGCCCCTATGTCTGTCCCTTTAGTCTTGCTCTGGACATGGAATCAAGCCCCAAGGAGCTCCAGGACTCAGCTGTCTGTCCGCCTGTCCTGGGTCAGGTGAGAGAATTCAGGAGCCAGAAGGGCACAAGCCCCAATCTCTTGGTTTTACCTGCTGCCCCTGCCAGCCCCCAGACACCTTGCCTGGGTCCCGGCTTTGGCCCCAGCCCTCTGGCATGGCACCTCAGAGGTCCCGGCTCACACCTCCAGACCCACTTCGTACTGACTCTGGGCAGTCCTCCGCCAAACAGGAGGCAGGGCCTCCAGAGCTTGGCTTCCAATACCTGACTGTGTATTTGAGTCGGCTGGGAGCCTGGCCACAGTGCAGCTTCTCGGGGCCCTCTCCCGGGGAATGTGACCCAGTAGGTCTCCAGGTCGCAAACCACATGCTAAACAAGCACACCCCATGTTGCAGGGGGTTTCAGGAGGACTCCCTGAGAAGTTCTGTGGCAGAGCGTCTGGCCTGGGTGGTGCCGGGAACACATCAGGCCAAGGTGAGAGTCCTCACAACCTCAGCAACAGACTGAATGAGAATCAGGCGTTGTCCAAGGGTCGGGGCCTTCACGGCCATTAGAAAACACGCCTGGGCCAGGCCTGGGCATGCTAATATGAGGGGGTCACATCACATCAAACATTACAACGTACCCATAACTCATTTTAAGGATGTCTCTTTGCTTCAGGAAACTGGAAAGGACTTTTATCCATGTTAGTGTTCTAAAATACCCACATTGTTCTTATTGTCATCTATAAATACATTATATAATAACATAACCACATATTTATTAGGCATTTATATAACAGTGGAATTCAATTGTAGGTGCTCACTGACATTTCCTGGGTAGTTAATTAACATCTGCTAATTTCAAATTAGAAATTTCTTTTTAAGATCTTTAAATACTCTGGGGGTGCCTGGGTGGCTCAGTTGGTTAAGTGTCTGCCTTTGGCTCAGGTCATGATCCCCGGGTTCTGGGATTGATCCCTGCATGGGACTCCCTGCTCAGCAGGGAGTTTGCTTCTCCCTCTCCCTCTTCCTCTGCCCCCCCACCCCTGCTTGTGTGCTCTATTTTAAACAAATAAAATAAAAGATTAAGTAATCTCTATACCTAATGTGGGGCTTGAACTCACAACTCTGAGATCAAGAGTCACAAGCTCCTCCAGCTGAGTGAGCCAGGCACCCCTCAATCTAGACATTTTTCTCTCTTAAAAGCATACATTTTAAATTCGGTTTCATTTTCCATAGGCCCTTAAAAAGCCAGCAGGCCCAGAGCAAGGTGCCCACAAAGAGGTACTGTGCTACCCCAAGCCACTGGGGGGTGGGAGGGAGGTGTCTGGGTTAGTGCAGGACTAGGGGGCGGGGAAGCCCTCCATGTTGCCACACAAGCCCCCAGGCGTCATCTCGACACTGCCTGGGTGGTGAGCAAGGTAGTGCTGGGCTCAGTGTGGCAGATGTCCACCTGCCACCTGGGCACTAAATATAGCCCATACACAAAGCCCGCTCTGCCTGGGCACCTGCAGAGTCGGCTTAATTGGCTAGAATTGCCACAGAGAGAAGCTCTGTTAAAACGAATTGAAAACAGGCTCTGCCCCCATAATTCTAGGATGCCGAGGTTCCTAATTAGACAATGGATTTTTCCTGCCAGCAACAAATACTACTGGCCTCAGTTACTGATAAATCCTTTAGTCTGATCATCCCTGGTGTCGAGGTCCATCCTGATACAGACGTCAAGGAGTCCGTGCTTTCCCCAGTGACAGGACGGAGTAGGACATTCTCCCTCCAGTGTTCTGTTCCCTAGTGCTATGAACTAAATGTTTTTGTCCCCCTAAAATTCATATGCTGAAGCCCTTACTCTCAGCTGTCTGGAGATGGGGCCTCTAACGAAGGAAGCAAGATTAAATGTGTTCATAAGGGTGGGGCCCTGATGAGGTAGGACTACTGCGCTCTAAAGAAGAGACTCCAGACAGATCCCTCCCCGTGCTCACAGGAAGGGCTCATGTGAGCCTCCAGCGAGATGGCAGCAGCCTTACGAACCAAGGAAAAAGGTCTCCAAACGGATCCTACCTTGCCGGTATCTTGATCTTTGGCTGCAAAACCTCCAGAGCTGTGAGAAATTTCTCTTCTCAAGCCTCTCAGCCCGTGGTATTTTGTTATGGCAGCATGAGCCAATTAACCAAGCGACTCGTTTCTCCAGTCGGTGAACTATCAGCACCCAGCCTCACCGAAGTCCCACCCCCATCTGAGCCTGCATTATAACAGGAGGGCCAGGTGCTTCGGGCACTGTAATTGGATTAAGGTGTTGGTGCTAGCAGTCATTTACTCCTCGTATGAATGAGGGATTCTCTGGGGAGAATGATTTAGGGTGGGAAAAGAGAACACATCGAAACTAAAAAAAGTTCTGGTCCCTCAAATTTGCCAAAAGTAGGTCTTGCAGAACTCCATCAATGGGTAGTCTGCTGGGGGAGGGGCTGGTGCTCTGAACTAAGCTAGCCTGGACTGGGGACTGGGAGATGGACAAGGGCAATGGGAAGTCTGTCTGTCTTTATTTGTTTATTTAAAAATTTAAAAGATTTTATTTATTTATTTTAGAGGGGGATGGTACCTGGGTGGCTCAGTTGGTTAGGTGTCTGCCTTCAGCTCAGTTCATGTTGGGCTCCCTCCTGAGCAGGGAGTCTGCTTCTCCCTCTCCCTCTGCCCTTCTCTTGCTTCTGCTCTCTCTCTATAAACAAAAAATCTGGGGCGCCTGGGTGGCTCAGTCGTTAAGCATCCAGAGGAGCCCAGGGCATGTATTCTAACTGCAGTGGGCACCACTGAAGTGTCTGAGCGGGGGGCGGCACGATTAGATGGGGAGCTCTGGATGCCTCTCTGGCTGCTGTGTGTTGAACACTAGACTCAGGGTTAGAGGCAGGGAAGACCAGTTGGAGAGCTGGGGACTAGTGCTTTTGAGAGGCTTGAATGGGGGTGGTGGGGTTGAAGGGGAGGGAAGTAGAGGAGCTCAAAGCATAGTTTGGAGGGAGAATAAACAGAGCTTGGTGATGGGTTTGATGTGGCATATGAATGAGAAGAAGTGCTAAAACGGACTCCCAGGTTCTTGAGTTAACAACGGGGTAGAGGCTGGTGCCATTGACTGTAATGGGGAAAGTCGTGGGAAGACAAGACGAGGGTTGGAGGGGGATCAAGAACTCATTTTCGTACATATTACATTGGCAATGTCAGGGAGACATCAAGTAGAGATGTGAGTCGGCAGTTGAACATACAAGTCTACATTTTAGAAAACTGATCTGGGCTAGGGATATACATTTGGGAGTCGTCCGCTGAAAAATGATATTTAAAGCCACGAGAAGCAATGATTTTGCTTACATGGGAAGGAGGGAGAGAAAAGACTGTGAGGGACACTAACGTTAGGTGCCCGGAAAGGAGGATACCCTGGCAAATAACCTGACTCACGAGTAAGGACATCCCTCGATGGCACAGGAAGCAAGCTCAAGAAGTTACCACATAATAGCTGTCTGGGTATTTGAAGATGGGGCAGTGTCCCCGAGGAGACACAGTAGATGACACCTTCCACGCCCTCTGTCTTTCCTTGTAAGGCATCATTTAAAGTCCTTCCCCATATGGGTCCTTCTCCTCTCAAAGTCCCTGTAGCAGAGTATAACCGTCCAGGTGAGACGACTCACCTGGGTTAGCCAAACAGTATGATAGCTACCAAACAAGCAGCGACATGGGGACAGCTGAGGACAGATGGACCACTCATGGTTGCTGCTGAGAGATTTTTTCATTGCTTTTCCCATCTGTGGAAAAGGACTAATCATTTCACAGAAAGCCCCATAAACAACCGCAGGAGCTCAGGCACTCTGTTACTGCCTGACAGCCTCCGTGGCAGAGAACTAGATTGTTTCCCACGGCAAAATATAAAAAATAAAACAAATAGTGTAAAACTTCTCACAAGATGCGAGCATCAGAGGCTGCTTGCCTGCTTTATGGGGATAGCTCAAGATGGATTGTTTGGAGAAAGCCAAAACCTATAAATACAAAGCAGAAAAGTTCTCCATCTTTTGCTCATTTACTCCACAAACTTTTTCATTGCTGAGACGCCAAGGCCCAGATAAATATGCAAGCTATGCCGTTGTTTCCTTCCAAGCCCTGCCTGGGATAGGAGGCCTGCTTTCTCCATCCGTGCTGTTCCGATTCCACCGTAGGAGTTTTCGGCTTTGGTTACTACACGTTGTGCCCAGAAATCTAGAGAGCAGTAAACATGCATATGAGCACATGCGGGCCCACGTGCTGGCGTGGACACGTGCACACGTGCCCACACGCGCACACCATGCACCATAACACCCCTCCACCAATTTCCTAGAGGTGGAATTTGAAACCTGTGTTCGGTATTATTTTTGGCAAGAAAGCATTCCTCACTCTTCACCTTTCCCTTCTCCTTTACGGCTAGCCAGTGTGGATAACATCTTTTGCAGGGACAGACTGGGTCAGAATAACAATGGGGGAAGGTTCATCCGGCAAGGCCTTTGGGGTTATTGAGAACAGAGTTGGTTTGCTTTAGAGATGCTCCTGTCTGAAGAGGGAAGGAGACTAGAGAGAAGAGACCCCCACCTCGCTCCCCTATGTGATTATGGGTGTTTTATGATTTTTTTTAAAGTTGTCTCTATTTAAGTAATCTCTCCACCCCACCTGGGGCTGGAACTGATGACCCCAGATATCGAGTCACATGCTCCTTAGACTGGATCAGTCTGGCGCCCCCATCTGGGCGTTTTAAGGAAACGCTTGGCCCTTTCCAGGGGGTACGTGAGGATAACCATCCTACAGCAGTGATTCTCCAAGTGGGACCCCCCCTCAACCCAGTTGCAGCCGCACTACCTAGAAACGTGTGAGAAACGCAAATTCTCAGGCCCCGCCCCAGACCTCCTGAAGCGGCCTCTGGAGGTGGAGCCGGCCATCTGTGGTTCACACGCCCCGCCCCGCGGGGGATTCTCATTCCCGGCAGGGCCTGGAGAAACTCTGCCTTGGAGGAGGGCTTTCTTTCCAGTAATGAACTGTACCTTCATACTCTGTTAAGTATTATGTGCATATAGTTTTACATTTGGAGAATGGGACACAAACTATGGAGTCTTTGGGAGGGGAGGCAAGAAGGGAGACAAAGGCGCATTAGAATCTCAGAGGTACAGTTTTATGTTCACCAAAGGAAGGCAAGGGCTGATAAAGGTTGTGAAACCCTGATTTAGAGAAAAGGAAGACAGTCTCTCTGAGGCAGGCAGTGGGGGCTGGTCCAGCCGTCCAGGCAGCAGGGGAGTGAGAGAAGGCCTGGCACGCATCCCCGCCCCGCCAAGGCCAGACCTGGAGCAGGCATTTCTTAGTTGAAGTTCTGTTTTTACCCAGCAGACCTTATGGGCAAGTAGTGTGTGCATGTGTCCTCACCTGTGGGTGTACACAGGGAGTGGGAAGCAGCTGCCCCACACCTGGCAGCGGCTGAGGCCATCAGCATCTGGCTCTCAGCACTAGGGGCAGTCTGCAATATACCAGAGATCCCAGAATGCAAAAGGGGTTGATTTCTAGTTTCCAGGGATTCTTGCGGTGATTCCTGAGCTCCTCCACCCTGCCCCCCCAGTGTTTCCCAAAGTCAGTGGTCCCACCCAGAGATTCTGATTCCATTGGCTTGGAGGCTGAGAAATTTGCATTTTTAAGGAAGATTTTATTTATTTGACAGACCGAGATCTCAAGTAGGTGGAGAGGCAGGTAGAAAGAGAGGGAGAGAGGAGGAAGCAGGATTCTCGCTGAGCAGAGCCTGATGTGGGGCTCGATCCCAGGACCCTGGGACCATGACCTGAGCCAAAAGCAGAGACTTTAACCCACTGAGCCACCCAGGTTCCCCCAGAAATTTGCATTTTAAACAAGCTCCCCTTGGTAGCAGTCAGTTAAGCATCACTCTTTTTTTTTTTTTTTTAAAGATTTTATGTATTTGTTTGACAGAGAGTGAGTGATAGAGAGCATGAACTGGGGAGGAGGAAGTGGGAAAGGGAGAGCAGATTCCCCGTTGATAGGAAGCCCGATGCAGGTCTCAATCCCAGGACCCTGGGATCACGACCAGAGTCGATGGAGCCACCCAGGTGCCCCAAACATCACTCTTGATTTTGGCTCAGGTCATGATCTCAGTGTTGTGAGATCGAGCCCCACATCAGGCTCTGTGCACAGCATGGAGTCTGGCTGTCCCTCTCTCTCCTCCAAGTCGTGTCCTCTCTCTCTGTCTCTAAAATAAATGAATAAAAGTCTTTAAAAAAACAAATACAAGGGAAGCAAGGGCAAAAATGAACTATTGGGACTTCATCAAGATAAAAAGCTTTTGCACAGCAAAGGAAACAGTCAACAAAACCAAAAGACAACTGACCGAATGGGAGAAGATATTTGCAAATGACATATCAGATAAAGGGCTAGTATCCATACTCTATAAAGAACTTACGACACTCAACACCCAAAGAACAAATAATCCAATCAAGAAATGGGCAGAAGACATGAACAGACACTTCTGCAAAGAAGACATCCAGATGGCCAACAGACACATGAAAAAGTGTTCAAACTCACTTGGCATCAGAGAAACACAAATCAAAACCACAATGAGATACCACCTCACACCAGTCAGAATGGCTAAAATTAACAAGTCAGGAAATGACAGATGTTGGCGCGGATTTGGAAAAAGGGGAACCCTCCTACACTATTGGTGAGAATGCAAGCTGGTGCAACCACTCTGGAAAACAGTGGAGGTTCCTCAAAAAGTTGAAAATAGAGCTACCCTACGACCTAGCAATTGCACTACTGGGTATTTACTCCAAAGATATAAATGTAGTGATCTGAAGGACAACTGCACCCGAATGTTTACAGCAGCAATGTCCACAATAGCCAAACTATGGAAAGAGCCCAGATGTCCATCAACAGATGAATGGATAAAGAAGATGTGGTGTGTGTGTATATATATATATATAGTGGAATACTATCAAAATAGCCATCAAAATTGAAATCTTGCCATTTGCAATGATGTGGATGGAACTAGAGGGCATTATATTAAGCAAAATAAGTCAATCAGAGAAAGACAATTATCATATGATCCCATAATATGAGGAATTTGAGAAACAAGACAGAGGATCATAGGGTAAGGGAGGGGAAAGTGAAACAAGATGAAACCAGAGAGGGAGACAAACCATAAGAGACTCTTAATCATAGGAAATAAACTGAGGATTGCTGGAGTGGAGGGGGGTGGGAGGGACAGGGTGGCTGAGTGATGGACACTAGGAAGGGTATGTGCTATGATGAGTGCTATGAATTGTGTAAGCCTGATGATTCACAGACCTGTACCCCTGAAACAAATTATACATTACATGTTAATAAAAAACAAACAAACGAGCCCCTCCCCACCAAGGAATTCCGAGTTAGAAGCTTCATGGACCGCACCTAGGATATTAACAGACATTTTTATTGTAGGTAATGGTGCTTGGGGGAAGGCAGGGGTGGCACTGAGGAGCCAAGAAGGAAACCTGCTTGGACATCAGCGTGTCTGATGGGTCCCGTCATCCAGCATGAACCAGTTAAGTGGCAGTGGGACAGAAGGATGGCCTACCTAGTAAGATGTGTCATCACAGGACACAGAGGTATGCATTTGGGCAGTAAATGTCAGGCTCTTAGTTGATCGCTGGGGTGTGTGAGGGTTGCCTATCTAGTCTGGTTATCAGAGGCATGCTACCTGTTCCTTCTAGAAGGGAGGTGTCACAAGGCCACGCAGCCAGTTCTCTGGGGCGAGAACGCAGCTTGGGACCATCTGCAGAGCAAATGAAGTCTTGGAAGGCCCACCACGGGTGGGAGAGGCACGCACGCAACCTGGAGTTGATAACTGGGTCACTGTAAAGGTGATTCGATGAGTTCTGTCAGCCTCTCCCAAACACCTGCAGGGCTCTCCAAGACAGCGTCCGGTGACAGCAGAAACATTCTGTATCTGCGCTGCTGACCAGGCAGACACCAGTCACACGTGGCCATGGAGAACCACCATATGGCCAATTCAGCCGAAGAACAGATGCTTAAACTTTCCTTCGTTGCAATTTATTTAAATGTAGCTCTCATGACCTCATGTGACTGTGACCACTGTGTCGGATGGTCAGCCCCAGCGGGAAGGTCCCCTCATCAACCGCATCGCATGCTGGGAGGGAGGCAGCAGCAGCCCCTTCTCTGGGGGAATTGGCTCCTCTCACCTGTCCCAGGGGCTGTCTGTCTAGGCGCTGTGTAAGCCGGAGGTTGTGAAGGTGAAGCCTCCTATCTCCTTCCAGCTCTTTCTTTGCCCTGACATGACGTCTCCCAGTTATTTCCCAGCAGCCACTCCTGTTCCAGGACTGTCAGCCTTGCCTGGTTCAAGGTCAAGGGGCCTGTCGGAGGCTGGAATGCAGGCTCTCCTCTTTAGTTCTGGAAAGCACATGCAAGGGGTGGGGGCAGGGAGCAGTCTCATGCCCCTTGTTTGGAACACAGGCGAGCTTCGTAACTGCTTCCTTCACTCTGATCTCCCCATTTCCCACTTAAAGATAAAAAGGGAGACTAAACATAAAATGAAACAGAGCTATTCTCGACGATGACATTTTTAAAAGGCAAGTGCATCACAGACGCTGTAAACATCCAGCTGTGCGAAAAAATACCAACCCTCAGCTAGCCACACAGGGCTGCCCCACACGGTCCAGCAGACTCTGGGAATAAAAGTCCCTCGCACAGGCATTACCTGACACAGATTCGGCACATTTCTGCCAAGGTTGGCAAAAGACTTTGATCTTCAGCTTCCACCCAGGCTGCCTCTGGCGAGGCAAAGGCCTGTGGCACGAGGCCCACGCTCCAGAGCTGGCTGAGGCCAGGGATCAGAGCAGGGTATAGGCACTGATCTAGGGGAGGGATGGGGGGGCCGCTGGTGGGGGTGAGAGTGTGACCTTGGAGGTCACAGAACACAGAGTGGAGAAAAAAGGGCAGCATTAATTTCAGCCCCAGGAATATCTGGAAGGTCAGCTTAGGAGCTGACCAAATAGTGACTCTGGCCTCTGTCTCCCTTGAAAGTGGGTCCCAAAGGAAAACAAAGGTTGTGGCTGTTCTCAGCTGGAGCAGTCCTGGGCCCCCCGGGGCAGGACGTGGTGCCTGGCAATGCCGCTCAGCAACAGCTAGCTTTTCAGCTGCTCTGAGAGTTGCCCACTCTTTCTGGGTGTGGGGGTCTGGGGGTCCTTAGAACATTAGAAAAGACCTCCGATCTCTGGGCAGACCTCCCAGATGGGCCAGGGATCACATATAAGAAGGCCTTGGGGAGGACCACGATGCTGAGAACACAGTGACAAGTCTTTCTTCCCTCCCAAAGTCACCAACCAGCCCCACTGTCTGGAACAGACAGCAGTCCCATGGGGCAGCTTCAGAGGTAAGAGTACCCTGGTTACTACAGGCCAGGATAGTGACCGTGTGGCTATGGCCCTTACGGTCAGGAGTAAAGCTTCTGAGGGCTTAAGGATAAAGAGCAGCAGAAGACCTATGAACGAATAGAGGTCAGTCCGTCATGTAGCTTTACGAAGGGTGATGATGAAGGATGACAAAAAATCTTAAGCACAAGGCTACAGCAAGAGGCAAAGCTTGACATTTGGAATCTCCAGAGCCTGCCTCCGCCTCCCTCCTTCTAGAGAGGCTGGGTGCTGGCAGGTCAGCGTCTCAGGGTGTGACTCATGTCTCCCTGCCTGGGATGCTGGCAGCCACCCCCCACGCCCTCGCAGGCCCGCTTGAGACATGACTGCTCATTCCTTTTATTTATTCCCTGTTCCTCAACCACCTCTCCTCACCCCAACCTATGACTAATGTGCACCCACCACCTCAGGGCATTCTGGGAGGGCATCACCACCACTGCAATTATCTGGATTATTGAGACCCCAAAATGTCTCTTCACCCCCCCAGCATCAGCTTTGCTCTGAAATTATCCATATAACCCCAACAATTCAGATGCATGGTCTACACAGTGAGAATGAATCCTCAGTCACTAGTTTCCACGGGTTGTGAAGGTCACAACCCTTCGTCCTTCGTGTTAGCCATTTTACCACGGGGCCCTATTCAGACCCTCAGTGTTGGTATAAAGATTATTTTAAGCTGAAGACCTCTGTGATTCAACAGATGCAGATAAAAGCCTTCTCAGAGCTTCTCTTCTCTGACTAAAAGCAGAAACTTCTGAGAAATGAGGACTGCCATAAATTCCCTCTTTGGTAGTCGGTCTACGCCCAGGAGACAGATCAAGAACAAACAAGCCATCAATTCCCTCCCTAGGGAATTTCTAGGGCTCTAAAGGAGAAAAGACCACTCACATCTGCATAAACAAATGTCATCACAGACTTTATCTCCCATTTGTTCTCCTCAAAATGCATTTGTCTCTCCCAAAGAAACTTATTTGCTCTTCCCATAGGAGCTTTCCCCTTCTCTGCATTTTCTCTACTAAGTTAGGTGTATAAGCCCCCAAAATTCCAACCACCCTTTGGAATTACTCATGACTGAGCACTCCCTCACATATGCATGACATGTGTGTAAATAAACATCTTCCTGCTGCTGTCTGCTGTCAGTTTAATTTGCAGTATCTAGTCCCTGAACCTAAGAGGGTGGAGGAAAAGTTCTTCCTTCACTACATTACCATCCTCTCATACCTCAAAAACACGTTCATTTTAGAGCTAATGAGAGCTTAGAATTGAATTCATCCAGTGATACACACAAGAAGTTCCAGCATCTTTTAAAACAAAGACATGTCCCTGCCATGCCCCAGAGATGTTCTCCAGTATGACTAGCACTAGACATATGCATTTGTTAAAGAGCACCCCTGTCGTCCTGGTTGGGAACTTCTGCCTCTGTCCACCCCTGCCACCTGGCCCAGAGGGAGAAACCATTTGACCAAGCTCAAGCTGACCGATAAGTGGCTGAGCTGGGATTGGGTATGTCCACAGGCCTGTGTCACCTCTCCTACAGCAGAAGGGCCCAACTCCTTGGCCAGGCGTTCAAGGCTCCCTGAGTCTGTCCACCACCCTCCAGGCCTGCTACCCTTGTCCCTGAGCTCTTTCTTTAGCCTTCTGGTTATACTCTTACCATAGCCTGACATGCTCTCCTTGCTCCTCCTGTCTCCCTCTTGGAAGTGTCTCTGTCCATTTGTTCCCCACCCTGGCTCCCAGCCCAATTCACAGTGAGCCTTTTCCTCCACCAAACCCTCCCTGCCTAGTGTGGACTTTGGGATTTAATAGGTTGTGAATTTGTCTTTTTGTTGTGGAAACTCCTGGAAGGCAGGATATCTTCCCAGCCTCCCGGGGGGGGGGGGTCTTCCCCCACAGAGTATGCAGAATAAATGGGATCTTGCCTCCCCGGACCTGCTCAGAGGAAGCACACTGCACCTTCAAACATTTGCTTTTGGAACTTCCCAGCCTGGGCTCCTTTACAGATTAAATGCTGGCATTTTCCATTTGTGTAAATGTTCCCAACTAGACTGAAAGACCCACCTGCTCTTCTAGCAGGCCAGGAAGACTAGGTAAGTGCTGGGGGCTGGGGGAGGGGGAGAGTCCCTCACCCCAGGCTGACAAAGGGCATATAGGAAGCATTAAGCAGTAATCAAAAAAGGACCGACAGTCTAACTGCACAGAACAAGAAACATCCAAGTTGTGATTTTAAAAAAATCAAGAATCCAATTAGGAGCCCGGCTCCTTCCTTCTGCCAGTTTCATCTGCAAGGACACAGTTGGCTGGAGACAGGTGAGGCTGCCAAGAGTGGACACCTGGGAGGGCGGATATTGGCCTGTGGGCCCCTGCTGGCTCCCCCATGCTCAAAAGGGCACTGGCAATCCAGTGTGGCTGCCTAGCTGGAAGGCAGGCCTCACCATCTGCCCACCCATGACGGTGCAGGCATCTTCCTGCTGGGGACACAGGAGGTTTCAGCCCAGAAACTGGCCCTGCCAAGGTCTCTGTTCCCCGAAGTGCTCCTCCAGGAGAGCAGGTGTGGAGGTGACCGGAATCTGTACTTGCTGCTGGCGACAAAGCGGTGTGAGGCAGGGGGCTCCCTGCAGGGACTTCCTATCCAAAGCAAAGTGGCCATGACCCATTCAGGGGTAAACATTCAGGGGTAAACATGGAGGGCAGGAGCTACTGGTTCACAACTGCCTCTCTTTCATTCTCCTTGCTGCTACAGCTGTCGCAACTCCCCTCTCCGTAAACATCTGCCCTGTGCCTCCAGTGTTGGGCTCCCTTCCTTCTCCCCTGCTTGATCTTACCTGGTATTTTCCTGTCTCCCCCATGAGACTTATATTGTCTCCTCCCCCCTTGTACTGAATTTCTTCCAGTCCCCTACACAATCATTTCTGAGGCTCAGTGCCTTTGCTCTTACTGAGCGCCCTTTCACTGGTGCCTGGAAAACTCTGCATACTCAAGACCCAGCCTAAATGTCACTTCCCTGGTGAAGCCCTTCCCGACTCCACTGTGCACCCAGTCTTGGCACTATTATGGTACATGTTGCATTGTTTGGTAACTGTTTACTCACAGGTCAGTCTTGTTCCCTCTCACCTCTAAATAATGAGGTCCTTGAAGGCAATGATTGTGGCTATAAATCCCCTACGCAACCCAGTGTTTAGCAGGTCCAAGTTGTCAATAAGTACGTATGTGTTAAATGAGTGAGTGCAAATTGGGTTTTCATCCTGCTTTATAACCCTCCGTGGGGGCTTCTTCCCCGGGGACTAAATCCTTGGAAATTCATTCCACACACTTTCTGTATACATCATGGACTAATTACTTCCATGTTTTACTTCCATTAATTCTTTAATTCCATTAATACTTCCACTAATTACTTCCATTGTGGAGAATTAAAAAAATACAAAAGAAAGGATCTCCACCCAGAGTTCCAAAGAGCAAGAGAAGAACGCAGATGAAAAACGAGGAAGACAGCAGGTGTCCCTGGGATATTCCAGATGAAGTGAGTGTTGTATCCAGCAGGGAGAGATCCAAGACTGTCTCCCGGAGCACCAGGTCACATCTAAGTCACCCCAAAGAATAGGTAGATTTGGGGATATCTGGATGCCTCATCAGTTAAGTGTCTGACTCTTGTTTTCGGCTCAGGTCGAAAAGGCATTCCTGGTCCCAGAGGTAAAGTGTTCAGGATGTGTTTGAGGGCTGTTTGGCTGAAAAGCCCACAAAGAGGAAACAGCAGAAAGTAAGGGTGGACAGGGTTTGTCCAAACATATGTCCAGGATATGGCTCCCCTCAGGAGAGCGGGCTCCAGAAGGACTCATTTAGAACTGGGTGGCCACAGAGTTTTGGAGGAGGTCTGGTGGGGACAGGTCTTAACCAACACTCCAGCTGTCACAAGGGAAGGGAAGGGAAGGAACCGGTGTGGGCCAGTGGGGAGAACAGAGAATGTCTTAGAGCTTCCTCACCTCTCTGATATTTCCTAAATCCCATACCTGATAGTGACTTGGTCTAAGGGGAGCAGCTCAGTCCACCAGGCTCCCTCAAGAAAGCCCGAAGAACCTCTCCCACCTCCTCTCCCTTCAGGAGATAAGGACCCATGGATCTCTCAACCATAGGACAGGCAAGTGTTTCTTAGGAACCATGTACCTCAAAGTACATGTGTATACCAAGTGAAGCACAGCGGGTATACCCAAGGACAGAAGACACGGATCTCTAGTAATTCACATAAAACACCCACAGAGGGGCGCCTCGGTGGCTCAGTAGGTTAAGTGTCTGCCTTTAGCTCAGGTCATGATCCCAAGGTCCTGGGATCGAGTCCTGCATTGGGTTCCTTCTCAGTGTGGAGCTTGCTACTCCCTCTGCCTGCTCCCCCTGCGTGTGCTCCTTCTCTCTCTCTCTCTGTCTCTGGCAAATAAATAAATAAAATCTTAAAAATAAACAATAAAGTAAAACACCCACAGAGCCAGGCCAGGGATCAGGTGAATACAGGATGCAACAGGCCTCAACTTTTTAGGGTGGCCCTACAAATTACGGTCTAAGCTGGCAAATGAAAGGAGAAGCTACTAGTTAATGTTGCTAGGATACAGACATGAACAGGGCCTGCCCCAGCCAGCCAGCAAGGTGGTCAACCACCCATATCACTCTTAGGTTTCCAAAATTCCCATGTCCAGACCTGTGCTTGGCCCTGAGCTCCAGAGCCCTAGTCAATTGCTTACTGGGTATTTCTGTTTGGATATCCAGCAGGCTGCTCAACCACAATGCCTCAAAACTGAAGTAAGCATCCCCCCTCCCCCACCCCTGACCACTGGCCTGTCTTCCTTCTGTGTGCCCCACTCACATGTTGGAGCCAGACCCCGGGAGGCATCCTGGATTCCTCCCCCACCCCATAACCAGAGCCATGACCTCTACTTCCATCCCCTCACCTGCTCAGGACTCCTTGCCCTTGAAGGACTGGCTGTCCTGTCATTACAGCCATTCATTCATTCACTGCAAACACTGTCAGATGCTGGGGGTTAGGAATACACACGGCAAAGTATGGAGATAAAGCAAAGATGACCAATCCATCCACCTAGGTGAGAGGACTTTGGATGCTGATTGTACTATTCCTGCAACTTTTCTCTGGGTCTTAAGTTTTTCTAAATAGAAAACTAGGTGCATAGGGGTGTGTGTGTGTGTGTGTGTGTGTGTGTGTACACATGAGAATAGGGGTACCTGGGTGGCTCAGTCAGGTAAGCCTCTGACTTCAGCTTGGGTCAGGATCTCAGGGTCCTGGGATTGAACCCCACATTGGGCTCCCCACTCAGCAGAGACTCTGCTTGTCCCTCTGCCCCTCCCCCTGCTCCTAATCTCTCATTCTCTCTCAAATAAATATATATAATCTTAAAAAAAAAAAAAAAAAAGAACAGAGGAGTACCTGGGTGGCTCAGTCAGTTGGGCATCTAACTCTTGATTTCTGGCCAAGTCATGATCTCAGCATCCTGAGATCAAGCCTCCCAACAGGCTCTGGGCTTGTGGAGTCTGCGTGGGATTCTCTCTTCCTCTCCCTCTGCCCCTCCCCACCCACCCCTCCACCCCCTCACCTGTGTATATGCATGCTTTCTTTCTCTCAAAAAAAGAATAAACAAAAACTTGAAAAAAAAAAAGAAGAAGAAGAAGAAGCGGGGATGCCTGGTGACTCAGTTGGTTAATTTCTGCCTTCAGCTCAGGTTATGATCTCCTGGTCCTGGGATTGAGCCCGGCTCAATCAGGCTCCCTGTTCAGCGGAATATCTGTTTCTCCCTCTTTCTCAGCCCCTCTCCCTGCTTGTGCTTTTTCTCTTGTTCACTCTCTCACTCTCTCTCTCAAATAAATCAATAAAATCTTTTAAAAAAATAGACTATGAGCCTGAATAGAAATCCATCCGAAAGTAAGTTTCTTCTGACCTAATTTGAGAGGAACCAGTAACTTCTCAAAGTCAGAACCAGGGTCTGCTATTACAGTTCCACATTTATGACTAAATGTATTGTGTTTGAATTTAAACATACAGGTGTTTAATGTGGGGAAAACACTAGAAAGAAAAAAAAAACTCAGATAAGTGGATAAAAGAAAACTAAATCACCCAAACCCTCACCACCCAGAGTGAACAATTATAATTATCTCAGAATATGTCTTCCTAGTCATTTTTATGTGTAGATATATTTAAAAATACGAAGTGGGTTATACTGTGCACAGTTCTTTTACTCTACAATATATTGTAAACACCGCCTCACATTGATAAAGACACTGGCATTTTAATTTTGCACTGCTTTCCATGGAATAGGCGCCCCATTGTTTATGTCCCCCCATGATCCTTCCCCTCCACACACAAACACAAGCCCTAACTTCCAGATCCTGGCACCTTCCAAGACTCGAACCCAAAAAGGGGAATGAAAGTCAATGCAGGCCCTTTGTTTAGGGAGGTGACATGCTACTATTTGGGCTTCAACGGAAAAAATGAATACTGACAGGTTAGAATTAACTGGGAAAAGCACCTCATCTCAAATGACACGAGCATTTCAATAGGTAGGGTTCAATCAGCTTAGCAGCTCTGCCTGTGGAGGACAGCCGAACCTCAGGCCATGCCTGGGCCGCAGGCAAGATTGAGAGGAGCTAAAAATAGATCCAGAACTAAGCATCGAGACTTTTCTGAATTCATAGGCATAAGCATAAAGGCTGCCCCAGACGGACTTGCTGCTCCAACATTTTCCATCCAAGGCACATCACAGTACCTAAAATTCCCAAGGGTTCTGGTTTTTCTAAAAGATTCCTGTCAGAAAGTAGGCAGCTGTCCTAGGAGGAGGGCAGAGTGAGCCCCTCATCGAGAGGGAGCGGACAGCATTGGGCTGTGGATTCAAACAGACGAGGAGCTTGTGTTCTGACTCTGCCCATCACTAGCTGTGCGACCTTGAGTCAAGTCCTCAACCTCTCTGAGCAGCTATGTCCTCTTCTGTAACTAGGAGATAAAAGACCACATCAGAGATCGCCTGTGAGGGTAAAATGGCCTGGGGCCAGGAACAGTGCTGATGAGGTGAATGGAATGAAGCTAACTCTTAAAACCATGGACTTGAATTTGTTTCTCAGACCATTCAAGGGTGCTTTTAGGAAAGCTGAGTTTTCTCTGGGTTGGTGGTAAGCTTGAGGGAAGTTATAGCAAAGCCCCCAAGCAGGATGCCCAGCAAAGGTGTGCACATCCAGGACCACCCATGAGGTGGGCAGGCTAGAGATGCGCTGGGAGAGTCATTGCCATACCCTCGGCATTAGCACATTTAACATTCAGAGCGTGAAGAATTCTTCAGTTGACTCTGAAGATTCGTGACCTGCAATAATTTCTGTTTTGCTGAGACATTCATTTGAGTCACATTAATCGGTGAGAAAACGTGTTTTGCAGATTTCGGAGGAGTGGGCCCTCACAAGGATCTGCAGCAGACGTACCGAGAGTCTGGCCTAGAATCCAGGTCTATAGACCACCACCCTGACCCCAGGCCTGAACTCTGCCCATGGTCCCAGTGGGGCTCATCACCCAGGGCTGCTCTGCCAGGCCTTCAGGGAGCGGAGAGGTGAGTAGGAGGGTAAATGATGAGGCTCCAGGCCATACTGGCACCATCGACTGACAGGTGTAACATGGCTTAAATGGATACCTTGGAGTGAAGCAGTTCACCTCTGGCTTAGTTTCCTAGGGCTATAGTACTATAGCCTGAGTGGCTGGAAACAGGGAAAGTGAATTGTCCCACAGTTGTGGAAGCCAGAATGAAGTCTGAAATCAATGTGCTGACACAGTCATGCTCTCCTTGAACCCTGGAGGGGAGAGTCCTTCCTTCTGTCTTCGAGCTTCTGGTGTTTGCCAGCAATCCATGGGCTTCCTTGGCCTGTAGCTGCAATCCAGTCTCTGCTTCTACGGTCACCTGGTGTCTTCTGGGTGACTTTGGCCTCTTCTTGTAAGACACGAGTCGTACTGGACAAAGGGCCCACCCTACTCTGGTACCACTTCATCTTAACTAATCACTTCTGCAATGACCCCATTTCCACATAAGATCACATTCAAAGGTACTGGGGGTTAAGACCTCAACATACCATTTTGAGGGGACTATGGTGGGACACATAAGAGCTTCTAAAGCCATTTTGAGATAAGCATTCTCTCTTCAGTGCCTGAGCTCCAATCTGAGCAACATCAAACACCTTCTCCAGGGGAAGAAGTCCCAGGAGAGATCCTAGGGATCTGCCTGCCTGAGCACGTACCAGAGATGGGGCACAGGAGACGGACTTGGAGAGCCAGACGTAGACAGGCGCCTGACCCCCACCTCAGTCTATCATCACGACTCGAGTCTTTATTGTGTGATGCAGTGACAGTCATGGTGCTGGGGCCCCAAAGTCCTGGTTCTGCCTCCTGGACTCTTACAGTCCAGATTAAATGAAGTGAGGAAACAGAACAGAGCAAAGCCCCCCTTCCCCTCTCATACTCTCTACTCCCTCATACTCCTGGCTCAGGTCATTACAGTCCAGGCAATGTGGCCAGAGGGATTGCTCAAGGGGGACCGAGCCCCAGCTGGCTGCCTCATCCTGGGACATCCAGCCACCCTTGCTGGGCTGCCAGGGAAGAGGCAGGCAGGGACTTCCTGATCCAATTGCTCAGGTACAGTCCAAAGGGAAAAGTGATGACAAAGCCTATTCTATATTTTTAATACATTTTAAAGTCCTTAACAAAACAAACCCCAGGGCCTGAATAAATTGGTTCCCCGATGCTGGCCAAGGTACAAGCTGGGTGGAAAGTGCAGGGAGCTGGAAGAGAGGACGGGTAAGCGACCAGGGTGACCGAACAGCCTGTCCCCTCCCTGGCAGCTTCTTAATGAGGTGTTAGAGTCTGCGGCTTCCAGAGCCTGGGCACATAGGGAGGCAGGGTAGGTAGAGGGGTCTCCTTGCCCAGAACCAGCACCAGGACAAAGGCTGCCAATAATTCCTCCCTGTATCTCCTGAGATGGAGCAGGAAGAGTAGGATCTGGGTCTAGCCCTAATCCCTTGCCTGCTCAAGAAGAGGTCAGCCTTGACCTCACCCCCGGAGAAGAGGGTTATCTCGGAGGCCAGAGGGCAGCCACTGGCAGGGCCTGTGGAGAGCAGAAGCAAAGGGAGCCTTTGCCAAGGCCTCTCGTTCACCGTCCGCTCTGTAATGATGGATGGCTAAGGCATCCAGTAGGAAACGGGCTGCTCCATCCTAGGAGGGATGACCTGCCTCAGCTTTTCCCTTCAGTTATCTCCCCAATTCAGCAATGTCTTCTCCAACAGCCAGGAGGCAAGTTTTCCTTCTCTGTGGGCACCCTCTGCCCCCATTACTGACCTGGGGGTGATCAGGCCTGTCTAGCTTTGTGTCTCCGTCCTTGGCCCCTGTAGACTAAGCAGAGGGGCCTGAGATGGAGTCTCCGGCTCAGAGAGAAGGCATGGCTGCAGATGTGAACACCAGAGCTTAGGGACAGGATTCAGAGACCAAGAGGAGTGTTTGGCCTTGAACAGAAACAGGGACGGTTCCTCTGTTGTGACAGGAGTGAGAAGTGGGTGAGAACTGGTGGCAGGGAGGGTGGGTCAGTGAAGCGTTCCCTCTGATGGGGTGTGTTCTCCTCAAAGCCTGTGGCCTCAGCAAAGGGGGCAGGGGGATGTAGCTATGAGGGGAGGGGAGAAGGCCCAACACTGCAAAGATGGGCAGGAAAGGGATTCCCTGGGATAGGAAGGGATATAAGGATTCCCTGAAGGTATTGAGGGTACATCTGAGATTTGGGGATCTAAAGAGGCAGCAGAGCCCGGATGCATGACAGACCTCTGTAGCATGGGGTGGGCGGTAGGCTTACGGTTAGGGTGACAAGGAAATTGAGGATATTTGCAACAAAGGCATGACAAGATGGATCGTGAACTCGAAGCCAGATAAGGCAAGGGTGGGGGCATGGTGGGGTCAGTAAGACGTGACCCTGTGCCCCAGGCCTATTGGCAGGATTCCTGGGAGGAGGATGGGGGACAATCTGCCCCCATCCTGATGCAATAAGCAGTTCCTCCACCAGAGAAAGCACCAGCAAACCCACTCTCCCCGGATAACAAGCGGACTGGTGAACGCAGGCAACCCCATGCCATGATCAAATGGAAGGTTTTTACACGTCATTTGTAGCTAATAATAAAAAAATTGAAGCTTGGGAATGATTTTCTCTTTATTGAGCCTACTGAGGTTTGTCCCCTTCTCTCACTTTCATCCAGCTCAGCTTCTGTGGACTGGCAGAGACACGACGACGGTCATGGCACTCTAGACAGAGGCTGAAACCTGCAGTGTAGCCTTTTACGCAGAGCCCACAGTGCCCGCATCCCAAGTAGCTCTGGGGGCTGATGCATGTGGATGGCGATGCTTTGGGGGTCTCTGGGCCCGGAAGCTGGCTCATGTTTCTACTCTGGCTGCAGAGGCATATGGCTCATGGAGTTGGGGCCATCCAAATTCACATTCAGAGGTTGTCATGGGGGACCTTGGCTGTCTACCATCATCTCTTTTCCTCTTCCAAAGTAGGAGTTACAACCTGGTATGGCTGCCCTGCCATACAGCACTTCCCAGCATCCCTGCGGTCATGTGTAGCTGTGTGACTAAGTTTAAGGAACTTAGTGGAGTGCTAGAGGTAATGTATGCCACTCCCTGCCTGGTGACCTAAGACACACTGTGCGGGCGCTATACTTTTTTTTTTTTTAAGATTTTTCATTTATTCATTTAAGAGAAAGAGAGAGCACAAGTGAGAACATGAGCAGGGGGGAGGGTCAAAGGGAGAGGGAGAAGCAGGCTTCCTACTGAGCAGGGAGCCTAACTTGAGGCTCAATCCCAGGATCCCAGGATCATGA